>NC_090296.1:100344541-100655337 GCF_039906515.1 Pseudorca crassidens
TTTTTAACTCTGCAGGTTTGTGAACTGCAGTGCCCCTGAGCTCCATTTTTCAACTCGCTCTTTTGTGAACTGACCGCAAAACCACAGGATTGCTTCAGGCCCTATTCTGGTTCCGGGGCGGCAGGCTGAGGCTTTGGTTAATTCTTCCTCCTGATGGGAAATTAGAGGTGCATGTGCCCATCCGAACACCTACAGCTGTTCTCTCATTGGTTCCCCGTCATCCCGTTCATCCTCCGCACTGATTGCAGACTGTGCGAAACAGGAGGTTTAAGGCGCTGACTCTCCAAATGGGGAGATTGTTAGTAAAGCGGCTGGAATGGCGAACCCGAGCACCAGGAGAGGAAAAGTGAGGTACGTTTTAGAAACCTTTCCCGATCACACGGTGTACCATCCTCTGGGTTTCCCATGCGTGTTTTAGCTGTAGGAAGATACCCTTAAACCTGGAGAGTTGGGGCCCATGGAATGGGTGCGCGCAGTACTGCTTTAAAGGGTCTGCATTTGCTCACCCAACCTCACCAATCCTCTCAGCCCCAAGTGTCCAGCCTCATGTGTCATCCAGCTGTAGGGGGTAGGTAAGGTCAATCCAGGGTGCATCACAGCCCCTGGACGAATTTTGTAAGAATTTCTCTCTTTCACTCTCTGTGTTTTGTTTGTTTTTCGAAATTTATTTTTATAATGGGCTTCCGCTGAATTTCACTGCAGTATTTCTGGTGCCCTACACACACTTGATTCCCTTACGGAGACATATCAATACATAGGTTTTAAGATTCTGACTTGTCACATATATTCCTCTGCGGTGCATAGCGGGTGTTGAGTCCAGTTCACTGAGCAAAGAGTAGGTCTTCTCTATTACATATTTGGTTTATGGAATGGGATCTGTGCTAAGTTTAAACTGTGGTTTTATGCATCACCCCACCTCACCTCTCCCCTTAAGCAGGCATAAGTGCGTCTTCTAAATGTTTGACTGTGTTCTGTTTTGTACTTCAGTTCATGTGTAGCCATATTTACATTCCGTCTGTGAGTGATATCTTATGATAAGTTTCTTTTTCTGTGTGACTTCTTTCACTTAGAATCATCGTACCTAAATCCACTCATTATGCTGCTGCTGGCCTTATGACAGTGATTTCAAGGCTGAGTGACATTCCATTGTACATAAGTACCACAACTTCTTTATCCATTTTTCTCTTTCCTGGGGTGTTTAAGTTGTACCCAAGTGGAGGATTTTGTAAACAGAGGAGCCCTAAGCTTTGGGGTGGCTGTGTCTTGTTGATTTTTATATTTCCCAAGATATATGCCCACGAGTGGAAGTGCCCTATGCTCTGTAGCTCTGTTTTTCACATGTTTCCGGAAACACCGTACACTTCTCCAGAGTGGCTGTTGGCAATTAAAATCCGGCCAATCAGGGTAACAAGGCTCCCTGGTCTGCATGGCCTGTCCTGCCTCTCTGGTTCTTACACTTTTTTCGGATGGCCCTTTGGACCGGTTGAAGAGAGACTTCTTTGCTGTGCGGATTTCCATTGCCCGCTTCCTCGATTGGCCAAGAAGGGCGTATGCGTTTTTGCCTGAATATATTCAGGCAAAAACGCATACGCCCTTTTTGGGCAACTGCGTCATCGTCGAAGTTCGGCCGCTTTTCATGTGCTTTAAAGGAGACTCCAATCTACCTGGTGAAACCTGTTTGCTGCAATTCTGCCTTGGTTTCAACTCCTCTTCGTTGCCTTACCTCAATATATTTTTCGACGAAAGTTGTCCTTTTTAACTCTGCAGGTTTGTGAACTGCAGTGCCCCTGAGCTCCATTTTTCAACTCGCTCTTTTGTGAACTGACCGCAAAACCGCAGGATTGCTTCAGGCCCTATTCTGGTTCCGGGGCGGCAGGCTGAGGCTTTGGTTAATTCTTCCTCCTGATGGGAAATTAGAGGTGCATGTGCCCTTCCGAACACCTACAGCTGTTCTCTCATTGGTTCCCCGTCATCCCGTTCATCCTCCGCACTGATTGCAGACTGTGCGAAACAGGAGGTTTAAGGCGCTGACTCTCCAAATGGGGAGATTGTTAGTAAAGCGGCTGGAATGGCGAACCCGAGCACCAGGAGAGGAAAAGTGAGGTACGTTTTAGAAACCTTTCCCGATCACACGGTGTACCATCCTCTGGGTTTCCCATGCGTGTTTTAGCTGTAGGAAGATACCCTTAAACCTGGAGAGTTGGGGCCCATGGAATGGGTGCGCGCAGTACTGCTTTAAAGGGTCTGCATTTGCTCACCCAACCTCACCAATCCTCTCAGCCCCAAGTGTCCAGCCTCATGTGTCATCCAGCTGTAGGGGGTAGGTAAGGTCAATCCAGGGTGCATCACAGCCCCTGGACGAATTTTGTAAGAATTTCTCTCTTTCACTCTCTGTGTTTTGTTTGTTTTTCGAAATTTATTTTTATAATGGGCTTCCGCTGAATTTCACTGCAGTATTTCTGGTGCCCTACACACACTTGATTCCCTTACGGAGACATATCAATACATAGGTTTTAAGATTCTGACTTGTCACATATATTCCTCTGCGGTGCATAGCGGGTGTTGAGTCCAGTTCACTGAGCAAAGAGTAGGTCTTCTCTATTACATATTTGGTTTATGGAATGGGATCTGTGCTAAGTTTAAACTGTGGTTTTATGCATCACCCCACCTCACCTCTCCCCTTAAGCAGGCATAAGTGCGTCTTCTAAATGTTTGACTGTGTTCTGTTTTGTACTTCAGTTCATGTGTAGCCATGTTTACATTCCGTCTGTGAGTGATATCTTATGATAAGTTTCTTTTTCTGTGTGACTTCTTTCACTTAGAATCATCGTACCTAAATCCACTCATTATGCTGCTGCTGGCCTTATGACAGTGATTTCAAGGCTGAGTGACATTCCATTGTACATAAGTACCACAACTTCTTTATCCATTTTTCTCTTTCCTGGGGTGTTTAAGTTGTACCCAAGTGGAGGATTTTGTAAACAGAGGAGCCCTAAGCTTTGGGGTGGCTGTGTCTTGTTGATTTTTATATTTCCCAAGATATATGCCCACGAGTGGAAGTGCCCTATGCTCTGTAGCTCTGTTTTTCACATGTTTCCGGAAACACCGTACACTTCTCCAGAGTGGCTGTTGGCAATTAAAATCCGGCCAATCAGGGTAACAAGGCTCCCTGGTCTGCATGGCCTGTCCTGCCTCTCTGGTTCTTACACTTTTTTCGGATGGCCCTTTGGACCGGTTGAAGAGAGACTTCTTTGCTGTGCGGATTTCCATTGCCCGCTTCCTCGATTGGCCAAGAAGGGCGTATGCGTTTTTGCCTGAATATATTCAGGCAAAAACGCATACGCCCTTTTTGGGCAACTGCGTCATCGTCGAAGTTCGGCCGCTTTTCATGTGCTTTAAAGGAGACTCCAATCTACCTGGTGAAACCTGTTTGCTGCAATTCTGCCTTGGTTTCAACTCCTCTTCGTTGCCTTACCTCAATATATTTTTCGACGAAAGTTGTCCTTTTTAACTCTGCAGGTTTGTGAACTGCAGTGCCCCTGAGCTCCATTTTTCAACTCGCTCTTTTGTGAACTGACCGCAAAACCGCAGGATTGCTTCAGGCCCTATTCTGGTTCCGGGGCGGCAGGCTGAGGCTTTGGTTAATTCTTCCTCCTGATGGGAAATTAGAGGTGCATGTGCCCATCCGAACACCTACAGCTGTTCTCTCATTGGTTCCCCGTCATCCCGTTCATCCTCCGCACTGATTGCAGACTGTGCGAAACAGGAGGTTTAAGGCGCTGACTCTCCAAATGGGGAGATTGTTAGTAAAGCGGCTGGAATGGCGAACCCGAGCACCAGGAGAGGAAAAGTGAGGTACGTTTTAGAAACCTTTCCCGATCACACGGTGTACCATCCTCTGGGTTTCCCATGCGTGTTTTAGCTGTAGGAAGATACCCTTAAACCTGGAGAGTTGGGGCCCATGGAATGGGTGCGCGCAGTACTGCTTTAAAGGGTCTGCATTTGCTCACCCAACCTCACCAATCCTCTCAGCCCCAAGTGTCCAGCCTCATGTGTCATCCAGCTGTAGGGGGTAGGTAAGGTCAATCCAGGGTGCATCACAGCCCCTGGACGAATTTTGTAAGAATTTCTCTCTTTCACTCTCTGTGTTTTGTTTGTTTTTCGAAATTTATTTTTATAATGGGCTTCCGCTGAATTTCACTGCAGTATTTCTGGTGCCCTACACACACTTGATTCCCTTACGGAGACATATCAATACATAGGTTTTAAGATTCTGACTTGTCACATATATTCCTCTGCGGTGCATAGCGGGTGTTGAGTCCAGTTCACTGAGCAAAGAGTAGGTCTTCTCTATTACATATTTGGTTTATGGAATGGGATCTGTGCTAAGTTTAAACTGTGGTTTTATGCATCACCCCACCTCACCTCTCCCCTTAAGCAGGCATAAGTGCGTCTTCTAAATGTTTGACTGTGTTCTGTTTTGTACTTCAGTTCATGTGTAGCCATGTTTACATTCCGTCTGTGAGTGATATCTTATGATAAGTTTCTTTTTCTGTGTGACTTCTTTCACTTAGAATCATCGTACCTAAATCCACTCATTATGCTGCTGCTGGCCTTATGACAGTGATTTCAAGGCTGAGTGACATTCCATTGTACATAAGTACCACAACTTCTTTATCCATTTTTCTCTTTCCTGGGGTGTTTAAGTTGTACCCAAGTGGAGGATTTTGTAAACAGAGGAGCCCTAAGCTTTGGGGTGGCTGTGTCTTGTTGATTTTTATATTTCCCAAGATATATGCCCACGAGTGGAAGTGCCCTATGCTCTGTAGCTCTGTTTTTCACATGTTTCCGGAAACACCGTACACTTCTCCAGAGTGGCTGTTGGCAATTAAAATCCGGCCAATCAGGGTAACAAGGCTCCCTGGTCTGCATGGCCTGTCCTGCCTCTCTGGTTCTTACACTTTTTTCGGATGGCCCTTTGGACCGGTTGAAGAGAGACTTCTTTGCTGTGCGGATTTCCATTGCCCGCTTCCTCGATTGGCCAAGAAGGGCGTATGCGTTTTTGCCTGAATATATTCAGGCAAAAACGCATACGCCCTTTTTGGGCAACTGCGTCATCGTCGAAGTTCGGCCGCTTTTCATGTGCTTTAAAGGAGACTCCAATCTACCTGGTGAAACCTGTTTGCTGCAATTCTGCCTTGGTTTCAACTCCTCTTCGTTGCCTTACCTCAATATATTTTTCGACGAAAGTTGTCCTTTTTAACTCTGCAGGTTTGTGAACTGCAGTGCCCCTGAGCTCCATTTTTCAACTCGCTCTTTTGTGAACTGACCGCAAAACCGCAGGATTGCTTCAGGCCCTATTCTGGTTCCGGGGCGGCAGGCTGAGGCTTTGGTTAATTCTTCCTCCTGATGGGAAATTAGAGGTGCATGTGCCCGTCCAAACACCTACAGCTGTTCTCTCATTGGTTCCCCGTCATCCCGTTCATCCTCCGCACTGATTGCAGACTGTGCGAAACAGGAGGTTTAAGGCGCTGACTCTCCAAATGGGGAGATTGTTAGTAAAGCGGCTGGAATGGCGAACCCGAGCACCAGGAGAGGAAAAGTGAGGTACGTTTTAGAAACCTTTCCCGATCACACGGTGTACCATCCTCTGGGTTTCCCATGCGTGTTTTAGCTGTAGGAAGATACCCTTAAACCTGGAGAGTTGGGGCCCATGGAATGGGTAGCGCGCAGTACTGCTTTAAAGGGTCTGCATTTGCTCACCCAACCTCACCAATCCTCTCAGCCCCAAGTGTCCAGCCTCACGTGTCATCCAGCTGTAGGGGGTAGCTAAGGTCAATCCAGGGTGCATCACAGCCCCTGGACGAATTTTGTAAGAATTTCTCTCTCTTTCACTCTCTTTGTGTTTTGTTTGTTTTTCGAAATTTATTTTTATAATGGGCTTCAGCTGAATTTCACTGCAGTATTTCTGCCGCCCTACACACACTTGATTCCCTTACGGAGACATATCAATACATAGGTTTTAAGATTCTGACTTGTCACATATATTCCTCTGCGGTGCATAGGGGGTGTTGAGTCCAGTTCACTGAGCAAAGAGTAGGTCTTCTCTATTACATATTTGGTTTATGGAACGGGATCCGTGCTAAGTTTAAACTCTGGTTTTATGCATCACCCCACCTCACCTCTCCCCTTAAGCAGGCATAAGTGCATCTTCTACATGTGTGACTGTGTTCTGTTTTGTAATTCAGTTCATGCGTAGCCATGTTTACATTCCGTCTGTGAGTGATATCTTATGATAAGTTTCTTTTTCTGTGTGACTTCTTTCACTTAGAATCATCGTACCTAAATCCACTCATTATGCTGCTGCTGGCCTTATGACAGTGATTTCAAGGCTGAGTGACATTCCATTGTACATAAGTACCACAACTTCTTTATCCACTTTTCTCTTTCCTGGGGTGTTTAAGTTGTACCCAAGTGGAGGATTTTGTAAACAGAGGAGCCCTAAGCTTTGGGGTGGCTGTGTCTTGTTGATTTTTATATTTCCCAAGATATATGCCCACGAGTGGAAGTGCCCTATGCTCTGTAGCTCTGTTTTTCACATGTTTCCGGAAACACCGTACACTTCTCCAGAATGGCTGTTGGCAATTAAAATCCGGCCAATCAGGGTAACAAGGCTCCCTGGTCTGCATGGCCTGTCCTGCCTCTCTGGTTCTTACACTTTTTTCGGATGGCCCTTTGGACCGGTTGAAGAGAGACTTCTTTGCTGTGCGGATTTCCATTGCCCGCTTCCTCGATTGGCCAAGAAGGGCGTATGCGTTTTTGCCTGAATATATTCAGGCAAAAACGCATACGCCCTTTTTGGGCAACTGCGTCATCGTCGAAGTTCGGCCGCTTTTCATGTGCTTTAAAGGAGACTCCAATCTACCTGGTGAAACTTGTTTGCTGCAATTCTGCCTTGGTTTCAACTCCTCTTCGTTGCCTTACCTCAATATATTTTTCGACGAAAGTTGTCCTTTTTAACTCTGCAGGTTTGTGAACTGCAGTGCCCCTGAGCTCCATTTTTCAACTCGCTCTTTTGTGAACTGACCGCAAAACCGCAGGATTGCTTCAGGCCCTATTCTGGTTCCGGGGCGGCAGGCTGAGGCTTTGGTTAATTCTTCCTCCTGATGGGAAATTAGAGGTGCATGTGCCCGTCCAAACACCTACAGCTGTTCTCTCATTGGTTCCCCGTCATCCCGTTCATCCTCCGCACTGATTGCAGACTGTGCGAAACAGGAGGTTTAAGGCGCTGACTCTCCAAATGGGGAGATTGTTAGTAAAGCGGCTGGAATGGCGAACCCGAGCACCAGGAGAGGAAAAGTGAGGTACGTTTTAGAAACCTTTCCCGATCACACGGTGTACCATCCTCTGGGTTTCCCATGCGTGTTTTAGCTGTAGGAAGATACCCTTAAACCTGGAGAGTTGGGGCCCATGGAATGGGTGCGCGCAGTACTGCTTTAAAGGGTCTGCATTTGCTCACCCAACCTCACCAATCCTCTCAGCCCCAAGTGTCCAGCCTCATGTGTCATCCAGCTGTAGGAGATAGGTAAGGTCAATCCAGGGTGCATCACAGCCCCTGGACGAATTTTGTAAGAATTTCTCTCTTTCACTCTCTGTGTTTTGTTTGTTTTTCGAAATTTATTTTTATAATGGGCTTCAGCTGAATTTCACTGCAGTATTTCTGGTGCCCTACACACACTTGATTCCCTTACGGAGACATATCAATACATAGGTTTTAAGATTCTGACTTGTCACATATATTCCTCTGCGGTGCATAGCGGGTGTTGAGTCCAGTTCACTGAGCAAAGAGTAGGTCTTCTCTATTACATATTTGGTTTATGGAACGGGATCCGTGCTAAGTTTAAACTCTGGTTTTATGCATCACCCCACCTCACCTCTCCCCTTAAGCAGGCATAAGTGCATCTTCTACATGTGTGACTGTGTTCTGTTTTGTAATTCAGTTCATGCGTAGCCATGTTTACATTCCGTCTGTGAGTGATATCTTATGATAAGTTTCTTTTTCTGTGTGACTTCTTTCACTTAGAATCATCGTACCTAAATCCACTCATTATGCTGCTGCTGGCCTTATGACAGTGATTTCAAGGCTGAGTGACATTCCATTGTACATAAGTACCACAACTTCTTTATCCATTTTTCTCTTTCCTGGGGTGTTTAAGTTGTACCCAAGTGGAGGATTTTGTAAACAGAGGAGCCCTAAGCTTTGGGGTGGCTGTGTCTTGTTGATTTTTATATTTCCCAAGATATATGCCCACGAGTGGAAGTGCCCTATGCTCTGTAGCTCTGTTTTTCACATGTTTCCGGAAACACCGTACACTTCTCCAGAGTGGCTGTTGGCAATTAAAATCCGGCCAATCAGGGTAACAAGGCTCCCTGGTCTGCATGGCCTGTCCTGCCTCTCTGGTTCTTACACTTTTTTCGGATGGCCCTTTGGACCGGTTGAAGAGAGACTTCTTTGCTGTGCGGATTTCCATTGCCCGCTTCCTCGATTGGCCAAGAAGGGCGTATGCGTTTTTGCCTGAATATATTCAGGCAAAAACGCATACGCCCTTTTTGGGCAACTGCGTCATCGTCGAAGTTCGGCCGCTTTTCATGTGCTTTAAAGGAGACTCCAATCTACCTGGTGAAACCTGTTTGCTGCAATTCTGCCTTGGTTTCAACTCCTCTTCGTTGCCTTACCTCAATATATTTTTCGACGAAAGTTGTCCTTTTTAACTCTGCAGGTTTGTGAACTGCAGTGCCCCTGAGCTCCATTTTTCAACTCGCTCTTTTGTGAACTGACCGCAAAACCGCAGGATTGCTTCAGGCCCTATTCTGGTTCCGGGGCGGCAGGCTGAGGCTTTGGTTAATTCTTCCTCCTGATGGGAAATTAGAGGTGCATGTGCCCGTCCAAACACCTACAGCTGTTCTCTCATTGGTTCCCCGTCATCCCGTTCATCCTCCGCACTGATTGCAGACTGTGCGAAACAGGAGGTTTAAGGCGCTGACTCTCCAAATGGGGAGATTGTTAGTAAAGCGGCTGGAATGGCGAACCCGAGCACCAGGAGAGGAAAAGTGAGGTACGTTTTAGAAACCTTTCCCGATCACACGGTGTACCATCCTCTGGGTTTCCCATGCGTGTTTTAGCTGTAGGAAGATACCCTTAAACCTGGAGAGTTGGGGCCCATGGAATGGGTGCGCGCAGTACTGCTTTAAAGGGTCTGCATTTGCTCACCCAACCTCACCAATCCTCTCAGCCCCAAGTGTCCAGCCTCATGTGTCATCCAGCTGTAGGGGGTAGGTAAGGTCAATCCAGGGTGCATCACAGCCCCTGGACGAATTTTGTAAGAATTTCTCTCTTTCACTCTCTGTGTTTTGTTTGTTTTTCGAAATTTATTTTTATAATGGGCTTCAGCTGAATTTCACTGCGGTATTTCTGGTGCCCTACACACACTTGATTCCCTTACGGAGACATATCAATACATAGGTTTTAAGATTCTGACTTGTCACATATATTCCTCTGCGGTGCATAGCGGGTGTTGAGTCCAGTTCACTGAGCAAAGAGTAGGTCTTCTCTATTACATATTTGGTTTATGGAACGGGATCCGTGCTAAGTTTAAACTCTGGTTTTATGCATCACCCCACCTCACCTCTCCCCTTAAGCAGGCATAAGTGCATCTTCTACATGTGTGACTGTGTTCTGTTTTGTAATTCAGTTCATGCGTAGCCATGTTTACATTCCGTCTGTGAGTGATATCTTATGATAAGTTTCTTTTTCTGTGTGACTTCTTTCACTTAGAATCATCGTACCTAAATCCACTCATTATGCTGCTGCTGGCCTTATGACAGTGATTTCAAGGCTGAGCGACATTCCATTGTACATAAGTACCACAACTTCTTTATCCATTTTTCTCTTTCCTGGGGTGTTTAAGTTGTACCCAAGTGGAGGATTTTGTAAACAGAGGAGCCCTAAGCTTTGGGGTGGCTGTGTCTTGTTGATTTTTATATTTCCCAAGATATATGCCCACGAGTGGAAGTGCCCTATGCTCTGTAGCTCTGTTTTTCACATGTTTCCGGAAACACCGTACACTTCTCCAGAGTGGCTGTTGGCAATTAAAATCCGGCCAATCAGGGTAACAAGGCTCCCTGGTCTGCATGGCCTGTCCTGCCTCTCTGGTTCTTACACTTTTTTCGGATGGCCCTTTGGACCGGTTGAAGAGAGACTTCTTTGCTGTGCGGATTTCCATTGCCCGCTTCCTCGATTGGCCAAGAAGGGCGTATGCGTTTTTGCCTGAATATATTCAGGCAAAAACGCATACGCCCTTTTTGGGCAACTGCGTCATCGTCGAAGTTCGGCCGCTTTTCATGTGCTTTAAAGGAGACTCCAATCTACCTGGTGAAACCTGTTTGCTGCAATTCTGCCTTGGTTTCAACTCCTCTTCGTTGCCTTACCTCAATATATTTTTCGACGAAAGTTGTCCTTTTTAACTCTGCAGGTTTGTGAACTGCAGTGCCCCTGAGCTCCATTTTTCAACTCGCTCTTTTGTGAACTGACCGCAAAACCGCAGGATTGCTTCAGGCCCTATTCTGGTTCCGGGGCGGCAGGCTGAGGCTTTGGTTAATTCTTCCTCCTGATGGGAAATTAGAGGTGCATGTGCCCTTCCGAACACCTACAGCTGTTCTCTCATTGGTTCCCCGTCATCCCGTTCATCCTCCGCACTGATTGCAGACTGTGCGAAACAGGAGGTTTAAGGCGCTGACTCTCCAAATGGGGAGATTGTTAGTAAAGCGGCTGGAATGGCGAACCCGAGCACCAGGAGAGGAAAAGTGAGGTACGTTTTAGAAACCTTTCCCGATCACACGGTGTACCATCCTCTGGGTTTCCCATGCGTGTTTTAGCTGTAGGAAGATACCCTTAAACCTGGAGAGTTGGGGCCCATGGAATGGGTGCGCGCAGTACTGCTTTAAAGGGTCTGCATTTGCTCACCCAACCTCACCAATCCTCTCAGCCCCAAGTGTCCAGCCTCATGTGTCATCCAGCTGTAGGGGGTAGGTAAGGTCAATCCAGGGTGCATCACAGCCCCTGGACGAATTTTGTAAGAATTTCTCTCTTTCACTCTCTGTGTTTTGTTTGTTTTTCGAAATTTATTTTTATAATGGGCTTCCGCTGAATTTCACTGCAGTATTTCTGGTGCCCTACACACACTTGATTCCCTTACGGAGACATATCAATACATAGGTTTTAAGATTCTGACTTGTCACATATATTCCTCTGCGGTGCATAGCGGGTGTTGAGTCCAGTTCACTGAGCAAAGAGTAGGTCTTCTCTATTACATATTTGGTTTATGGAATGGGATCTGTGCTAAGTTTAAACTCTGGTTTTATGCATCACCCCACCTCACCTCTCCCCTTAAGCAGGCATAAGTGCGTCTTCTAAATGTTTGACTGTGTTCTGTTTTGTACTTCAGTTCATGTGTAGCCATGTTTACATTCCGTCTGTGAGTGATATCTTATGATAAGTTTCTTTTTCTGTGTGACTTCTTTCACTTAGAATCATCGTACCTAAATCCACTCATTATGCTGCTGCTGGCCTTATGACAGTGATTTCAAGGCTGAGTGACATTCCATTGTACATAAGTACCACAACTTCTTTATCCATTTTTCTCTTTCCTGGGGTGTTTAAGTTGTACCCAAGTGGAGGATTTTGTAAACAGAGGAGCCCTAAGCTTTGGGGTGGCTGTGTCTTGTTGATTTTTATATTTCCCAAGATATATGCCCACGAGTGGAAGTGCCCTATGCTCTGTAGCTCTGTTTTTCACATGTTTCCGGAAACACCGTACACTTCTCCAGAGTGGCTGTTGGCAATTAAAATCCGGCCAATCAGGGTAACAAGGCTCCCTGGTCTGCATGGCCTGTCCTGCCTCTCTGGTTCTTACACTTTTTTCGGATGGCCCTTTGGACCGGTTGAAGAGAGACTTCTTTGCTGTGCGGATTTCCATTGCCCGCTTCCTCGATTGGCCAAGAAGGGCGTATGCGTTTTTGCCTGAATATATTCAGGCAAAAACGCATACGCCCTTTTTGGGCAACTGCGTCATCGTCGAAGTTCGGCCGCTTTTCATGTGCTTTAAAGGAGACTCCAATCTACCTGGTGAAACCTGTTTGCTGCAATTCTGCCTTGGTTTCAACTCCTCTTCGTTGCCTTACCTCAATATATTTTTCGACGAAAGTTGTCCTTTTTAACTCTGCAGGTTTGTGAACTGCAGTGCCCCTGAGCTCCATTTTTCAACTCGCTCTTTTGTGAACTGACCGCAAAACCGCAGGATTGCTTCAGGCCCTATTCTGGTTCCGGGGCGGCAGGCTGAGGCTTTGGTTAATTCTTCCTCCTGATGGGAAATTAGAGGTGCATGTGCCCGTCCAAACACCTACAGCTGTTCTCTCATTGGTTCCCCGTCATCCCGTTCATCCTCCGCACTGATTGCAGACTGTGCGAAACAGGAGGTTTAAGGCGCTGACTATCCAAATGGGGAGATTGTTAGTAAAGCGGCTGGAATGGCGAACCCGAGCACCAGGAGAGGAAAAGTGAGGTACGTTTTAGAAACCTTTCCCGATCACACGGTGTACCATCCTCTGGGTTTCCCATGCGTGTTTTAGCTGTAGGAAGATACCCTTAAACCTGGAGAGTTGGGGCCCATGGAATGGGTAGCGCGCAGTACTGCTTTAAAGGGTCTGCATTTGCTCACCCAACCTCACCAATCCTCTCAGCCCCAAGTGTCCAGCCTCACGTGTCATCCAGCTGTAGGGGGTAGCTAAGGTCAATCCAGGGTGCATCACAGCCCCTGGACGAATTTTGTAAGAATTTCTCTCTCTTTCACTCTCTTTGTGTTTTGTTTGTTTTTCGAAATTTATTTTTATAATGGGCTTCAGCTGAATTTCACTGCAGTATTTCTGCCGCCCTACACACACTTGATTCCCTTACGGAGACATATCAATACATAGGTTTTAAGATTCTGACTTGTCACATATATTCCTCTGCGGTGCATAGGGGGTGTTGAGTCCAGTTCACTGAGCAAAGAGTAGGTCTTCTCTATTACATATTTGGTTTATGGAACGGGATCCGTGCTAAGTTTAAACTCTGGTTTTATGCATCACCCCACCTCACCTCTCCCCTTAAGCAGGCATAAGTGCATCTTCTACATGTGTGACTGTGTTCTGTTTTGTAATTCAGTTCATGCGTAGCCATGTTTACATTCCGTCTGTGAGTGATATCTTATGATAAGTTTCTTTTTCTGTGTGACTTCTTTCACTTAGAATCATCGTACCTAAATCCACTCATTATGCTGCTGCTGGCCTTATGACAGTGATTTCAAGGCTGAGTGACATTCCATTGTACATAAGTACCACAACTTCTTTATCCACTTTTCTCTTTCCTGGGGTGTTTAAGTTGTACCCAAGTGGAGGATTTTGTAAACAGAGGAGCCCTAAGCTTTGGGGTGGCTGTGTCTTGTTGATTTTTATATTTCCCAAGATATATGCCCACGAGTGGAAGTGCCCTATGCTCTGTAGCTCTGTTTTTCACATGTTTCCGGAAACACCGTACACTTCTCCAGAATGGCTGTTGGCAATTAAAATCCGGCCAATCAGGGTAACAAGGCTCCCTGGTCTGCATGGCCTGTCCTGCCTCTCTGGTTCTTACACTTTTTTCGGATGGCCCTTTGGACCGGTTGAAGAGAGACTTCTTTGCTGTGCGGATTTCCATTGCCCGCTTCCTCGATTGGCCAAGAAGGGCGTATGCGTTTTTGCCTGAATATATTCAGGCAAAAACGCATACGCCCTTTTTGGGCAACTGCGTCATCGTCGAAGTTCGGCCGCTTTTCATGTGCTTTAAAGGAGACTCCAATCTACCTGGTGAAACTTGTTTGCTGCAATTCTGCCTTGGTTTCAACTCCTCTTCGTTGCCTTACCTCAATATATTTTTCGACGAAAGTTGTCCTTTTTAACTCTGCAGGTTTGTGAACTGCAGTGCCCCTGAGCTCCATTTTTCAACTCGCTCTTTTGTGAACTGACCGCAAAACCGCAGGATTGCTTCAGGCCCTATTCTGGTTCCGGGGCGGCAGGCTGAGGCTTTGGTTAATTCTTCCTCCTGATGGGAAATTAGAGGTGCATGTGCCCGTCCAAACACCTACAGCTGTTCTCTCATTGGTTCCCCGTCATCCCGTTCATCCTCCGCACTGATTGCAGACTGTGCGAAACAGGAGGTTTAAGGCGCTGACTCTCCAAATGGGGAGATTGTTAGTAAAGCGGCTGGAATGGCGAACCCGAGCACCAGGAGAGGAAAAGTGAGGTACGTTTTAGAAACCTTTCCCGATCACACGGTGTACCATCCTCTGGGTTTCCCATGCGTGTTTTAGCTGTAGGAAGATACCCTTAAACCTGGAGAGTTGGGGCCCATGGAATGGGTGCGCGCAGTACTGCTTTAAAGGGTCTGCATTTGCTCACCCAACCTCACCAATCCTCTCAGCCCCAAGTGTCCAGCCTCATGTGTCATCCAGCTGTAGGAGATAGGTAAGGTCAATCCAGGGTGCATCACAGCCCCTGGACGAATTTTGTAAGAATTTCTCTCTTTCACTCTCTGTGTTTTGTTTGTTTTTCGAAATTTATTTTTATAATGGGCTTCAGCTGAATTTCACTGCGGTATTTCTGGTGCCCTACACACACTTGATTCCCTTACGGAGACATATCAATACATAGGTTTTAAGATTCTGACTTGTCACATATATTCCTCTGCGGTGCATAGCGGGTGTTGAGTCCAGTTCACTGAGCAAAGAGTAGGTCTTCTCTATTACATATTTGGTTTATGGAACGGGATCCGTGCTAAGTTTAAACTCTGGTTTTATGCATCACCCCACCTCACCTCTCCCCTTAAGCAGGCATAAGTGCATCTTCTACATGTGTGACTGTGTTCTGTTTTGTAATTCAGTTCATGCGTAGCCATGTTTACATTCCGTCTGTGAGTGATATCTTATGATAAGTTTCTTTTTCTGTGTGACTTCTTTCACTTAGAATCATCGTACCTAAATCCACTCATTATGCTGCTGCTGGCCTTATGACAGTGATTTCAAGGCTGAGTGACATTCCATTGTACATAAGTACCACAACTTCTTTATCCATTTTTCTCTTTCCTGGGGTGTTTAAGTTGTACCCAAGTGGAGGATTTTGTAAACAGAGGAGCCCTAAGCTTTGGGGTGGCTGTGTCTTGTTGATTTTTATATTTCCCAAGATATATGCCCACGAGTGGAAGTGCCCTATGCTCTGTAGCTCTGTTTTTCACATGTTTCCGGAAACACCGTACACTTCTCCAGAGTGGCTGTTGGCAATTAAAATCCGGCCAATCAGGGTAACAAGGCTCCCTGGTCTGCATGGCCTGTCCTGCCTCTCTGGTTCTTACACTTTTTTCGGATGGCCCTTTGGACCGGTTGAAGAGAGACTTCTTTGCTGTGCGGATTTCCATTGCCCGCTTCCTCGATTGGCCAAGAAGGGCGTATGCATTTTTGCCTGAATATATTCAGGCAAAAACGCATACGCCCTTTTTGGGCAACTGCGTCATCGTCGAAGTTCGGCCGCTTTTCATGTGCTTTAAAGGAGACTCCAATCTACCTGGTGAAACCTGTTTGCTGCAATTCTGCCTTGGTTTCAACTCCTCTTCGTTGCCTTACCTCAATATATTTTTCGACGAAAGTTGTCCTTTTTAACTCTGCAGGTTTGTGAACTGCAGTGCCCCTGAGCTCCATTTTTCAACTCGCTCTTTTGTGAACTGACCGCAAAACCGCAGGATTGCTTCAGGCCCTATTCTGGTTCCGGGGCGGCAGGCTGAGGCTTTGGTTAATTCTTCCTCCTGATGGGAAATTAGAGGTGCATGTGCCCGTCCAAACACCTACAGCTGTTCTCTCATTGGTTCCCCGTCATCCCGTTCATCCTCCGCACTGATTGCAGACTGTGCGAAACAGGAGGTTTAAGGCGCTGACTCTCCAAATGGGGAGATTGTTAGTAAAGCGGCTGGAATGGCGAACCCGAGCACCAGGAGAGGAAAAGTGAGGTACGTTTTAGAAACCTTTCCCGATCACACGGTGTACCATCCTCTGGGTTTCCCATGCGTGTTTTAGCTGTAGGAAGATACCCTTAAACCTGGAGAGTTGGGGCCCATGGAATGGGTGCGCGCAGTACTGCTTTAAAGGGTCTGCATTTGCTCACCCAACCTCACCAATCCTCTCAGCCCCAAGTGTCCAGCCTCATGTGTCATCCAGCTGTAGGGGGTAGGTAAGGTCAATCCAGGGTGCATCACAGCCCCTGGACGAATTTTGTAAGAATTTCTCTCTTTCACTCTCTGTGTTTTGTTTGTTTTTCGAAATTTATTTTTATAATGGGCTTCAGCTGAATTTCACTGCGGTATTTCTGGTGCCCTACACACACTTGATTCCCTTACGGAGACATATCAATACATAGGTTTTAAGATTCTGACTTGTCACATATATTCCTCTGCGGTGCATAGCGGGTGTTGAGTCCAGTTCACTGAGCAAAGAGTAGGTCTTCTCTATTACATATTTGGTTTATGGAACGGGATCCGTGCTAAGTTTAAACTCTGGTTTTATGCATCACCCCACCTCACCTCTCCCCTTAAGCAGGCATAAGTGCATCTTCTACATGTGTGACTGTGTTCTGTTTTGTAATTCAGTTCATGCGTAGCCATGTTTACATTCCGTCTGTGAGTGATATCTTATGATAAGTTTCTTTTTCTGTGTGACTTCTTTCACTTAGAATCATCGTACCTAAATCCACTCATTATGCTGCTGCTGGCCTTATGACAGTGATTTCAAGGCTGAGCGACATTCCATTGTACATAAGTACCACAACTTCTTTATCCATTTTTCTCTTTCCTGGGGTGTTTAAGTTGTACCCAAGTGGAGGATTTTGTAAACAGAGGAGCCCTAAGCTTTGGGGTGGCTGTGTCTTGTTGATTTTTATATTTCCCAAGATATATGCCCACGAGTGGAAGTGCCCTATGCTCTGTAGCTCTGTTTTTCACATGTTTCCGGAAACACCGTACACTTCTCCAGAGTGGCTGTTGGCAATTAAAATCCGGCCAATCAGGGTAACAAGGCTCCCTGGTCTGCATGGCCTGTCCTGCCTCTCTGGTTCTTACACTTTTTTCGGATGGCCCTTTGGACCGGTTGAAGAGAGACTTCTTTGCTGTGCGGATTTCCATTGCCCGCTTCCTCGATTGGCCAAGAAGGGCGTATGCGTTTTTGCCTGAATATATTCAGGCAAAAACGCATACGCCCTTTTTGGGCAACTGCGTCATCGTCGAAGTTCGGCCGCTTTTCATGTGCTTTAAAGGAGACTCCAATCTACCTGGTGAAACCTGTTTGCTGCAATTCTGCCTTGGTTTCAACTCCTCTTCGTTGCCTTACCTCAGTATATTTTTCGACGAAAGTTGTCCTTTTTAACTCTGCAGGTTTGTGAACTGCAGTGCCCCTGAGCTCCATTTTTCAACTCGCTCTTTTGTGAACTGACCGCAAAACCGCAGGATTGCTTCAGGCCCTATTCTGGTTCCGGGGCGGCAGGCTGAGGCTTTGGTTAATTCTTCCTCCTGATGGGAAATTAGAGGTGCATGTGCCCATCCGAACACCTACAGCTGTTCTCTCATTGGTTCCCCGTCATCCCGTTCATCCTCCGCACTGATTGCAGACTGTGTGAAACAGGAGGTTTAAGGCGCTGACTCTCCAAATGGGGAGATTGTTAGTAAAGCGGCTGGAATGGCGAACCCGAGCACCAGGAGAGGAAAAGTGAGGTACGTTTTAGAAACCTTTCCCGATCACACGGTGTACCATCCTCTGGGTTTCCCATGCGTGTTTTAGCTGTAGGAAGATACCCTTAAACCTGGAGAGTTGGGGCCCATGGAATGGGTGCGCGCAGTACTGCTTTAAAGGGTCTGCATTTGCTCACCCAACCTCACCAATCCTCTCAGCCCCAAGTGTCCAGCCTCATGTGTCATCCAGCTGTAGGGGGTAGGTAAGGTCAATCCAGGGTGCATCACAGCCCCTGGACGAATTTTGTAAGAATTTCTCTCTTTCACTCTCTGTGTTTTGTTTGTTTTTCGAAATTTATTTTTATAATGGGCTTCCGCTGAATTTCACTGCAGTATTTCTGGTGCCCTACACACACTTGATTCCCTTACGGAGACATATCAATACATAGGTTTTAAGATTCTGACTTGTCACATATATTCCTCTGCGGTGCATAGCGGGTGTTGAGTCCAGTTCACTGAGCAAAGAGTAGGTCTTCTCTATTACATATTTGGTTTATGGAATGGGATCTGTGCTAAGTTTAAACTGTGGTTTTATGCATCACCCCACCTCACCTCTCCCCTTAAGCAGGCATAAGTGCGTCTTCTAAATGTTTGACTGTGTTCTGTTTTGTACTTCAGTTCATGTGTAGCCATGTTTACATTCCGTCTGTGAGTGATATCTTATGATAAGTTTCTTTTTCTGTGTGACTTCTTTCACTTAGAATCATCGTACCTAAATCCACTCATTATGCTGCTGCTGGCCTTATGACAGTGATTTCAAGGCTGAGTGACATTCCATTGTACATAAGTACCACAACTTCTTTATCCATTTTTCTCTTTCCTGGGGTGTTTAAGTTGTACCCAAGTGGAGGATTTTGTAAACAGAGGAGCCCTAAGCTTTGGGGTGGCTGTGTCTTGTTGATTTTTATATTTCCCAAGATATATGCCCACGAGTGGAAGTGCCCTATGCTCTGTAGCTCTGTTTTTCACATGTTTCCGGAAACACCGTACACTTCTCCAGAGTGGCTGTTGGCAATTAAAATCCGGCCAATCAGGGTAACAAGGCTCCCTGGTCTGCATGGCCTGTCCTGCCTCTCTGGTTCTTACACTTTTTTCGGATGGCCCTTTGGACCGGTTGAAGAGAGACTTCTTTGCTGTGCGGATTTCCATTGCCCGCTTCCTCGATTGGCCAAGAAGGGCGTATGCGTTTTTGCCTGAATATATTCAGGCAAAAACGCATACGCCCTTTTTGGGCAACTGCGTCATCGTCGAAGTTCGGCCGCTTTTCATGTGCTTTAAAGGAGACTCCAATCTACCTGGTGAAACCTGTTTGCTGCAATTCTGCCTTGGTTTCAACTCCTCTTCGTTGCCTTACCTCAATATATTTTTCGACGAAAGTTGTCCTTTTTAACTCTGCAGGTTTGTGAACTGCAGTGCCCCTGAGCTCCATTTTTCAACTCGCTCTTTTGTGAACTGACCGCAAAACCGCAGGATTGCTTCAGGCCCTATTCTGGTTCCGGGGCGGCAGGCTGAGGCTTTGGTTAATTCTTCCTCCTGATGGGAAATTAGAGGTGCATGTGCCCATCCGAACACCTACAGCTGTTCTCTCATTGGTTCCCCGTCATCCCGTTCATCCTCCGCACTGATTGCAGACTGTGCGAAACAGGAGGTTTAAGGCGCTGACTCTCCAAATGGGGAGATTGTTAGTAAAGCGGCTGGAATGGCGAACCCGAGCACCAGGAGAGGAAAAGTGAGGTACGTTTTAGAAACCTTTCCCGATCACACGGTGTACCATCCTCTGGGTTTCCCATGCGTGTTTTAGCTGTAGGAAGATACCCTTAAACCTGGAGAGTTGGGGCCCATGGAATGGGTGCGCGCAGTACTGCTTTAAAGGGTCTGCATTTGCTCACCCAACCTCACCAATCCTCTCAGCCCCAAGTGTCCAGCCTCATGTGTCATCCAGCTGTAGGGGGTAGGTAAGGTCAATCCAGGGTGCATCACAGCCCCTGGACGAATTTTGTAAGAATTTCTCTCTTTCACTCTCTGTGTTTTGTTTGTTTTTCGAAATTTATTTTTATAATGGGCTTCAGCTGAATTTCACTGCAGTATTTCTGCCGCCCTACACACACTTGATTCCCTTACGGAGACATATCAATACATAGGTTTTAAGATTCTGACTTGTCACATATATTCCTCTGCGGTGCATAGCGGGTGTTGAGTCCAGTTCACTGAGCAAAGAGTAGGTCTTCTCTATTACATATTTGGTTTATGGAATGGGATCTGTGCTAAGTTTAAACTGTGGTTTTATGCATCACCCCACCTCACCTCTCCCCTTAAGCAGGCATAAGTGCGTCTTCTAAATGTTTGACTGTGTTCTGTTTTGTACTTCAGTTCATGTGTAGCCATGTTTACATTCCGTCTGTGAGTGATATCTTATGATAAGTTTCTTTTTCTGTGTGACTTCTTTCACTTAGAATCATCGTACCTAAATCCACTCATTATGCTGCTGCTGGCCTTATGACAGTGATTTCAAGGCTGAGTGACATTCCATTGTACATAAGTACCACAACTTCTTTATCCATTTTTCTCTTTCCTGGGGTGTTTAAGTTGTACCCAAGTGGAGGATTTTGTAAACAGAGGAGCCCTAAGCTTTGGGGTGGCTGTGTCTTGTTGATTTTTATATTTCCCAAGATATATGCCCACGAGTGGAAGTGCCCTATGCTCTGTAGCTCTGTTTTTCACATGTTTCCGGAAACACCGTACACTTCTCCAGAGTGGCTGTTGGCAATTAAAATCCGGCCAATCAGGGTAACAAGGCTCCCTGGTCTGCATGGCCTGTCCTGCCTCTCTGGTTCTTACACTTTTTTCGGATGGCCCTTTGGACCGGTTGAAGAGAGACTTCTTTGCTGTGCGGATTTCCATTGCCCGCTTCCTCGATTGGCCAAGAAGGGCGTATGCGTTTTTGCCTGAATATATTCAGGCAAAAACGCATACGCCCTTTTTGGGCAACTGCGTCATCGTCGAAGTTCGGCCGCTTTTCATGTGCTTTAAAGGAGACTCCAATCTACCTGGTGAAACCTGTTTGCTGCAATTCTGCCTTGGTTTCAACTCCTCTTCGTTGCCTTACCTCAATATATTTTTCGACGAAAGTTGTCCTTTTTAACTCTGCAGGTTTGTGAACTGCAGTGCCCCTGAGCTCCATTTTTCAACTCGCTCTTTTGTGAACTGACCGCAAAACCGCAGGATTGCTTCAGGCCCTATTCTGGTTCCGGGGCGGCAGGCTGAGGCTTTGGTTAATTCTTCCTCCTGATGGGAAATTAGAGGTGCATGTGCCCGTCCAAACACCTACAGCTGTTCTCTCATTGGTTCCCCGTCATCCCGTTCATCCTCCGCACTGATTGCAGACTGTGCGAAACAGGAGGTTTAAGGCGCTGACTCTCCAAATGGGGAGATTGTTAGTAAAGCGGCTGGAATGGCGAACCCGAGCACCAGGAGAGGAAAAGTGAGGTACGTTTTAGAAACCTTTCCCGATCACACGGTGTACCATCCTCTGGGTTTCCCATGCGTGTTTTAGCTGTAGGAAGATACCCTTAAACCTGGAGAGTTGGGGCCCATGGAATGGGTAGCGCGCAGTACTGCTTTAAAGGGTCTGCATTTGCTCACCCAACCTCACCAATCCTCTCAGCCCCAAGTGTCCAGCCTCACGTGTCATCCAGCTGTAGGGGGTAGCTAAGGTCAATCCAGGGTGCATCACAGCCCCTGGACGAATTTTGTAAGAATTTCTCTCTCTTTCACTCTCTTTGTGTTTTGTTTGTTTTTCGAAATTTATTTTTATAATGGGCTTCAGCTGAATTTCACTGCAGTATTTCTGCCGCCCTACACACACTTGATTCCCTTACGGAGACATATCAATACATAGGTTTTAAGATTCTGACTTGTCACATATATTCCTCTGCGGTGCATAGGGGGTGTTGAGTCCAGTTCACTGAGCAAAGAGTAGGTCTTCTCTATTACATATTTGGTTTATGGAACGGGATCCGTGCTAAGTTTAAACTCTGGTTTTATGCATCACCCCACCTCACCTCTCCCCTTAAGCAGGCATAAGTGCATCTTCTACATGTGTGACTGTGTTCTGTTTTGTAATTCAGTTCATGCGTAGCCATGTTTACATTCCGTCTGTGAGTGATATCTTATGATAAGTTTCTTTTTCTGTGTGACTTCTTTCACTTAGAATCATCGTACCTAAATCCACTCATTATGCTGCTGCTGGCCTTATGACAGTGATTTCAAGGCTGAGTGACATTCCATTGTACATAAGTACCACAACTTCTTTATCCACTTTTCTCTTTCCTGGGGTGTTTAAGTTGTACCCAAGTGGAGGATTTTGTAAACAGAGGAGCCCTAAGCTTTGGGGTGGCTGTGTCTTGTTGATTTTTATATTTCCCAAGATATATGCCCACGAGTGGAAGTGCCCTATGCTCTGTAGCTCTGTTTTTCACATGTTTCCGGAAACACCGTACACTTCTCCAGAGTGGCTGTTGGCAATTAAAATCCGGCCAATCAGGGTAACAAGGCTCCCTGGTCTGCATGGCCTGTCCTGCCTCTCTGGTTCTTACACTTTTTTCGGATGGCCCTTTGGACCGGTTGAAGAGAGACTTCTTTGCTGTGCGGATTTCCATTGCCCGCTTCCTCGATTGGCCAAGAAGGGCGTATGCGTTTTTGCCTGAATATATTCAGGCAAAAACGCATACGCCCTTTTTGGGCAACTGCGTCATCGTCGAAGTTCGGCCGCTTTTCATGTGCTTTAAAGGAGACTCCAATCTACCTGGTGAAACTTGTTTGCTGCAATTCTGCCTTGGTTTCAACTCCTCTTCGTTGCCTTACCTCAATATATTTTTCGACGAAAGTTGTCCTTTTTAACTCTGCAGGTTTGTGAACTGCAGTGCCCCTGAGCTCCATTTTTCAACTCGCTCTTTTGTGAACTGACCGCAAAACCGCAGGATTGCTTCAGGCCCTATTCTGGTTCCGGGGCGGCAGGCTGAGGCTTTGGTTAATTCTTCCTCCTGATGGGAAATTAGAGGTGCATGTGCCCGTCCAAACACCTACAGCTGTTCTCTCATTGGTTCCCCGTCATCCCGTTCATCCTCCGCACTGATTGCAGACTGTGCGAAACAGGAGGTTTAAGGCGCTGACTCTCCAAATGGGGAGATTGTTAGTAAAGCGGCTGGAATGGCGAACCCGAGCACCAGGAGAGGAAAAGTGAGGTACGTTTTAGAAACCTTTCCCGATCACACGGTGTACCATCCTCTGGGTTTCCCATGCGTGTTTTAGCTGTAGGAAGATACCCTTAAACCTGGAGAGTTGGGGCCCATGGAATGGGTGCGCGCAGTACTGCTTTAAAGGGTCTGCATTTGCTCACCCAACCTCACCAATCCTCTCAGCCCCAAGTGTCCAGCCTCATGTGTCATCCAGCTGTAGGAGGTAGGTAAGGTCAATCCAGGGTGCATCACAGCCCCTGGACGAATTTTGTAAGAATTTCTCTCTTTCACTCTCTGTGTTTTGTTTGTTTTTCGAAATTTATTTTTATAATGGGCTTCAGCTGAATTTCACTGCGGTATTTCTGGTGCCCTACACACACTTGATTCCCTTACGGAGACATATCAATACATAGGTTTTAAGATTCTGACTTGTCACATATATTCCTCTGCGGTGCATAGCGGGTGTTGAGTCCAGTTCACTGAGCAAAGAGTAGGTCTTCTCTATTACATATTTGGTTTATGGAACGGGATCCGTGCTAAGTTTAAACTCTGGTTTTATGCATCACCCCACCTCACCTCTCCCCTTAAGCAGGCATAAGTGCATCTTCTACATGTGTGACTGTGTTCTGTTTTGTAATTCAGTTCATGCGTAGCCATGTTTACATTCCGTCTGTGAGTGATATCTTATGATAAGTTTCTTTTTCTGTGTGACTTCTTTCACTTAGAATCATCGTACCTAAATCCACTCATTATGCTGCTGCTGGCCTTATGACAGTGATTTCAAGGCTGAGTGACATTCCATTGTACATAAGTACCACAACTTCTTTATCCATTTTTCTCTTTCCTGGGGTGTTTAAGTTGTACCCAAGTGGAGGATTTTGTAAACAGAGGAGCCCTAAGCTTTGGGGTGGCTGTGTCTTGTTGATTTTTATATTTCCCAAGATATATGCCCACGAGTGGAAGTGCCCTATGCTCTGTAGCTCTGTTTTTCACATGTTTCCGGAAACACCGTACACTTCTCCAGAGTGGCTGTTGGCAATTAAAATCCGGCCAATCAGGGTAACAAGGCTCCCTGGTCTGCATGGCCTGTCCTGCCTCTCTGGTTCTTACACTTTTTTCGGATGGCCCTTTGGACCGGTTGAAGAGAGACTTCTTTGCTGTGCGGATTTCCATTGCCCGCTTCCTCGATTGGCCAAGAAGGGCGTATTCATTTTTGCCTGAATATATTCAGGCAAAAACGCATACGCCCTTTTTGGGCAACTGCGTCATCGTCGAAGTTCGGCCGCTTTTCATGTGCTTTAAAGGAGACTCCAATCTACCTGGTGAAACCTGTTTGCTGCAATTCTGCCTTGGTTTCAACTCCTCTTCGTTGCCTTACCTCAATATATTTTTCGACGAAAGTTGTCCTTTTTAACTCTGCAGGTTTGTGAACTGCAGTGCCCCTGAGCTCCATTTTTCAACTCGCTCTTTTGTGAACTGACCGCAAAACCGCAGGATTGCTTCAGGCCCTATTCTGGTTCCGGGGCGGCAGGCTGAGGCTTTGGTTAATTCTTCCTCCTGATGGGAAATTAGAGGTGCATGTGCCCGTCCAAACACCTACAGCTGTTCTCTCATTGGTTCCCCGTCATCCCGTTCATCCTCCGCACTGATTGCAGACTGTGCGAAACAGGAGGTTTAAGGCGCTGACTCTCCAAATGGGGAGATTGTTAGTAAAGCGGCTGGAATGGCGAACCCGAGCACCAGGAGAGGAAAAGTGAGGTACGTTTTAGAAACCTTTCCCGATCACACGGTGTACCATCCTCTGGGTTTCCCATGCGTGTTTTAGCTGTAGGAAGATACCCTTAAACCTGGAGAGTTGGGGCCCATGGAATGGGTGCGCGCAGTACTGCTTTAAAGGGTCTGCATTTGCTCACCCAACCTCACCAATCCTCTCAGCCCCAAGTGTCCAGCCTCATGTGTCATCCAGCTGTAGGGGGTAGGTAAGGTCAATCCAGGGTGCATCACAGCCCCTGGACGAATTTTGTAAGAATTTCTCTCTTTCACTCTCTGTGTTTTGTTTGTTTTTCGAAATTTATTTTTATAATGGGCTTCAGCTGAATTTCACTGCGGTATTTCTGGTGCCCTACACACACTTGATTCCCTTACGGAGACATATCAATACATAGGTTTTAAGATTCTGACTTGTCACATATATTCCTCTGCGGTGCATAGCGGGTGTTGAGTCCAGTTCACTGAGCAAAGAGTAGGTCTTCTCTATTACATATTTGGTTTATGGAACGGGATCCGTGCTAAGTTTAAACTCTGGTTTTATGCATCACCCCACCTCACCTCTCCCCTTAAGCAGGCATAAGTGCATCTTCTACATGTGTGACTGTGTTCTGTTTTGTAATTCAGTTCATGCGTAGCCATGTTTACATTCCGTCTGTGAGTGATATCTTATGATAAGTTTCTTTTTCTGTGTGACTTCTTTCACTTAGAATCATCGTACCTAAATCCACTCATTATGCTGCTGCTGGCCTTATGACAGTGATTTCAAGGCTGAGCGACATTCCATTGTACATAAGTACCACAACTTCTTTATCCATTTTTCTCTTTCCTGGGGTGTTTAAGTTGTACCCAAGTGGAGGATTTTGTAAACAGAGGAGCCCTAAGCTTTGGGGTGGCTGTGTCTTGTTGATTTTTATATTTCCCAAGATATATGCCCACGAGTGGAAGTGCCCTATGCTCTGTAGCTCTGTTTTTCACATGTTTCCGGAAACACCGTACACTTCTCCAGAGTGGCTGTTGGCAATTAAAATCCGGCCAATCAGGGTAACAAGGCTCCCTGGTCTGCATGGCCTGTCCTGCCTCTCTGGTTCTTACACTTTTTTCGGATGGCCCTTTGGACCGGTTGAAGAGAGACTTCTTTGCTGTGCGGATTTCCATTGCCCGCTTCCTCGATTGGCCAAGAAGGGCGTATGCGTTTTTGCCTGAATATATTCAGGCAAAAACGCATACGCCCTTTTTGGGCAACTGCGTCATCGTCGAAGTTCGGCCGCTTTTCATGTGCTTTAAAGGAGACTCCAATCTACCTGGTGAAACCTGTTTGCTGCAATTCTGCCTTGGTTTCAACTCCTCTTCGTTGCCTTACCTCAATATATTTTTCGACGAAAGTTGTCCTTTTTAACTCTGCAGGTTTGTGAACTGCAGTGCCCCTGAGCTCCATTTTTCAACTCGCTCTTTTGTGAACTGACCGCAAAACCGCAGGATTGCTTCAGGCCCTATTCTGGTTCCGGGGCGGCAGGCTGAGGCTTTGGTTAATTCTTCCTCCTGATGGGAAATTAGAGGTGCATGTGCCCGTCCAAACACCTACAGCTGTTCTCTCATTGGTTCCCCGTCATCCCGTTCATCCTCCACACTGATTGCAGACTGTGCGAAACAGGAGGTTTAAGGCGCTGACTCTCCAAATGGGGAGATTGTTAGTAAAGCGGCTGGAATGGCGAACCCGAGCACCAGGAGAGGAAAAGTGAGGTACGTTTTAGAAACCTTTCCCGATCACACGGTGTACCATCCTCTGGGTTTCCCATGCGTGTTTTAGCTGTAGGAAGATACCCTTAAACCTGGAGAGTTGGGGCCCATGGAATGGGTGCGCGCAGTACTGCTTTAAAGGGTCTGCATTTGCTCACCCAACCTCACCAATCCTCTCAGCCCCAAGTGTCCAGCCTCATGTGTCATCCAGCTGTAGGGGGTAGGTAAGGTCAATCCAGGGTGCATCACAGCCCCTGGACGAATTTTGTAAGAATTTCTCTCTTTCACTCTCTGTGTTTTGTTTGTTTTTCGAAATTTATTTTTATAATGGGCTTCCGCTGAATTTCACTGCGGTATTTCTGCCGCCCTACACACACTTGATTCCCTTACGGAGACATATCAATACATAGGTTTTAAGATTCTGACTTGTCACATATATTCCTCTGCGGTGCATAGGGGGTGTTGAGTCCAGTTCACTGAGCAAAGAGTAGGTCTTCTCTATTACATATTTGGTTTATGGAACGGGATCCGTGCTAAGTTTAAACTCTGGTTTTATGCATCCCCCCTCCTCACCTCTCCCCTTAAGCAGGCATAAGTGCGTCTTCTACATGTGTGACTGTGATCTGTTTTGTAATTCAGTTCATGTGTAGCCATGTTTACATTCCGTCTGTGAGTGATATCTTATGATAAGTTTCTTTTTCTGTGTGACTTCTTTCACTTAGAATCATCGTACCTAAATCCACTCATTATGCTGCTGCTGGCCTTATGACAGTGATTTCAAGGCTGAGTGACATTCCATTGTACATAAGTACCACAACTTCTTTATCCACTTTTCTCTTTCCTGGGGTGTTTAAGTTGTACCCAAGTGGAGGATTTTGTAAACAGAGGAGCCCTAAGCTTTGGGGTGGCTGTGTCTTGTTGATTTTTATATTTCCCAAGATATATGCCCACGAGTGGAAGTGCCCTATGCTCTGTAGCTCTGTTTTTCACATATTTCCGGAAACACCGTACACTTCTCCAGAATGGCTGTTGGCAATTAAAATCCGGCCAATCAGGGTAACAAGGCTCCCTGGTCTGCATGGCCTGTCCTGCCTCTCTGGTTCTTACACTTTTTTCGGATGGCCCTTTGGACCGGTTGAAGAGAGACTTCTTTGCTGTGCGGATTTCCATTGCCCGCTTCCTCGATTGGCCAAGAAGGGCGTATGCGTTTTTGCCTGAATATATTCAGGCAAAAACGCATACGCCCTTTTTGGGCAACTGCGTCATCGTCGAAGTTCGGCCGCTTTTCATGTGCTTTAAAGGAGACTCCAATCTACCTGGTGAAACCTGTTTGCTGCAATTCTGCCTTGGTTTCAACTCCTCTTCGTTGCCTTACCTCAATATATTTTTCGACGAAAGTTGTCCTTTTTAACTCTGCAGGTTTGTGAACTGCAGTGCCCCTGAGCTCCATTTTTCAACTCGCTCTTTTGTGAACTGACCGCAAAACCGCAGGATTGCTTCAGGGCCTATTCTGGTTCCGGGGCGGCAGGCTGAGGCTTTGGTTAATTCTTCCTCCTGATGGGAAATTAGAGGTGCATGTGCCCGTCCAAACACCTACAGCTGTTCTCTCATTGGTTCCCCGTCATCCCGTTCATCCTCCGCACTGATTGCAGACTGTGCGAAACAGGAGGTTTAAGGCGCTGACTCTCCAAATGGGGAGATTGTTAGTAAAGCGGCTGGAATGGCGAACCCGAGCACCAGGAGAGGAAAAGTGAGGTACGTTTTAGAAACCTTTCCCGATCACACGGTGTACCATCCTCTGGGTTTCCCATGCGTGTTTTAGCTGTAGGAAGATACCCTTAAACCTGGAGAGTTGGGGCCCATGGAATGGGTGCGCGCAGTACTGCTTTAAAGGGTCTGCATTTGCTCACCCAACCTCGCCAATCCTCTCAGCCCCAAGTGTCCAGCCTCATGTGTCATCCAGCTGTAGGGGGTAGGTAAGGTCAATCCAGGGTGCATCACAGCCCCTGGACGAATTTTGTAAGAATTTCTTTCACTCTCTGTGTTTTGTTTGTTTTTCGAAATTTATTTTTATAATGGGCTTCCGCTGAATTTCACTGCAGTATTTCTGGTGCCCTACACACACTTGATTCCCTTACGGAGACATATCAATACATAGGTTTTAAGATTCTGACTTGTCACATATATTCCTCTGCGGTGCATAGCGGGTGTTGAGTCCAGTTCACTGAGCAAAGAGTAGGTCTTCTCTATTACATATTTGGTTTATGGAACGGGATCTGTGCTAAGTTTAAACTGTGGTTTTATGCATCACCCCACCTCACCTCTCCCCTTAAGCAGGCATAAGTGCGTCTTCTAAATGTGTGACTGTGTTCTGTTTTGTAATTCAGTTCATGCGTAGCCATGTTTACATTCCGTCTGTGAGTGATATCTTATGATAAGTTTCTTTTTCTGTGTGACTTCTTTCACTTAGAATCATCGTACCTAAATCCACTCATTATGCTGCTGCTGGCCTTATGACAGTGATTTCAAGGCTGAGTGACATTCCATTGTACATAAGTACCACAACTTCTTTATCCATTTTTCTCTTTCCTGGGGTGTTTAAGTTGTACCCAAGTGGAGGATTTTGTAAACAGAGGAGCCCTAAGCTTTGGGGTGGCTGTGTCTTGTTGATTTTTATATTTCCCAAGATATATGCCCACGAGTGGAAGTGCCCTATGCTCTGTAGCTCTGTTTTTCACATGTTTCCGGAAACACCGTACACTTCTCCAGAGTGGCTGTTGGCAATTAAAATCCGGCCAATCAGGGTAACAAGGTTCCCTGGTCTGCATGGCCTGTCCTGCCTCTCTGGTTCTTACACTTTTTTCGGATGGCCCTTTGGACCGGTTGAAGAGAGACTTCTTTGCTGTGCGGATTTCCATTGCCCGCTTCCTCGATTGGCCAAGAAGGGCGTATGCGTTTTTGCCTGAATATATTCAGGCAAAAACGCATACGCCCTTTTTGGGCAACTGCGTCATCGTCGAAGTTCGGCCGCTTTTCATGTGCTTTAAAGGAGACTCCAATCTACCTGGTGAAACCTGTTTGCTGCAATTCTGCCTTGGTTTCAACTCCTCTTCGTTGCCTTACCTCAATATATTTTTCGACGAAAGTTGTCCTTTTTAACTCTGCAGGTTTGTGAACTGCAGTGCCCCTGAGCTCCATTTTTCAACTCGCTCTTTTGTGAACTGACCGCAAAACCGCAGGATTGCTTCAGGGCCTATTCTGGTTCCGGGGCGGCAGGCTGAGGCTTTGGTTAATTCTTCCTCCTGATGGGAAATTAGAGGTGCATGTGCCCGTCCGAACACCTACAGCTGTTCTTTCATTGGTTCCCCGTCATCCCGTTCATCCTCCGCACTGATTGCAGACTGTGCGAAACAGGAGGTTTAAGGCGCTGACTCTCCAAATGGGGAGATTGTTAGTAAAGCGGCTGGAATGGCGAACCCGAGCACCAGGAGAGGAAAAGTGAGGTACGTTTTAGAAACCTTTCCCGATCACACGGTGTACCATCCTCTGGGTTTCCCATGCGTGTTTTAGCTGTAGGAAGATACCCTTAAACCTGGAGAGTTGGGGCCCATGGAATGGGTAGCGCGCAGTACTGCTTTAAAGGGTCTGCATTTGCTCACCCAACCTCACCAATCCTCTCAGCCCCAAGTGTCCAGCCTCACGTGTCATCCAGCTGTAGGGGGTAGCTAAGGTCAATCCAGGGTGCATCACAGCCCCTGGACGAATTTTGTAAGAATTTCTCTCTCTTTCACTCTCTTTGTGTTTTGTTTGTTTTTCGAAATTTATTTTTATAATGGGCTTCCGCTGAATTTCACTGCAGTATTTCTGCCGCCCTACACACACTTGATTCCCTTACGGAGACATATCAATACATAGGTTTTAAGATTCTGACTTGTCACATATATTCCTCTGCGGTGCATAGGGGGTGTTGAGTACAGTTCACTGAGCAAAGAGTAGGTCTTCTCTATTACATATTTGGTTTATGGAACGGGATCCGTGCTAAGTTTAAACTCTGGTTTTATGCATCACCCCACCTCACCTCTCCCCTTAAGCAGGCATAAGTGCATCTTCTACATGTGTGACTGTGTTCTGTTTTGTAATTCAGTTCATGCGTAGCCATGTTTACATTCCGTCTGTGAGTGATATCTTATGATAAGTTTCTTTTTCTGTGTGACTTCTTTCACTTAGAATCATCGTACCTAAATCCACTCATTATGCTGCTGCTGGCCTTATGACAGTGATTTCAAGGCTGAGCGACATTCCATTGTACATAAGTACCACAACTTCTTTATCCATTTTTCTCTTTCCTGGGGTGTTTAAGTTGTACCCAAGTGGAGGATTTTGTAAACAGAGGAGCCCTAAGCTTTGGGGTGGCTGTGTCTTGTTGATTTTTATATTTCCCAAGATATATGCCCACGAGTGGAAGTGCCCTATGCTCTGTAGCTCTGTTTTTCACATGTTTCCGGAAACACCGTACACTTCTCCAGAGTGGCTGTTGGCAATTAAAATCCGGCCAATCAGGGTAACAAGGCTCCCTGGTCTGCATGGCCTGTCCTGCCTCTCTGGTTCTTACACTTTTTTCGGATGGCCCTTTGGACCGGTTGAAGAGAGACTTCTTTGCTGTGCGGATTTCCATTGCCCGCTTCCTCGATTGGCCAAGAAGGGCGTATGCGTTTTTGCCTGAATATATTCAGGCAAAAACGCATACGCCCTTTTTGGGCAACTGCGTCATCGTCGAAGTTCGGCCGCTTTTCATGTGCTTTAAAGGAGACTCCAATCTACCTGGTGAAACCTGTTTGCTGCAATTCTGCCTTGGTTTCAACTCCTCTTCGTTGCCTTACCTCAATATATTTTTCGACGAAAGTTGTCCTTTTTAACTCTGCAGGTTTGTGAACTGCAGTGCCCCTGAGCTCCATTTTTCAACTCGCTCTTTTGTGAACTGACCGCAAAACCGCAGGATTGCTTCAGGCCCTATTCTGGTTCCGGGGCGGCAGGCTGAGGCTTTGGTTAATTCTTCCTCCTGATGGGAAATTAGAGGTGCATGTGCCCGTCCAAACACCTACAGCTGTTCTCTCATTGGTTCCCCGTCATCCCGTTCATCCTCCACACTGATTGCAGACTGTGCGAAACAGGAGGTTTAAGGCGCTGACTCTCGAAATGGGGAGATTGTTAGTAAAGCGGCTGGAATGGCGAACCCGAGCACCAGGAGAGGAAAAGTGAGGTACGTTTTAGAAACCTTTCCCGATCACACGGTGTACCATCCTCTGGGTTTCCCATGCGTGTTTTAGCTGTAGGAAGATACCCTTAAACCTGGAGAGTTGGGGCCCATGGAATGGGTGCGCGCAGTACTGCTTTAAAGGGTCTGCATTTGCTCACCCAACCTCACCAATCCTCTCAGCCCCAAGTGTCCAGCCTCATGTGTCATCCAGCTGTAGGGGGTAGGTAAGGTCAATCCAGGGTGCATCACAGCCCCTGGACGAATTTTGTAAGAATTTCTTTCACTCTCTGTGTTTTGTTTGTTTTTCGAAATTTATTTTTATAATGGGCTTCCGCTGAATTTCACTGCAGTATTTCTGGTGCCCTACACACACTTGATTCCCTTACGGAGACATATCGATACATAGGTTTTAAGATTCTGACTTGTCACATATATTCCTCTGCGGTGCATAGCGGGTGTTGAGTCCAGTTCACTGAGCAAAGAGTAGGTCTTCTCTATTACATATTTGGTTTATGGAACGGGATCCGTGCTAAGTTTAAACTGTGGTTTTATGCATCACCCCACCTCACCTCTCCCCTTAAGCAGGCATAAGTGCGTCTTCTAAATGTGTGACTGTGTTCTGTTTTGTAATTCAGTTCATGCGTAGCCATGTTTACATTCCGTCTGTGAGTGATATCTTATGATAAGTTTCTTTTTCTGTGTGACTTCTTTCACTTAGAATCATCGTACCTAAATCCACTCATTATGCTGCTGCTGGCCTTATGACAGTGATTTCAAGGCTGAGTGACATTCCATTGTACATAAGTACCACAACTTCTTTATCCATTTTTCTCTTTCCTGGGGTGTTTAAGTTGTACCCAAGTGGAGGATTTTGTAAACAGAGGAGCCCTAAGCTTTGGGGTGGCTGTGTCTTGTTGATTTTTATATTTCCCAAGATATATGCCCACGAGTGGAAGTGCCCTATGCTCTGTAGCTCTGTTTTTCACATGTTTCCGGAAACACCGTACACTTCTCCAGAGTGGCTGTTGGCAATTAAAATCCGGCCAATCAGGGTAACAAGGCTCCCTGGTCTGCATGGCCTGTCCTGCCTCTCTGGTTCTTACACTTTTTTCGGATGGCCCTTTGGACCGGTTGAAGAGAGACTTCTTTGCTGTGCGGATTTCCATTGCCCGCTTCCTCGATTGGCCAAGAAGGGCGTATGCGTTTTTGCCTGAATATATTCAGGCAAAAACGCATACGCCCTTTTTGGGCAACTGCGTCATCGTCGAAGTTCGGCCGCTTTTCATGTGCTTTAAAGGAGACTCCAATCTACCTGGTGAAACCTGTTTGCTGCAATTCTGCCTTGGTTTCAACTCCTCTTCGTTGCCTTACCTCAATATATTTTTCGACGAAAGTTGTCCTTTTTAACTCTGCAGGTTTGTGAACTGCAGTGCCCCTGAGCTCCATTTTTCAACTCGCTCTTTTGTGAACTGACCGCAAAACCGCAGGATTGCTTCAGGCCCTATTCTGGTTCCGGGGCGGCAGGCTGAGGCTTTGGTTAATTCTTCCTCCTGATGGGAAATTAGAGGTGCATGTGCCCGTCCAAACACCTACAGCTGTTCTCTCATTGGTTCCTCGTCATCCCGTTCATCCTCCGCACTGATTGCAGACTGTGCGAAACAGGAGGTTTAAGGCGCTGACTCTCCAAATGGGGAGATTGTTAGTAAAGCGGCTGGAATGGCGAACCCGAGCACCAGGAGAGGAAAAGTGAGGTACGTTTTAGAAACCTTTCCCGATCACACGGTGTACCATCCTCTGGGTTTCCCATGCGTGTTTTAGCTGTAGGAAGATACCCTTAAACCTGGAGAGTTGGGGCCCATGGAATGGGTAGCGCGCAGTACTGCTTTAAAGGGTCTGCATTTGCTCACCCAACCTCACCAATCCTCTCAGCCCCAAGTGTCCAGCCTCACGTGTCATCCAGCTGTAGGGGGTAGGTAAGGTCAATCCAGGGTGCATCACAGCCCCTGGACGAATTTTGTAAGAATTTCTCTCTCTTTCACTCTCTTTGTGTTTTGTTTGTTTTTCGAAATTTATTTTTATAATGGGCTTCAGCTGAATTTCACTGCAGTATTTCTGCCGCCCTACACACACTTGATTCCCTTACGGAGACATATCAATACATAGGTTTTAAGATTCTGACTTGTCACATATATTCCTCTGCGGTGCATAGGGGGTGTTGAGTCCAGTTCACTGAGCAAAGAGTAGGTCTTCTCTATTACATATTTGGTTTATGGAACGGGATCCGTGCTAAGTTTAAACTCTGGTTTTATGCATCACCCCACCTCACCTCTCCCCTTAAGCAGGCATAAGTGCATCTTCTACATGTGTGACTGTGTTCTGTTTTGTAATTCAGTTCATGCGTAGCCATGTTTACATTCCGTCTGTGAGTGATATCTTATGATAAGTTTCTTTTTCTGTGTGACTTCTTTCACTTAGAATCATCGTACCTAAATCCACTCATTATGCTGCTGCTGGCCTTATGACAGTGATTTCAAGGCTGAGCGACATTCCATTGTACATAAGTACCACAACTTCTTTATCCATTTTTCTCTTTCCTGGGGTGTTTAAGTTGTACCCAAGTGGAGGATTTTGTAAACAGAGGAGCCCTAAGCTTTGGGGTGGCTGTGTCTTGTTGATTTTTATATTTCCCAAGATATATGCCCACGAGTGGAAGTGCCCTATGCTCTGTAGCTCTGTTTTTCACATGTTTCCGGAAACACCGTACACTTCTCCAGAGTGGCTGTTGGCAATTAAAATCCGGCCAATCAGGGTAACAAGGCTCCCTGGTCTGCATGGCCTGTCCTGCCTCTCTGGTTCTTACACTTTTTTCGGATGGCCCTTTGGACCGGTTGAAGAGAGACTTCTTTGCTGTGCGGATTTCCATTGCCCGCTTCCTCGATTGGCCAAGAAGGGCGTATGCGTTTTTGCCTGAATATATTCAGGCAAAAACGCATACGCCCTTTTTGGGCAACTGCGTCATCGTCGAAGTTCGGCCGCTTTTCATGTGCTTTAAAGGAGACTCCAATCTACCTGGTGAAACCTGTTTGCTGCAATTCTGCCTTGGTTTCAACTCCTCTTCGTTGCCTTACCTCAATATATTTTTCGACGAAAGTTGTCCTTTTTAACTCTGCAGGTTTGTGAACTGCAGTGCCCCTGAGCTCCATTTTTCAACTCGCTCTTTTGTGAACTGACCGCAAAACCGCAGGATTGCTTCAGGCCCTATTCTGGTTCCGGGGCGGCAGGCTGAGGCTTTGGTTAATTCTTCCTCCTGATGGGAAATTAGAGGTGCATGTGCCCGTCCAAACACCTACAGCTGTTCTCTCATTGGTTCCCCGTCATCCCGTTCATCCTCCGCACTGATTGCAGACTGTGCGAAACAGGAGGTTTAAGGCGCTGACTCTCCAAATGGGGAGATTGTTAGTAAAGCGGCTGGAATGGCGAACCCGAGCACCAGGAGAGGAAAAGTGAGGTACGTTTTAGAAACCTTTCCCGATCACACGGTGTACCATCCTCTGGGTTTCCCATGCGTGTTTTAGCTGTAGGAAGATACCCTTAAACCTGGAGAGTTGGGGCCCATGGAATGGGTAGCGCGCAGTACTGCTTTAAAGGGTCTGCATTTGCTCACCCAACCTCACCAATCCTCTCAGCCCCAAGTGTCCAGCCTCACGTGTCATCCAGCTGTAGGGGGTAGGTAAGGTCAATCCAGGGTGCATCACAGCCCCTGGACGAATTTTGTAAGAATTTCTCTCTCTTTCACTCTCTTTGTGTTTTGTTTGTTTTTCGAAATTTATTTTTATAATGGGCTTCAGCTGAATTTCACTGCAGTATTTCTGCCGCCCTACACACACTTGATTCCCTTACGGAGACATATCAATACATAGGTTTTAAGATTCTGACTTGTCACATATATTCCTCTGCGGTGCATAGGGGGTGTTGAGTCCAGTTCACTGAGCAAAGAGTAGGTCTTCTCTATTACATATTTGGTTTATGGAACGGGATCCGTGCTAAGTTTAAACTCTGGTTTTATGCATCACCCCACCTCACCTCTCCCCTTAAGCAGGCATAAGTGCATCTTCTACATGTGTGACTGTGTTCTGTTTTGTACTTCAGTTCATGCGTAGCCATGTTTACATTCCGTCTGTGAGTGATATCTTATGATAAGTTTCTTTTTCTGTGTGACTTCTTTCACTTAGAATCATCGTACCTAAATCCACTCATTATGCTGCTGCTGGCCTTATGACAGTGATTTCAAGGCTGAGTGACATTCCATTGTACATAAGTACCACAACTTCTTTATCCATTTTTCTCTTTCCTGGGGTGTTTAAGTTGTACCCAAGTGGAGGATTTTGTAAACAGAGGAGCCCTGAGCTTTGGGGTGGCTGTGTCTTGTTGATTTTTATATTGCCCAAGATATATGCCCACGAGTGGAAGTGCCCTATGCTCTGTAGCTCTGTTTTTCACATGTTTCCGGAAACACCGTACACTTCTCCAGAGTGGCTGTTGGCAATTAAAATCCGGCCAATCAGGGTAACAAGGCTCCCTGGTCTGCATGGCCTGTCCTGCCTCTCTGGTTCTTACACTTTTTTCGGATGGCCCTTTGGACCGGTTGAAGAGAGACTTCTTTGCTGTGCGGATTTCCATTGCCCGCTTCCTCGATTGGCCAAGAAGGGCGTATGCGTTTTTGCCTGAATATATTCAGGCAAAAACGCATACGCCTTTTTGGGCAACTGCGTCATCGTCGAAGTTCGGCCGCTTTTCATGTGCTTTAAAGGAGACTCCAATCTACCTGGTGAAACCTGTTTGCTGCAATTCTGCCTTGGTTTCAACTCCTCTTCGTTGCCTTACCTCAATATATTTTTCGACGAAAGTTGTCCTTTTTAACTCTGCAGGTTTGTGAACTGCAGTGCCCCTGAGCTCCATTTTTCAACTCGCTCTTTTGTGAACTGACCGCAAAACCGCAGGATTGCTTCAGGCCCTATTCTGGTTCCGGGGCGGCAGGCTGAGGCTTTGGTTAATTCTTCCTCCTGATGGGAAATTAGAGGTGCATGTGCCCGTCCGAACACCTACAGCTGTTCTCTCATTGGTTCCCCGTCATCCCGTTCATCCTCCACACTGATTGCAGACTGTGCGAAACAGGAGGTTTAAGGCGCTGACTCTCCAAATGGGGAGATTGTTAGTAAAGCGGCTGGAATGGCGAACCCGAGCACCAGGAGAGGAAAAGTGAGGTACGTTTTAGAAACCTTTCCCGATCACACGGTGTACCATCCTCTGGGTTTCCCATGCGTGTTTTAGCTGTAGGAAGATACCCTTAAACCTGGAGAGTTGGGGCCCATGGAATGGGTGCGCGCAGTACTGCCTTAAAGGGTCTGCATTTGCTCACCCAACCTCACCAATCCTCTCAGCCCCAAGTGTCCAGCCTCATGTGTCATCCAGCTGTAGGGGGTAGGTAAGGTCAATCCAGGGTGCATCACAGCCCCTGGACGAATTTTGTAAGAATTTCTCTCTTTCACTCTCTGTGTTTTGTTTGTTTTTCGAAATTTATTTTTATAATGGGCTTCCGCTGAATTTCACTGCAGTATTTCTGGTGCCCTACACACACTTGATTCCCTTACGGAGACATATCAATACATAGGTTTTAAGATTCTGACTTGTCACATATATTCCTCTGCGGTGCATAGCGGGTGTTGAGTCCAGTTCACTGAGCAAAGAGTAGGTCTTCTCTATTACATATTTGGTTTATGGAACGGGATCCGTGCTAAGTTTAAACTGTGGTTTTATGCATCACCCCACCTCACCTCTCCCCTTAAGCAGGCATAAGTGCATCTTCTACATGTGTGACTGTGTTCTGTTTTGTAATTCAGTTCATGCGTAGCCATGTTTACATTCCGTCTGTGAGTGATATCTTATGATAAGTTTCTTTTTCTGTGTGACTTCTTTCACTTAGAATCATCGTACCTAAATCCACTCATTATGCTGCTGCTGGCCTTATGACAGTGATTTCAAGGCTGAGCGACATTCCATTGTACATAAGTACCACAACTTCTTTATCCATTTTTCTCTTTCCTGGGGTGTTTAAGTTGTACCCAAGTGGAGGATTTTGTAAACAGAGGAGCCCTAAGCTTTGGGGTGGCTGTGTCTTGTTGATTTTTATATTTCCCAAGATATATGCCCACGAGTGGAAGTGCCCTATGCTCTGTAGCTCTGTTTTTCACATGTTTCCGGAAACACCGTACACTTCTCCAGAGTGGCTGTTGGCAATTAAAATCCGGCCAATCAGGGTAACAAGGCTCCCTGGTCTGCATGGCCTGTCCTGCCTCTCTGGTTCTTACACTTTTTTCGGATGGCCCTTTGGACCGGTTGAAGAGAGACTTCTTTGCTGTGCGGATTTCCATTGCCCGCTTCCTCGATTGGCCAAGAAGGGCGTATGCGTTTTTGCCTGAATATATTCAGGCAAAAACGCATACGCCCTTTTTGGGCAACTGCGTCATCGTCGAAGTTCGGCCGCTTTTCATGTGCTTTAAAGGAGACTCCAATCTACCTGGTGAAACCTGTTTGCTGCAATTCTGCCTTGGTTTCAACTCCTCTTCGTTGCCTTACCTCAATATATTTTTCGACGAAAGTTGTCCTTTTTAACTCTGCAGGTTTGTGAACTGCAGTGCCCCTGAGCTCCATTTTTCAACTCGCTCTTTTGTGAACTGACCGCAAAACCGCAGGATTGCTTCAGGCCCTATTCTGGTTCCGGGGCGGCAGGCTGAGGCTTTGGTTAATTCTTCCTCCTGATGGGAAATTAGAGGTGCATGTGCCCGTCCAAACACCTACAGCTGTTCTCTCATTGGTTCCCCGTCATCCCGTTCATCCTCCGCACTGATTGCAGACTGTGCGAAACAGGAGGTTTAAGGCGCTGACTCTCCAAATGGGGAGATTGTTAGTAAAGCGGCTGGAATGGCGAACCCGAGCACCAGGAGAGGAAAAGTGAGGTACGTTTTAGAAACCTTTCCCGATCACACGGTGTACCATCCTCTGGGTTTCCCATGCGTGTTTTAGCTGTAGGAAGATACCCTTAAACCTGGAGAGTTGGGGCCCATGGAATGGGTGCGCGCAGTACTGCTTTAAAGGGTCTGCATTTGCTCACCCAACCTCACCAATCCTCTCAGCCCCAAGTGTCCAGCCTCATGTGTCATCCAGCTGTAGGGGGTAGGTAAGGTCAATCCAGGGTGCATCACAGCCCCTGGACGAATTTTGTAAGAATTTCTTTCACTCTGTGTGTTTTGTTTTTTTTTCGAAATTTATTTTTATAATGGGCTTCCGCTGAATTTCACTGCAGTATTTCTGGTGGCCTACACACACTTGATTCCCTTACGGAGACATATCAATACATAGGTTTTAAGATTCTGACTTGTCACATATATTCCTCTGCGGTGCATAGCGGGTGTTGAGTCCAGTTCACTGAGCAAAGAGTAGGTCTTCTCTATTACATATTTGGTTTATGGAACGGGATCTGTGCTAAGTTTAAACTGTGGTTTTATGCATCACCCCACCTCACCTCTCCCCTTAAGCAGGCATAAGTGCGTCTTCTAAATGTGTGACTGTGTTCTGTTTTGTAATTCAGTTCATGCGTAGCCATGTTTACATTCCGTCTGTGAGTGATATCTTACGATAAGTTTCTTTTTCTGTGTGACTTCTTTCACTTAGAATCATCGTACCTAAATCCACTCATTATGCTGCTGCTGGCCTTATGACAGTGATTTCAAGGCTGAGTGACATTCCATTGTACATAAGTACCACAACTTCTTTATCCATTTTTCTCTTTCCTGGGGTGTTTAAGTTGTACCCAAGTGGAGGATTTTGTAAACAGAGGAGCCCTAAGCTTTGGGGTGGCTGTGTCTTGTTGATTTTTATATTTCCCAAGATATATGCCCACGAGTGGAAGTGCCCTATGCTCTGTAGCTCTGTTTTTCACATGTTTCCGGAAACACCGTACACTTCTCCAGAGTGGCTGTTGGCAATTAAAATCCGGCCAATCAGGGTAACAAGGCTCCCTGGTCTGCATGGCCTGTCCTGCCTCTCTGGTTCTTACACTTTTTTCGGATGGCCCTTTGGACCGGTTGAAGAGAGACTTCTTTGCTGTGCGGATTTCCATTGCCCGCTTCCTCGATTGGCCAAGAAGGGCGTATGCGTTTTTGCCTGAATATATTCAGGCAAAAACGCATACGCCCTTTTTGGGCAACTGCGTCATCGTCGAAGTTCGGCCGCTTTTCATGTGCTTTAAAGGAGACTCCAATCTACCTGGTGAAACCTGTTTGCTGCAATTCTGCCTTGGTTTCAACTCCTCTTCGTTGCCTTACCTCAATATATTTTTCGACGAAAGTTGTCCTTTTTAACTCTGCAGGTTTGTGAACTGCAGTGCCCCTGAGCTCCATTTTTCAACTCGCTCTTTTGTGAACTGACCGCAAAACCGCAGGATTGCTTCAGGCCCTATTCTGGTTCCGGGGCGGCAGGCTGAGGCTTTGGTTAATTCTTCCTCCTGATGGGAAATTAGAGGTGCATGTGCCCGTCCAAACACCTACAGCTGTTCTCTCATTGGTTCCCCGTCATCCCGTTCATCCTCCGCACTGATTGCAGACTGTGCGAAACAGGAGGTTTAAGGCGCTGACTCTCCAAATGGGGAGATTGTTAGTAAAGCGGCTGGAATGGCGAACCCGAGCACCAGGAGAGGAAAAGTGAGGTACGTTTTAGAAACCTTTCCCGATCACACGGTGTACCATCCTCTGGGTTTCCCATGCGTGTTTTAGCTGTAGGAAGATACCCTTAAACCTGGAGAGTTGGGGCCCATGGAATGGGTAGCGCGCAGTACTGCTTTAAAGGGTCTGCATTTGCTCACCCAACCTCACCAATCCTCTCAGCCCCAAGTGTCCAGCCTCACGTGTCATCCAGCTGTAGGGGGTAGGTAAGGTCAATCCAGGGTGCATCACAGCCCCTGGACGAATTTTGTAAGAATTTCTCTCTCTTTCACTCTCTTTGTGTTTTGTTTGTTTTTCGAAATTTATTTTTATAATGGGCTTCAGCTGAATTTCACTGCAGTATTTCTGCCGCCCTACACACACTTGATTCCCTTACGGAGACATATCAATACATAGGTTTTAAGATTCTGACTTGTCACATATATTCCTCTGCGGTGCATAGGGGGTGTTGAGTCCAGTTCACTGAGCAAAGAGTAGGTCTTCTCTATTACATATTTGGTTTATGGAACGGGATCCGTGCTAAGTTTAAACTCTGGTTTTATGCATCACCCCACCTCACCTCTCCCCTTAAGCAGGCATAAGTGCATCTTCTACATGTGTGACTGTGTTCTGTTTTGTACTTCAGTTCATGCGTAGCCATGTTTACATTCCGTCTGTGAGTGATATCTTATGATAAGTTTCTTTTTCTGTGTGACTTCTTTCACTTAGAATCATCGTACCTAAATCCACTCATTATGCTGCTGCTGGCCTTATGACAGTGATTTCAAGGCTGAGTGACATTCCATTGTACATAAGTACCACAACTTCTTTATCCATTTTTCTCTTTCCTGGGGTGTTTAAGTTGTACCCAAGTGGAGGATTTTGTAAACAGAGGAGCCCTGAGCTTTGGGGTGGCTGTGTCTTGTTGATTTTTATATTGCCCAAGATATATGCCCACGAGTGGAAGTGCCCTATGCTCTGTAGCTCTGTTTTTCACATGTTTCCGGAAACACCGTACACTTCTCCAGAGTGGCTGTTGGCAATTAAAATCCGGCCAATCAGGGTAACAAGGCTCCCTGGTCTGCATGGCCTGTCCTGCCTCTCTGGTTCTTACACTTTTTTCGGATGGCCCTTTGGACCGGTTGAAGAGAGACTTCTTTGCTGTGCGGATTTCCATTGCCCGCTTCCTCGATTGGCCAAGAAGGGCGTATGCGTTTTTGCCTGAATATATTCAGGCAAAAACGCATACGCCTTTTTGGGCAACTGCGTCATCGTCGAAGTTCGGCCGCTTTTCATGTGCTTTAAAGGAGACTCCAATCTACCTGGTGAAACCTGTTTGCTGCAATTCTGCCTTGGTTTCAACTCCTCTTCGTTGCCTTACCTCAATATATTTTTCGACGAAAGTTGTCCTTTTTAACTCTGCAGGTTTGTGAACTGCAGTGCCCCTGAGCTCCATTTTTCAACTCGCTCTTTTGTGAACTGACCGCAAAACCGCAGGATTGCTTCAGGCCCTATTCTGGTTCCGGGGCGGCAGGCTGAGGCTTTGGTTAATTCTTCCTCCTGATGGGAAATTAGAGGTGCATGTGCCCGTCCGAACACCTACAGCTGTTCTCTCATTGGTTCCCCGTCATCCCGTTCATCCTCCACACTGATTGCAGACTGTGCGAAACAGGAGGTTTAAGGCGCTGACTCTCCAAATGGGGAGATTGTTAGTAAAGCGGCTGGAATGGCGAACCCGAGCACCAGGAGAGGAAAAGTGAGGTACGTTTTAGAAACCTTTCCCGATCACACGGTGTACCATCCTCTGGGTTTCCCATGCGTGTTTTAGCTGTAGGAAGATACCCTTAAACCTGGAGAGTTGGGGCCCATGGAATGGGTGCGCGCAGTACTGCCTTAAAGGGTCTGCATTTGCTCACCCAACCTCACCAATCCTCTCAGCCCCAAGTGTCCAGCCTCATGTGTCATCCAGCTGTAGGGGGTAGGTAAGGTCAATCCAGGGTGCATCACAGCCCCTGGACGAATTTTGTAAGAATTTCTCTCTTTCACTCTCTGTGTTTTGTTTGTTTTTCGAAATTTATTTTTATAATGGGCTTCCGCTGAATTTCACTGCAGTATTTCTGGTGCCCTACACACACTTGATTCCCTTACGGAGACATATCAATACATAGGTTTTAAGATTCTGACTTGTCACATATATTCCTCTGCGGTGCATAGCGGGTGTTGAGTCCAGTTCACTGAGCAAAGAGTAGGTCTTCTCTATTACATATTTGGTTTATGGAACGGGATCCGTGCTAAGTTTAAACTGTGGTTTTATGCATCACCCCACCTCACCTCTCCCCTTAAGCAGGCATAAGTGCATCTTCTACATGTGTGACTGTGTTCTGTTTTGTAATTCAGTTCATGCGTAGCCATGTTTACATTCCGTCTGTGAGTGATATCTTATGATAAGTTTCTTTTTCTGTGTGACTTCTTTCACTTAGAATCATCGTACCTAAATCCACTCATTATGCTGCTGCTGGCCTTATGACAGTGATTTCAAGGCTGAGCGACATTCCATTGTACATAAGTACCACAACTTCTTTATCCATTTTTCTCTTTCCTGGGGTGTTTAAGTTGTACCCAAGTGGAGGATTTTGTAAACAGAGGAGCCCTAAGCTTTGGGGTGGCTGTGTCTTGTTGATTTTTATATTTCCCAAGATATATGCCCACGAGTGGAAGTGCCCTATGCTCTGTAGCTCTGTTTTTCACATGTTTCCGGAAACACCGTACACTTCTCCAGAGTGGCTGTTGGCAATTAAAATCCGGCCAATCAGGGTAACAAGGCTCCCTGGTCTGCATGGCCTGTCCTGCCTCTCTGGTTCTTACACTTTTTTCGGATGGCCCTTTGGACCGGTTGAAGAGAGACTTCTTTGCTGTGCGGATTTCCATTGCCCGCTTCCTCGATTGGCCAAGAAGGGCGTATGCGTTTTTGCCTGAATATATTCAGGCAAAAACGCATACGCCCTTTTTGGGCAACTGCGTCATCGTCGAAGTTCGGCCGCTTTTCATGTGCTTTAAAGGAGACTCCAATCTACCTGGTGAAACCTGTTTGCTGCAATTCTGCCTTGGTTTCAACTCCTCTTCGTTGCCTTACCTCAATATATTTTTCGACGAAAGTTGTCCTTTTTAACTCTGCAGGTTTGTGAACTGCAGTGCCCCTGAGCTCCATTTTTCAACTCGCTCTTTTGTGAACTGACCGCAAAACCGCAGGATTGCTTCAGGCCCTATTCTGGTTCCGGGGCGGCAGGCTGAGGCTTTGGTTAATTCTTCCTCCTGATGGGAAATTAGAGGTGCATGTGCCCGTCCAAACACCTACAGCTGTTCTCTCATTGGTTCCCCGTCATCCCGTTCATCCTCCGCACTGATTGCAGACTGTGCGAAACAGGAGGTTTAAGGCGCTGACTCTCCAAATGGGGAGATTGTTAGTAAAGCGGCTGGAATGGCGAACCCGAGCACCAGGAGAGGAAAAGTGAGGTACGTTTTAGAAACCTTTCCCGATCACACGGTGTACCATCCTCTGGGTTTCCCATGCGTGTTTTAGCTGTAGGAAGATACCCTTAAACCTGGAGAGTTGGGGCCCATGGAATGGGTGCGCGCAGTACTGCTTTAAAGGGTCTGCATTTGCTCACCCAACCTCACCAATCCTCTCAGCCCCAAGTGTCCAGCCTCATGTGTCATCCAGCTGTAGGGGGTAGGTAAGGTCAATCCAGGGTGCATCACAGCCCCTGGACGAATTTTGTAAGAATTTCTTTCACTCTGTGTGTTTTGTTTTTTTTTCGAAATTTATTTTTATAATGGGCTTCCGCTGAATTTCACTGCAGTATTTCTGGTGGCCTACACACACTTGATTCCCTTACGGAGACATATCAATACATAGGTTTTAAGATTCTGACTTGTCACATATATTCCTCTGCGGTGCATAGCGGGTGTTGAGTCCAGTTCACTGAGCAAAGAGTAGGTCTTCTCTATTACATATTTGGTTTATGGAACGGGATCTGTGCTAAGTTTAAACTGTGGTTTTATGCATCACCCCACCTCACCTCTCCCCTTAAGCAGGCATAAGTGCGTCTTCTAAATGTGTGACTGTGTTCTGTTTTGTAATTCAGTTCATGCGTAGCCATGTTTACATTCCGTCTGTGAGTGATATCTTACGATAAGTTTCTTTTTCTGTGTGACTTCTTTCACTTAGAATCATCGTACCTAAATCCACTCATTATGCTGCTGCTGGCCTTATGACAGTGATTTCAAGGCTGAGTGACATTCCATTGTACATAAGTACCACAACTTCTTTATCCATTTTTCTCTTTCCTGGGGTGTTTAAGTTGTACCCAAGTGGAGGATTTTGTAAACAGAGGAGCCCTAAGCTTTGGGGTGGCTGTGTCTTGTTGATTTTTATATTTCCCAAGATATATGCCCACGAGTGGAAGTGCCCTATGCTCTGTAGCTCTGTTTTTCACATGTTTCCGGAAACACCGTACACTTCTCCAGAGTGGCTGTTGGCAATTAAAATCCGGCCAATCAGGGTAACAAGGCTCCCTGGTCTGCATGGCCTGTCCTGCCTCTCTGGTTCTTACACTTTTTTCGGATGGCCCTTTGGACCGGTTGAAGAGAGACTTCTTTGCTGTGCGGATTTCCATTGCCCGCTTCCTCGATTGGCCAAGAAGGGCGTATGCGTTTTTGCCTGAATATATTCAGGCAAAAACGCATACGCCCTTTTTGGGCAACTGCGTCATCGTCGAAGTTCGGCCGCTTTTCATGTGCTTTAAAGGAGACTCCAATCTACCTGGTGAAACCTGTTTGCTGCAATTCTGCCTTGGTTTCAACTCCTCTTCGTTGCCTTACCTCAATATATTTTTCGACGAAAGTTGTCCTTTTTAACTCTGCAGGTTTGTGAACTGCAGTGCCCCTGAGCTCCATTTTTCAACTCGCTCTTTTGTGAACTGACCGCAAAACCGCAGGATTGCTTCAGGCCCTATTCTGGTTCCGGGGCGGCAGGCTGAGGCTTTGGTTAATTCTTCCTCCTGATGGGAAATTAGAGGTGCATGTGCCCGTCCAAACACCTACAGCTGTTCTCTCATTGGTTCCCCGTCATCCCGTTCATCCTCCGCACTGATTGCAGACTGTGCGAAACAGGAGGTTTAAGGCGCTGACTCTCCAAATGGGGAGATTGTTAGTAAAGCGGCTGGAATGGCGAACCCGAGCACCAGGAGAGGAAAAGTGAGGTACGTTTTAGAAACCTTTCCCGATCACACGGTGTACCATCCTCTGGGTTTCCCATGCGTGTTTTAGCTGTAGGAAGATACCCTTAAACCTGGAGAGTTGGGGCCCATGGAATGGGTAGCGCGCAGTACTGCTTTAAAGGGTCTGCATTTGCTCACCCAACCTCACCAATCCTCTCAGCCCCAAGTGTCCAGCCTCACGTGTCATCCAGCTGTAGGGGGTAGCAAAGGTCAATCCAGGGTGCATCACAGCCCCTGGACGAATTTTGTAAGAATTTCTCTCTCTTTCACTCTCTTTGTGTTTTGTTTGTTTTTCGAAATTTATTTTTATAATGGGCTTCCGCTGAATTTCACTGCGGTATTTCTGCCGCCCTACACACACTTGATTCCCTTACGGAGACATATCAATACATAGGTTTTAAGATTCTGACTTGTCACATATATTCCTCTGCGGTGCATAGGGGGTGTTGAGTCCAGTTCACTGAGCAAAGAGTAGGTCTTCTCTATTACATATTTGGTTTATGGAACGGGATCCGTGCTAAGTTTAAACTCTGGTTTTATGCATCACCCCACCTCACCTCTCCCCTTAAGCAGGCATAAGTGCATCTTCTACATGTGTGACTGTGTTCTGTTTTGTAATTCAGTTCATGCGTAGCCATGTTTACATTCCGTCTGTGAGTGATATCTTATGATAAGTTTCTTTTTCTGTGTGACTTCTTTCACTTAGAATCATCGTACCTAAATCCACTCATTATGCTGCTGCTGGCCTTATGACAGTGATTTCAAGGCTGAGCGACATTCCATTGTACATAAGTACCACAACTTCTTTATCCATTTTTCTCTTTCCTGGGGTGTTTAAGTTGTACCCAAGTGGAGGATTTTGTAAACAGAGGAGCCCTAAGCTTTGGGGTGGCTGTGTCTTGTTGATTTTTATATTTCCCAAGATATATGCCCACGAGTGGAAGTGCCCTATGCTCTGTAGCTCTGTTTTTCACATGTTTCCGGAAACACCGTACACTTCTCCAGAGTGGCTGTTGGCAATTAAAATCCGGCCAATCAGGGTAACAAGGCTCCCTGGTCTGCATGGCCTGTCCTGCCTCTCTGGTTCTTACACTTTTTTCGGATGGCCCTTTGGACCGGTTGAAGAGAGACTTCTTTGCTGTGCGGATTTCCATTGCCCGCTTCCTCGATTGGCCAAGAAGGGCGTATGCGTTTTTGCCTGAATATATTCAGGCAAAAACGCATACGCCCTTTTTGGGCAACTGCGTCATCGTCGAAGTTCGGCCGCTTTTCATGTGCTTTAAAGGAGACTCCAATCTACCTGGTGAAACCTGTTTGCTGCAATTCTGCCTTGGTTTCAACTCCTCTTCGTTGCCTTACCTCAATATATTTTTCGACGAAAGTTGTCCTTTTTAACTCTGCAGGTTTGTGAACTGCAGTGCCCCTGAGCTCCATTTTTCAACTCGCTCTTTTGTGAACTGACCGCAAAACCGCAGGATTGCTTCAGGCCCTATTCTGGTTCCGGGGCGGCAGGCTGAGGCTTTGGTTAATTCTTCCTCCTGATGGGAAATTAGAGGTGCATGTGCCCGTCCAAACACCTACAGCTGTTCTCTCATTGGTTCCCCGTCATCCCGTTCATCCTCCGCACTGATTGCAGACTGTGCGAAACAGGAGGTTTAAGGCGCTGACTCTCCAAATGGGGAGATTGTTAGTAAAGCGGCTGGAATGGCGAACCCGAGCACCAGGAGAGGAAAAGTGAGGTACGTTTTAGAAACCTTTCCCGATCACACGGTGTACCATCCTCTGGGTTTCCCATGCGTGTTTTAGCTGTAGGAAGATACCCTTAAACCTGGAGAGTTGGGGCCCATGGAATGGGTAGCGCGCAGTACTGCTTTAAAGGGTCTGCATTTGCTCACCCAACCTCACCAATCCTCTCAGCCCCAAGTGTCCAGCCTCACGTGTCATCCAGCTGTAGGGGGTAGCAAAGGTCAATCCAGGGTGCATCACAGCCCCTGGACGAATTTTGTAAGAATTTCTCTCTCTTTCACTCTCTTTGTGTTTTGTTTGTTTTTCGAAATTTATTTTTATAATGGGCTTCCGCTGAATTTCACTGCGGTATTTCTGCCGCCCTACACACACTTGATTCCCTTACGGAGACATATCAATACATAGGTTTTAAGATTCTGACTTGTCACATATATTCCTCTGCGGTGCATAGGGGGTGTTGAGTCCAGTTCACTGAGCAAAGAGTAGGTCTTCTCTATTACATATTTGGTTTATGGAACGGGATCCGTGCTAAGTTTAAACTCTGGTTTTATGCATCACCCCACCTCACCTCTCCCCTTAAGCAGGCATAAGTGCATCTTCTACATGTGTGACTGTGTTCTGTTTTGTAATTCAGTTCATGCGTAGCCATGTTTACATTCCGTCTGTGAGTGATATCTTATGATAAGTTTCTTTTTCTGTGTGACTTCTTTCACTTAGAATCATCGTACCTAAATCCACTCATTATGCTGCTGCTGGCCTTATGACAGTGATTTCAAGGCTGAGCGACATTCCATTGTACATAAGTACCACAACTTCTTTATCCATTTTTCTCTTTCCTGGGGTGTTTAAGTTGTACCCAAGTGGAGGATTTTGTAAACAGAGGAGCCCTAAGCTTTGGGGTGGCTGTGTCTTGTTGATTTTTATATTTCCCAAGATATATGCCCACGAGTGGAAGTGCCCTATGCTCTGTAGCTCTGTTTTTCACATGTTTCCGGAAACACCGTACACTTCTCCAGAGTGGCTGTTGGCAATTAAAATCCGGCCAATCAGGGTAACAAGGCTCCCTGGTCTGCATGGCCTGTCCTGCCTCTCTGGTTCTTACACTTTTTTCGGATGGCCCTTTGGACCGGTTGAAGAGAGACTTCTTTGCTGTGCGGATTTCCATTGCCCGCTTCCTCGATTGGCCAAGAAGGGCGTATGCGTTTTTGCCTGAATATATTCAGGCAAAAACGCATACGCCCTTTTTGGGCAACTGCGTCATCGTCGAAGTTCGGCCGCTTTTCATGTGCTTTAAAGGAGACTCCAATCTACCTGGTGAAACCTGTTTGCTGCAATTCTGCCTTGGTTTCAACTCCTCTTCGTTGCCTTACCTCAATATATTTTTCGACGAAAGTTGTCCTTTTTAACTCTGCAGGTTTGTGAACTGCAGTGCCCCTGAGCTCCATTTTTCAACTCGCTCTTTTGTGAACTGACCGCAAAACCGCAGGATTGCTTCAGGCCCTATTCTGGTTCCGGGGCGGCAGGCTGAGGCTTTGGTTAATTCTTCCTCCTGATGGGAAATTAGAGGTGCATGTGCCCGTCCAAACACCTACAGCTGTTCTCTCATTGGTTCCCCGTCATCCCGTTCATCCTCCGCACTGATTGCAGACTGTGCGAAACAGGAGGTTTAAGGCGCTGACTCTCCAAATGGGGAGATTGTTAGTAAAGCGGCTGGAATGGCGAACCCGAGCACCAGGAGAGGAAAAGTGAGGTACGTTTGAGAAACCTTTCCCGATCACACGGTGTACCATCCTCTGGGTTTCCCATGCGTGTTTTAGCTGTAGGAAGATACCCTTAAACCTGGAGAGTTGGGGCCCATGGAATGGGTAGCGCGCAGTACTGCTTTAAAGGGTCTGCATTTGCTCACCCAACCTCACCAATCCTCTCAGCCCCAAGTGTCCAGCCTCACGTGTCATCCAGCTGTAGGGGGTAGCAAAGGTCAATCCAGGGTGCATCACAGCCCCTGGACGAATTTTGTAAGAATTTCTCTCTCTTTCACTCTCTTTGTGTTTTGTTTGTTTTTCGAAATTTATTTTTATAATGGGCTTCCGCTGAATTTCACTGCGGTATTTCTGCCGCCCTACACACACTTGATTCCCTTACGGAGACATATCAATACATAGGTTTTAAGATTCTGACTTGTCACATATATTCCTCTGCGGTGCATAGGGGGTGTTGAGTCCAGTTCACTGAGCAAAGAGTAGGTCTTCTCTATTACATATTTGGTTTATGGAACGGGATCCGTGCTAAGTTTAAACTCTGGTTTTATGCATCACCCCACCTCACCTCTCCCCTTAAGCAGGCATAAGTGCGTCTTCTAAATGTGTGACTGTGTTCTGTTTTGTAATTCAGTTCATGTGTAGCCATGTTTACATTCCGTCTGTGAGTGATATCTTATGATAAGTTTCTTTTTCTGTGTGACTTCTTTCACTTAGAATCATCGTACCTAAATCCACTCATTATGCTGCTGCTGGCCTTATGACAGTGATTTCAAGGCTGAGTGACATTCCATTGTACATAAGTACCACAACTTCTTTATCCATTTTTCTCTTTCCTGGGGTGTTTAAGTTGTACCCAAGTGGAGGATTTTGTAAACAGAGGAGCCCTAAGCTTTGGGGTGGCTGTGTCTTGTTGATTTTTATATTTCCCAAGATATATGCCCACGAGTGGAAGTGCCCTATGCTCTGTAGCTCTGTTTTTCACATGTTTCCGGAAACACCGTACACTTCTCCAGAGTGGCTGTTGGCAATTAAATTCCGGCCAATCAGGGTAACAAGGCTCCCTGGTCTGCATGGCCTGTCCTGCCTCTCTGGTTCTTACACTTTTTTCGGATGGCCCTTTGGACCGGTTGAAGAGAGACTTCTTTGCTGTGCGGATTTCCATTGCCCGCTTCCTCGATTGGCCAAGAAGGGCGTATGCGTTTTTGCCTGAATATATTCAGGCAAAAACGCATACGCCCTTTTTGGGCAACTGCGTCATCGTCGAAGTTCGGCCGCTTTTCATGTGCTTTAAAGGAGACTCCAATCTACCTGGTGAAACCTGTTTGCTGCAATTCTGCCTTGGTTTCAACTCCTCTTCGTTGCCTTACCTCAATATATTTTTCGACGAAAGTTGTCCTTTTTAACTCTGCAGGTTTGTGAACTGCAGTGCCCCTGAGCTCCATTTTTCAACTCGCTCTTTTGTGAACTGACCGCAAAACCGCAGGATTGCTTCAGGCCCTATTCTGGTTCCGGGGCGGCAGGCTGAGGCTTTGGTTAATTCTTCCTCCTGATGGGAAATTAGAGGTGCATGTGCCCGTCCAAACACCTACAGCTGTTCTCTCATTGGTTCCCCGTCATCCCGTTCATCCTCCGCACTGATTGCAGACTGTGCGAAACAGGAGGTTTAAGGCGCTGACTCTCCAAATGGGGAGATTGTTAGTAAAGCGGCTGGAATGGCGAACCCGAGCACCAGGAGAGGAAAAGTGAGGTACGTTTTAGAAACCTTTCCCGATCACACGGTGTACCATCCTCTGGGTTTCCCATGCGTGTTTTAGCTGTAGGAAGATACCCTTAAACCTGGAGAGTTGGGGCCCATGGAATGGGTGCGCGCAGTACTGCTTTAAAGGGTCTGCATTTGCTCACCCAACCTCACCAATCCTCTCAGCCCCAAGTGTCCAGCCTCACGTGTCATCCAGCTGTAGGGGGTAGCTAAGGTCAATCCAGGGTGCATCACAGCCCCTGGACGAATTTTGTAAGAATTTCTCTCTCTTTCACTCTCTTTGTGTTTTGTTTGTTTTTCGAAATTTATTTTTATAATGGGCTTCCGCTGAATTTCACTGCGGTATTTCTGCCGCCCTACACACACTTGATTCCCTTACGGAGACATATCAATACATAGGTTTTAAGATTCTGACTTGTCACATATATTCCTCTGCGGTGCATAGGGGGTGTTGAGTCCAGTTCACTGAGCAAAGAGTAGGTCTTCTCTATTACATATTTGGTTTATGGAACGGGATCCGTGCTAAGTTTAAACTCTGGTTTTATGCATCACCCCACCTCACCTCTCCCCTTAAGCAGGCATAAGTGCATCTTCTACATGTGTGACTGTGTTCTGTTTTGTAATTCAGTTCATGCGTAGCCATGTTTACATTCCGTCTGTGAGTGATATCTTATGATAAGTTTCTTTTTCTGTGTGACTTCTTTCACTTAGAATCATCGTACCTAAATCCACTCATTATGCTGCTGCTGGCCTTATGACAGTGATTTCAAGGCTGAGTGACATTCCATTGTACATAAGTACCACAACTTCTTTATCCATTTTTCTCTTTCCTGGGGTGTTTAAGTTGTACCCAAGTGGAGGATTTTGTAAACAGAGGAGCCCTAAGCTTTGGGGTGGCTGTGTCTTGTTGATTTTTATATTTCCCAAGATATATGCCCACGAGTGGAAGTGCCCTATGCTCTGTAGCTCTGTTTTTCACATGTTTCCGGAAACACCGTACACTTCTCCAGAGTGGCTGTTGGCAATTAAATTCCGGCCAATCAGGGTAACAAGGCTCCCTGGTCTGCATGGCCTGTCCTGCCTCTCTGGTTCTTACACTTTTTTCGGATGGCCCTTTGGACCGGTTGAAGAGAGACTTCTTTGCTGTGCGGATTTCCATTGCCCGCTTCCTCGATTGGCCAAGAAGGGCGTATGCATTTTTGCCTGAATATATTCAGGCAAAAACGCATACGCCCTTTTTGGGCAACTGCGTCATCGTCGAAGTTCGGCCGCTTTTCATGTGCTTTAAAGGAGACTCCAATCTACCTGGTGAAACCTGTTTGCTGCAATTCTGCCTTGGTTTCAACTCCTCTTCGTTGCCTTACCTCAATATATTTTTCGACGAAAGTTGTTCTTTTTAACTCTGCAGGTTTGTGAACTGCAGTGTCCCTGAGCTCCATTTTTCAACTCGCTCTTTTGTGAACTGACCGCAAAACCGCAGGATTGCTTCAGGCCCTATTCTGGTTCCGGGGCGGCAGGCTGAGGCTTTGGTTAATTCTTCCTCCTGATGGGAAATTAGAGGTGCATGTGCCCGTCCAAACACCTACAGCTGTTCTCTCATTGGTTCCCCGTCATCCCGTTCATCCTCCGCACTGATTGCAGACTGTGCGAAACAGGAGGTTTAAGGCGCTGACTCTCCAAATGGGGAGATTGTTAGTAAAGCGGCTGGAATGGCGAACCCGAGCACCAGGAGAGGAAAAGTGAGGTACGTTTTAGAAACCTTTCCCGATCACACGGTGTACCATCCTCTGGGTTTCCCATGCGTGTTTTAGCTGTAGGAAGATACCCTTAAACCTGGAGAGTTGGGGCCCATGGAATGGGTAGCGCGCAGTACTGCTTTAAAGGGTCTGCATTTGCTCACCCAACCTCACCAATCCTCTCAGCCCCAAGTGTCCAGCCTCACGTGTCATCCAGCTGTAGGGGGTAGCTAAGGTCAATCCAGGGTGCATCACAGCCCCTGGACGAATTTTGTAAGAATTTCTCTCTCTTTCACTCTCTTTGTGTTTTGTTTGTTTTTCGAAATTTATTTTTATAATGGGCTTCAGCTGAATTTCACTGCAGTATTTCTGCCGCCCTACACATACTTGATTCCCTTACGGAGACATATCAATACATAGGTTTTAAGATTCTGACTTGTCACATATATTCCTCTGCGGTGCATAGGGGGTGTTGAGTCCAGTTCACTGAGCAAAGAGTAGGTCTTCTCTATTACATATTTGGTTTATGGAACGGGATCCGTGCTAAGTTTAAACTCTGGTTTTATGCATCACCCCACCTCACCTCTCCCCTTAAGCAGGCATAAGTGCATCTTCTACATGTGTGACTGTGTTCTGTTTTGTAATTCAGTTCATGCGTAGCCATGTTTACATTCCGTCTGTGAGTGATATCTTATGATAAGTTTCTTTTTCTGTGTGACTTCTTTCACTTAGAATCATCGTACCTAAATCCACTCATTATGCTGCTGCTGGCCTTATGACAGTGATTTCAAGGCTGAGCGACATTCCATTGTACATAAGTACCACAACTTCTTTATCCATTTTTCTCTTTCCTGGGGTGTTTAAGTTGTACCCAAGTGGAGGATTTTGTAAACAGAGGAGCCCTAAGCTTTGGGGTGGCTGTGTCTTGTTGATTTTTATATTTCCCAAGATATATGCCCACGAGTGGAAGTGCCCTATGCTCTGTAGCTCTGTTTTTCACATGTTTCCGGAAACACCGTACACTTCTCCAGAGTGGCTGTTGGCAATTAAAATCCGGCCAATCAGGGTAACAAGGCTCCCTGGTCTGCATGGCCTGTCCTGCCTCTCTGGTTCTTACACTTTTTTCGGATGGCCCTTTGGACCGGTTGAAGAGAGACTTCTTTGCTGTGCGGATTTCCATTGCCCGCTTCCTCGATTGGCCAAGAAGGGCGTATGCGTTTTTGCCTGAATATATTCAGGCAAAAACGCATACGCCCTTTTTGGGCAACTGCGTCATCGTCGAAGTTCGGCCGCTTTTCATGTGCTTTAAAGGAGACTCCAATCTACCTGGTGAAACCTGTTTGCTGCAATTCTGCCTTGGTTTCAACTCCTCTTCGTTGCCTTACCTCAATATATTTTTCGACGAAAGTTGTCCTTTTTAACTCTGCAGGTTTGTGAACTGCAGTGCCCCTGAGCTCCATTTTTCAACTCGCTCTTTTGTGAACTGACCGCAAAACCGCAGGATTGCTTCAGGCCCTATTCTGGTTCCGGGGCGGCAGGCTGAGGCTTTGGTTAATTCTTCCTCCTGATGGGAAATTAGAGGTGCATGTGCCCGTCCAAACACCTACAGCTGTTCTCTCATTGGTTCCCCGTCATCCCGTTCATCCTCCGCACTGATTGCAGACTGTGCGAAACAGGAGGTTTAAGGCGCTGACTCTCCAAATGGGGAGATTGTTAGTAAAGCGGCTGGAATGGCGAACCCGAGCACCAGGAGAGGAAAAGTGAGGTACGTTTTAGAAACCTTTCCCGATCACACGGTGTACCATCCTCTGGGTTTCCCATGCGTGTTTTAGCTGTAGGAAGATACCCTTAAACCTGGAGAGTTGGGGCCCATGGAATGGGTAGCGCGCAGTACTGCTTTAAAGGGTCTGCATTTGCTCACCCAACCTCACCAATCCTCTCAGCCCCAAGTGTCCAGCCTCACGTGTCATCCAGCTGTAGGGGGTAGGTAAGGTCAATCCAGGGTGCATCACAGCCCCTGGACGAATTTTGTAAGAATTTCTCTCTCTTTCACTCTCTTTGTGTTTTGTTTGTTTTTCGAAATTTATTTTTATAATGGGCTTCAGCTGAATTTCACTGCGGTATTTCTGCCGCCCTACACACACTTGATTCCCTTACGGAGACATATCAATACATAGGTTTTAAGATTCTGACTTGTCACATATATTCCTCTGCGGTGCATAGGGGGTGTTGAGTCCAGTTCACTGAGCAAAGAGTAGGTCTTCTCTATTACATATTTGGTTTATGGAACGGGATCCGTGCTAAGTTTAAACTCTGGTTTTATGCATCACCCCACCTCACCTCTCCCCTTAAGCAGGCATAAGTGCATCTTCTACATGTGTGACTGTGTTCTGTTTTGTAATTCAGTTCATGCGTAGCCATGTTTACATTCCGTCTGTGAGTGATATCTTATGATAAGTTTCTTTTTCTGTGTGACTTCTTTCACTTAGAATCATCGTACCTAAATCCACTCATTATGCTGCTGCTGGCCTTATGACAGTGATTTCAAGGCTGAGTGACATTCCATTGTACATAAGTACCACAACTTCTTTATCCATTTTTCTCTTTCCTGGGGTGTTTAAGTTGTACCCAAGTGGAGGATTTTGTAAACAGAGGAGCCCTAAGCTTTGGGGTGGCTGTGTCTTGTTGATTTTTATATTTCCCAAGATATATGCCCACGAGTGGAAGTGCCCTATGCTCTGTAGCTCTGTTTTTCACATGTTTCCGGAAACACCGTACACTTCTCCAGAGTGGCTGTTGGCAATTAAATTCCGGCCAATCAGGGTAACAAGGCTCCCTGGTCTGCATGGCCTGTCCTGCCTCTCTGGTTCTTACACTTTTTTCGGATGGCCCTTTGGACCGGTTGAAGAGAGACTTCTTTGCTGTGCGGATTTCCATTGCCCGCTTCCTCGATTGGCCAAGAAGGGCGTATGCGTTTTTGCCTGAATATATTCAGGCAAAAACGCATACGCCCTTTTTGGGCAACTGCGTCATCGTCGAAGTTCGGCCGCTTTTCATGTGCTTTAAAGGAGACTCCAATCTACCTGGTGAAACCTGTTTGCTGCAATTCTGCCTTGGTTTCAACTCCTCTTCGTTGCCTTACCTCAATATATTTTTCGACGAAAGTTGTCCTTTTTAACTCTGCAGGTTTGTGAACTGCAGTGCCCCTGAGCTCCATTTTTCAACTCGCTCTTTTGTGAACTGACCGCAAAACCGCAGGATTGCTTCAGGCCCTATTCTGGTTCCGGGGCGGCAGGCTGAGGCTTTGGTTAATTCTTCCTCCTGATGGGAAATTAGAGGTGCATGTGCCCGTCCAAACACCTACAGCTGTTCTCTCATTGGTTCCCCGTCATCCCGTTCATCCTCCGCACTGATTGCAGACTGTGCGAAACAGGAGGTTTAAGGCGCTGACTCTCCAAATGGGGAGATTGTTAGTAAAGCGGCTGGAATGGCGAACCCGAGCACCAGGAGAGGAAAAGTGAGGTACGTTTTAGAAACCTTTCCCGATCACACGGTGTACCATCCTCTGGGTTTCCCATGCGTGTTTTAGCTGTAGGAAGATACCCTTAAACCTGGAGAGTTGGGGCCCATGGAATGGGTGCGCGCAGTACTGCTTTAAAGGGTCTGCATTTGCTCACCCAACCTCACCAATCCTCTCAGCCCCAAGTGTCCAGCCTCACGTGTCATCCAGCTGTAGGGGGTAGCTAAGGTCAATCCAGGGTGCATCACAGCCCCTGGACGAATTTTGTAAGAATTTCTCTCTCTTTCACTCTCTTTGTGTTTTGTTTGTTTTTCGAAATTTATTTTTATAATGGGCTTCCGCTGAATTTCACTGCAGTATTTCTGCCGCCCTACACACACTTGATTCCCTTACGGAGACATATCAATACATAGGTTTTAAGATTCTGACTTGTCACATATATTCCTCTGCGGTGCATAGGGGGTGTTGAGTCCAGTTCACTGAGCAAAGAGTAGGTCTTCTCTATTACATATTTGGTTTATGGAACGGGATCCGTGCTAAGTTTAAACTCTGGTTTTATGCATCACCCCACCTCACCTCTCCCCTTAAGCAGGCATAAGTGCATCTTCTACATGTGTGACTGTGTTCTGTTTTGTAATTCAGTTCATGCGTAGCCATGTTTACATTCCGTCTGTGAGTGATATCTTATGATAAGTTTCTTTTTCTGTGTGACTTCTTTCACTTAGAATCATCGTACCTAAATCCACTCATTATGCTGCTGCTGGCCTTATGACAGTGATTTCAAGGCTGAGTGACATTCCATTGTACATAAGTACCACAACTTCTTTATCCATTTTTCTCTTTCCTGGGGTGTTTAAGTTGTACCCAAATGGAGGATTTTGTAAACAGAGGAGCCCTAAGCTTTGGGGTGGCTGTGTCTTGTTGATTTTTATATTTCCCAAGATATATGCCCACGAGTGGAAGTGCCCTATGCTCTGTAGCTCTGTTTTTCACATGTTTCCGGAAACACCGTACACTTCTCCAGAGTGGCTGTTGGCAATTAAAATCCGGCCAATCAGGGTAACAAGGCTCCCTGGTCTGCATGGCCTGTCCTGCCTCTCTGGTTCTTACACTTTTTTCGGATGGCCCTTTGGACCGGTTGAAGAGAGACTTCTTTGCTGTGCGGATTTCCATTGCCCGCTTCCTCGATTGGCCAAGAAGGGCGTATGCGTTTTTGCCTGAATATATTCAGGCAAAAACGCATACGCCCTTTTTGGGCAACTGCGTCATCGTCGAAGTTCGGCCGCTTTTCATGTGCTTTAAAGGAGACTCCAATCTACCTGGTGAAACCTGTTTGCTGCAATTCTGCCTTGGTTTCAACTCCTCTTCGTTGCCTTACCTCAATATATTTTTCGACGAAAGTTGTCCTTTTTAACTCTGCAGGTTTGTGAACTGCAGTGCCCCTGAGCTCCATTTTTCAACTCGCTCTTTTGTGAACTGACCGCAAAACCGCAGGATTGCTTCAGGCCCTATTCTGGTTCCGGGGCGGCAGGCTGAGGCTTTGGTTAATTCTTCCTCCTGATGGGAAATTAGAGGTGCATGTGCCCGTCCAAACACCTACAGCTGTTCTCTCATTGGTTCCCCGTCATCCCGTTCATCCTCCACACTGATTGCAGACTGTGCGAAACAGGAGGTTTAAGGCGCTGACTCTCCAAATGGGGAGATTGTTAGTAAAGCGGCTGGAATGGCGAACCCGAGCACCAGGAGAGGAAAAGTGAGGTACGTTTTAGAAACCTTTCCCGATCACACGGTGTACCATCCTCTGGGTTTCCCATGCGTGTTTTAGCTGTAGGAAGATACCCTTAAACCTGGAGAGTTGGGGCCCATGGAATGGGTAGCGCGCAGTACTGCTTTAAAGGGTCTGCATTTGCTCACCCAACCTCACCAATCCTCTCAGCCCCAAGTGTCCAGCCTCACGTGTCATCCAGCTGTAGGGGGTAGCTAAGGTCAATCCAGGGTGCATCACAGCCCCTGGACGAATTTTGTAAGAATTTCTCTCTCTTTCACTCTCTTTGTGTTTTGTTTGTTTTTCGAAATTTATTTTTATAATGGGCTTCAGCTGAATTTCACTGCAGTATTTCTGCCGCCCTACACATACTTGATTCCCTTACGGAGACATATCAATACATAGGTTTTAAGATTCTGACTTGTCACATATATTCCTCTGCGGTGCATAGGGGGTGTTGAGTCCAGTTCACTGAGCAAAGAGTAGGTCTTCTCTATTACATATTTGGTTTATGGAACGGGATCCGTGCTAAGTTTAAACTCTGGTTTTATGCATCACCCCACCTCACCTCTCCCCTTAAGCAGGCATAAGTGCATCTTCTACATGTGTGACTGTGTTCTGTTTTGTAATTCAGTTCATGCGTAGCCATGTTTACATTCCGTCTGTGAGTGATATCTTATGATAAGTTTCTTTTTCTGTGTGACTTCTTTCACTTAGAATCATCGTACCTAAATCCACTCATTATGCTGCTGCTGGCCTTATGACAGTGATTTCAAGGCTGAGCGACATTCCATTGTACATAAGTACCACAACTTCTTTATCCATTTTTCTCTTTCCTGGGGTGTTTAAGTTGTACCCAAGTGGAGGATTTTGTAAACAGAGGAGCCCTAAGCTTTGGGGTGGCTGTGTCTTGTTGATTTTTATATTTCCCAAGATATATGCCCACGAGTGGAAGTGCCCTATGCTCTGTAGCTCTGTTTTTCACATGTTTCCGGAAACACCGTACACTTCTCCAGAGTGGCTGTTGGCAATTAAAATCCGGCCAATCAGGGTAACAAGGCTCCCTGGTCTGCATGGCCTGTCCTGCCTCTCTGGTTCTTACACTTTTTTCGGATGGCCCTTTGGACCGGTTGAAGAGAGACTTCTTTGCTGTGCGGATTTCCATTGCCCGCTTCCTCGATTGGCCAAGAAGGGCGTATGCGTTTTTGCCTGAATATATTCAGGCAAAAACGCATACGCCCTTTTTGGGCAACTGCGTCATCGTCGAAGTTCGGCCGCTTTTCATGTGCTTTAAAGGAGACTCCAATCTACCTGGTGAAACCTGTTTGCTGCAATTCTGCCTTGGTTTCAACTCCTCTTCGTTGCCTTACCTCAATATATTTTTCGACGAAAGTTGTCCTTTTTAACTCTGCAGGTTTGTGAACTGCAGTGCCCCTGAGCTCCATTTTTCAACTCGCTCTTTTGTGAACTGACCGCAAAACCGCAGGATTGCTTCAGGCCCTATTCTGGTTCCGGGGCGGCAGGCTGAGGCTTTGGTTAATTCTTCCTCCTGATGGGAAATTAGAGGTGCATGTGCCCGTCCAAACACCTACAGCTGTTCTCTCATTGGTTCCCCGTCATCCCGTTCATCCTCCGCACTGATTGCAGACTGTGCGAAACAGGAGGTTTAAGGCGCTGACTCTCCAAATGGGGAGATTGTTAGTAAAGCGGCTGGAATGGCGAACCCGAGCACCAGGAGAGGAAAAGTGAGGTACGTTTTAGAAACCTTTCCCGATCACACGGTGTACCATCCTCTGGGTTTCCCATGCGTGTTTTAGCTGTAGGAAGATACCCTTAAACCTGGAGAGTTGGGGCCCATGGAATGGGTAGCGCGCAGTACTGCTTTAAAGGGTCTGCATTTGCTCACCCAACCTCACCAATCCTCTCAGCCCCAAGTGTCCAGCCTCACGTGTCATCCAGCTGTAGGGGGTAGGTAAGGTCAATCCAGGGTGCATCACAGCCCCTGGACGAATTTTGTAAGAATTTCTCTCTCTTTCACTCTCTTTGTGTTTTGTTTGTTTTTCGAAATTTATTTTTATAATGGGCTTCAGCTGAATTTCACTGCGGTATTTCTGCCGCCCTACACACACTTGATTCCCTTACGGAGACATATCAATACATAGGTTTTAAGATTCTGACTTGTCACATATATTCCTCTGCGGTGCATAGGGGGTGTTGAGTCCAGTTCACTGAGCAAAGAGTAGGTCTTCTCTATTACATATTTGGTTTATGGAACGGGATCCGTGCTAAGTTTAAACTCTGGTTTTATGCATCACCCCACCTCACCTCTCCCCTTAAGCAGGCATAAGTGCATCTTCTACATGTGTGACTGTGTTCTGTTTTGTAATTCAGTTCATGCGTAGCCATGTTTACATTCCGTCTGTGAGTGATATCTTATGATAAGTTTCTTTTTCTGTGTGACTTCTTTCACTTAGAATCATCGTACCTAAATCCACTCATTATGCTGCTGCTGGCCTTATGACAGTGATTTCAAGGCTGAGTGACATTCCATTGTACATAAGTACCACAACTTCTTTATCCATTTTTCTCTTTCCTGGGGTGTTTAAGTTGTACCCAAGTGGAGGATTTTGTAAACAGAGGAGCCCTAAGCTTTGGGGTGGCTGTGTCTTGTTGATTTTTATATTTCCCAAGATATATGCCCACGAGTGGAAGTGCCCTATGCTCTGTAGCTCTGTTTTTCACATGTTTCCGGAAACACCGTACACTTCTCCAGAGTGGCTGTTGGCAATTAAATTCCGGCCAATCAGGGTAACAAGGCTCCCTGGTCTGCATGGCCTGTCCTGCCTCTCTGGTTCTTACACTTTTTTCGGATGGCCCTTTGGACCGGTTGAAGAGAGACTTCTTTGCTGTGCGGATTTCCATTGCCCGCTTCCTCGATTGGCCAAGAAGGGCGTATGCGTTTTTGCCTGAATATATTCAGGCAAAAACGCATACGCCCTTTTTGGGCAACTGCGTCATCGTCGAAGTTCGGCCGCTTTTCATGTGCTTTAAAGGAGACTCCAATCTACCTGGTGAAACCTGTTTGCTGCAATTCTGCCTTGGTTTCAACTCCTCTTCGTTGCCTTACCTCAATATATTTTTCGACGAAAGTTGTCCTTTTTAACTCTGCAGGTTTGTGAACTGCAGTGCCCCTGAGCTCCATTTTTCAACTCGCTCTTTTGTGAACTGACCGCAAAACCGCAGGATTGCTTCAGGCCCTATTCTGGTTCCGGGGCGGCAGGCTGAGGCTTTGGTTAATTCTTCCTCCTGATGGGAAATTAGAGGTGCATGTGCCCGTCCAAACACCTACAGCTGTTCTCTCATTGGTTCCCCGTCATCCCGTTCATCCTCCGCACTGATTGCAGACTGTGCGAAACAGGAGGTTTAAGGCGCTGACTCTCCAAATGGGGAGATTGTTAGTAAAGCGGCTGGAATGGCGAACCCGAGCACCAGGAGAGGAAAAGTGAGGTACGTTTTAGAAACCTTTCCCGATCACACGGTGTACCATCCTCTGGGTTTCCCATGCGTGTTTTAGCTGTAGGAAGATACCCTTAAACCTGGAGAGTTGGGGCCCATGGAATGGGTGCGCGCAGTACTGCTTTAAAGGGTCTGCATTTGCTCACCCAACCTCACCAATCCTCTCAGCCCCAAGTGTCCAGCCTCACGTGTCATCCAGCTGTAGGGGGTAGCTAAGGTCAATCCAGGGTGCATCACAGCCCCTGGACGAATTTTGTAAGAATTTCTCTCTCTTTCACTCTCTTTGTGTTTTGTTTGTTTTTCGAAATTTATTTTTATAATGGGCTTCCGCTGAATTTCACTGCAGTATTTCTGCCGCCCTACACACACTTGATTCCCTTACGGAGACATATCAATACATAGGTTTTAAGATTCTGACTTGTCACATATATTCCTCTGCGGTGCATAGGGGGTGTTGAGTCCAGTTCACTGAGCAAAGAGTAGGTCTTCTCTATTACATATTTGGTTTATGGAACGGGATCCGTGCTAAGTTTAAACTCTGGTTTTATGCATCACCCCACCTCACCTCTCCCCTTAAGCAGGCATAAGTGCATCTTCTACATGTGTGACTGTGTTCTGTTTTGTAATTCAGTTCATGCGTAGCCATGTTTACATTCCGTCTGTGAGTGATATCTTATGATAAGTTTCTTTTTCTGTGTGACTTCTTTCACTTAGAATCATCGTACCTAAATCCACTCATTATGCTGCTGCTGGCCTTATGACAGTGATTTCAAGGCTGAGTGACATTCCATTGTACATAAGTACCACAACTTCTTTATCCATTTTTCTCTTTCCTGGGGTGTTTAAGTTGTACCCAAATGGAGGATTTTGTAAACAGAGGAGCCCTAAGCTTTGGGGTGGCTGTGTCTTGTTGATTTTTATATTTCCCAAGATATATGCCCACGAGTGGAAGTGCCCTATGCTCTGTAGCTCTGTTTTTCACATGTTTCCGGAAACACCGTACACTTCTCCAGAGTGGCTGTTGGCAATTAAAATCCGGCCAATCAGGGTAACAAGGCTCCCTGGTCTGCATGGCCTGTCCTGCCTCTCTGGTTCTTACACTTTTTTCGGATGGCCCTTTGGACCGGTTGAAGAGAGACTTCTTTGCTGTGCGGATTTCCATTGCCCGCTTCCTCGATTGGCCAAGAAGGGCGTATGCGTTTTTGCCTGAATATATTCAGGCAAAAACGCATACGCCCTTTTTGGGCAACTGCGTCATCGTCGAAGTTCGGCCGCTTTTCATGTGCTTTAAAGGAGACTCCAATCTACCTGGTGAAACCTGTTTGCTGCAATTCTGCCTTGGTTTCAACTCCTCTTCGTTGCCTTACCTCAATATATTTTTCGACGAAAGTTGTCCTTTTTAACTCTGCAGGTTTGTGAACTGCAGTGCCCCTGAGCTCCATTTTTCAACTCGCTCTTTTGTGAACTGACCGCAAAACCGCAGGATTGCTTCAGGCCCTATTCTGGTTCCGGGGCGGCAGGCTGAGGCTTTGGTTAATTCTTCCTCCTGATGGGAAATTAGAGGTGCATGTGCCCGTCCAAACACCTACAGCTGTTCTCTCATTGGTTCCCCGTCATCCCGTTCATCCTCCACACTGATTGCAGACTGTGCGAAACAGGAGGTTTAAGGCGCTGACTCTCCAAATGGGGAGATTGTTAGTAAAGCGGCTGGAATGGCGAACCCGAGCACCAGGAGAGGAAAAGTGAGGTACGTTTTAGAAACCTTTCCCGATCACACGGTGTACCATCCTCTGGGTTTCCCATGCGTGTTTTAGCTGTAGGAAGATACCCTTAAACCTGGAGAGTTGGGGCCCATGGAATGGGTGCGCACAGTACTGCTTTAAAGGGTCTGCATTTGCTCACCCAACCTCACCAATCCTCTCAGCCCCAAGTGTCCAGCCTCACGTGTCATCCAGCTGTAGGGGGTAGGTAAGGTCAATCCAGGGTGCATCACAGCCCCTGGACGAATTTTGTAAGAATTTCTCTCTTTCACTCTCTGTGTTTTGTTTGTTTTTCGAAATTTATTTTTATAATGGGCTTCCGCTGAATTTCACTGCAGTATTTCTGGTGCCCTACACACACTTGATTCCCTTTCGGAGACATATCAATACATAGGTTTTAAGATTCTGACTTGTCACATATATTCCTCTGCGGTGCATAGCGGGTGTTGAGTCCAGTTCACTGAGCAAAGAGTAGGTCTTCTCTATTACATATTTGGTTTATGGAACGGGATCCGTGCTAAGTTTAAACTGTGGTTTTATGCATCACCCCACCTCACCTCTCCCCTTAAGCAGGCATAAGTGCGTCTTCTAAATGTGTGACTGTGTTCTGTTTTGTAATTCAGTTCATGTGTAGCCATGTTTACATTCCGTCTGTGAGTGATATCTTATAAGTTTCTTTTTCTGTGTGACTTCTTTCACTTAGAATCATCGTACCTAAATCCACTCATTATGCTGCTGCTGGCCTTATGACAGTGATTTCAAGGCTGAGTGACATTCCATTGTACATAAGTACCACAACTTCTTTATCCATTTTTCTCTTTCCTGGGGTGTTTAAGTTGTACCCAAGTGGAGGATTTTGTAAACAGAGGAGCCCTAAGCTTTGGGGTGGCTGTGTCTTGTTGATTTTTATATTTCCCAAGATATATGCCCACGAGTGGAAGTGCCCTATGCTCTGTAGCTCTGTTTTTCACATGTTTCCGGAAACACCGTACACTTCTCCAGAGTGGCTGTTGGCAATTAAAATCCGGCCAATCAGGGTAACAAGGCTCCCTGGTCTGCATGGCCTGTCCTGCCTCTCTGGTTCTTACACTTTTTTCGGATGGCCCTTTGGACCGGTTGAAGAGAGACTTCTTTGCTGTGCGGATTTCCATTGCCCGCTTCCTCGATTGGCCAAGAAGGGCGTATGCGTTTTTGCCTGAATATATTCAGGCAAAAACGCATACGCCCTTTTTGGGCAACTGCGTCATCGTCGAAGTTCGGCCGCTTTTCATGTGCTTTAAAGGAGACTCCAATCTACCTGGTGAAACCTGTTTGCTGCAATTCTGCCTTGGTTTCAACTCCTCTTCGTTGCCTTACCTCAATATATTTTTCGACGAAAGTTGTCCTTTTTAACTCTGCAGGTTTGTGAACTGCAGTGCCCCTGAGCTCCATTTTTCAACTCGCTCTTTTGTGAACTGACCGCAAAACCGCAGGATTGCTTCAGGCCCTATTCTGGTTCCGGGGCGGCAGGCTGAGGCTTTGGTTAATTCTTCCTCCTGATGGGAAATTAGAGGTGCATGTGCCCGTCCAAACACCTACAGCTGTTCTCTCATTGGTTCCCCGTCATCCCGTTCATCCTCCGCACTGATTGCAGACTGTGCGAAACAGGAGGTTTAAGGCGCTGACTCTCCAAATGGGGAGATTGTTAGTAAAGCGGCTGGAATGGCGAACCCGAGCACCAGGAGAGGAAAAGTGAGGTACGTTTTAGAAACCTTTCCCGATCACACGGTGTACCATCCTCTGGGTTTCCCATGCGTGTTTTAGCTGTAGGAAGATACCCTTAAACCTGGAGAGTTGGGGCCCATGGAATGGGTGCGCGCAGTACTGCTTTAAAGGGTCTGCATTTGCTCACCCAACCTCACCAATCCTCTCAGCCCCAAGTGTCCAGCCTCACGTGTCATCCAGCTGTAGGGGGTAGGTAAGGTCAATCCAGGGTGCATCACAGCCCCTGGACGAATTTTGTAAGAATTTCTCTCTCTTTCACTCTCTTTGTGTTTTGTTTGTTTTTCGAAATTTATTTTTATAATGGGCTTCCGCTGAATTTCACTGCAGTATTTCTGCCGCCCTACACACACTTGATTCCCTTACGGAGACATATCAATACATAGGTTTTAAGATTCTGACTTGTCACATATATTCCTCTGCGGTGCATAGGGGGTGTTGAGTCCAGTTCACTGAGCAAAGAGTAGGTCTTCTCTATTACATATTTGGTTTATGGAACGGGATCCGTGCTAAGTTTAAACTGGTTTTATGCATCACCCCACCTCACCTCTCCCCTTAAGCAGGCATAAGTGCATCTTCTACATGTGTGACTGTGTTCTGTTTTGTAATTCAGTTCATGCGTAGCCATGTTTACATTCCGTCTGTGAGTGATATCTTATGATAAGTTTCTTTTTCTGTGTGACTTCTTTCACTTAGAATCATCGTACCTAAATCCACTCATTATGCTGCTGCTGGCCTTATGACAGTGATTTCAAGGCTGAGTGACATTCCATTGTACATAAGTACCACAACTTCTTTATCCATTTTTCTCTTTCCTGGGGTGTTTAAGTTGTACCCAAGTGGAGGATTTTGTAAACAGAGGAGCCCTAAGCTTTGGGGTGGCTGTGTCTTGTTGATTTTTATATTTCCCAAGATATATGCCCACGAGTGGAAGTGCCCTATGCTCTGTAGCTCTGTTTTTCACATGTTTCCGGAAACACCGTACACTTCTCCAGAGTGGCTGTTGGCAATTAAAATCCGGCCAATCAGGGTAACAAGGCTCCCTGGTCTGCATGGCCTGTCCTGCCTCTCTGGTTCTTACACTTTTTTCGGATGGCCCTTTGGACCGGTTGAAGAGAGACTTCTTTGCTGTGCGGATTTCCATTGCCCGCTTCCTCGATTGGCCAAGAAGGGCGTATGCGTTTTTGCCTGAATATATTCAGGCAAAAACGCATACGCCCTTTTTGGGCAACTGCGTCATCGTCGAAGTTCGGCCGCTTTTCATGTGCTTTAAAGGAGACTCCAATCTACCTGGTGAAACCTGTTTGCTGCAATTCTGCCTTGGTTTCAACTCCTCTTCGTTGCCTTACCTCAATATATTTTTCGACGAAAGTTGTCCTTTTTAACTCTGCAGGTTTGTGAACTGCAGTGCCCCTGAGCTCCATTTTTCAACTCGCTCTTTTGTGAACTGACCGCAAAACCGCAGGATTGCTTCAGGCCCTATTCTGGTTCCGGGGCGGCAGGCTGAGGCTTTGGTTAATTCTTCCTCCTGATGGGAAATTAGAGGTGCATGTGCCCGTCCAAACACCTACAGCTGTTCTCTCATTGGTTCCCCGTCATCCCGTTCATCCTCCGCACTGATTGCAGACTGTGCGAAACAGGAGGTTTAAGGCGCTGACTCTCCAAATGGGGAGATTGTTAGTAAAGCGGCTGGAATGGCGAACCCGAGCACCAGGAGAGGAAAAGTGAGGTACGTTTGAGAAACCTTTCCCGATCACACGGTGTACCATCCTCTGGGTTTCCCATGCGTGTTTTAGCTGTAGGAAGATACCCTTAAACCTGGAGAGTTGGGGCCCATGGAATGGGTAGCGCGCAGTACTGCTTTAAAGGGTCTGCATTTGCTCACCCAACCTCGCCAATCCTCTCAGCCCCAAGTGTCCAGCCTCACGTGTCATCCAGCTGGAGGGGGTAGCTAAGGTCAATCCAGGGTGCATCACAGCCCCTGGACGAATTTTGTAAGAATTTCTCTCTCTTTCACTCTCTTTGTGTTTTGTTTGTTTTTCGAAATTTATTTTTATAATGGGCTTCCGCTGAATTTCACTGCGGTATTTCTGCCGCCCTACACACACTTGATTCCCTTACGGAGACATATCAATACATAGGTTTTAAGATTCTGACTTGTCACATATATTCCTCTGCGGTGCATAGGGGGTGTTGAGTCCAGTTCACTGAGCAAAGAGTAGGTCTTCTCTATTACATATTTGGTTTATGGAACGGGATCCGTGCTAAATTTAAACTCTGGTTTTATGCATCACCCCACCTCACCTCTCCCCTTAAGCAGGCATAAGTGCGTCTTCTACATGTGTGACTGTGTTCTGTTTTGTAATTCAGTTCATGTGTAGTCATGTTTACATTCCGTCTGTGAGTGATATCTTATGATAAGTTTCTTTTTCTGTGTGACTTCTTTCACTTAGAATCATCGTACCTAAATCCACTCATTATGCTGCTGCTGGCCTTATGACAGTGATTTCAAGGCTGAGTGACATTCCATTGTACATAAGTACCACAACTTCTTTATCCATTTTTCTCTTTCCTGGGGTGTTTAAGTTGTACCCAAGTGGAGGATTTTGTAAACAGAGGAGCCCTAAGCTTTGGGGTGGCTGTGTCTTGTTGATTTTTATATTTCCCAAGATATATGCCCACGAGTGGAAGTGCCCTATGCTCTGTAGCTCTGTTTTTCACATGTTTCCGGAAACACCGTACACTTCTCCAGAGTGGCTGTTGGCAATTAAAATCCGGCCAATCAGGGTAACAAGGCTCCCTGGTCTGCATGGCCTGTCCTGCCTCTCTGGTTCTTACACTTTTTTCGGATGGCCCTTTGGACCGGTTGAAGAGAGACTTCTTTGCTGTGCGGATTTCCATTGCCCGCTTCCTCGATTGGCCAAGAAGGGCGTATGCGTTTTTGCCTGAATATATTCAGGCAAAAACGCATACGCCCTTTTTGGGCAACTGCGTCATCGTCGAAGTTCGGCCGCTTTTCATGTGCTTTAAAGGAGACTCCAATCTACCTGGTGAAACCTGTTTGCTGCAATTCTGCCTTGGTTTCAACTCCTCTTCGTTGCCTTACCTCAATATATTTTTCGACGAAAGTTGTCCTTTTTAACTCTGCAGGTTTGTGAACTGCAGTGCCCCTGAGCTCCATTTTTCAACTCGCTCTTTTGTGAACTGACCGCAAAACCGCAGGATTGCTTCAGGCCCTATTCTGGTTCCGGGGCGGCAGGCTGAGGCTTTGGTTAATTCTTCCTCCTGATGGGAAATTAGAGGTGCATGTGCCCGTCCGAACACCTACAGCTGTTCTCTCATTGGTTCCCCGTCATCCCGTTCATCCTCCGCACTGATTGCAGACTGTGCGAAACAGGAGGTTTAAGGCGCTGACTCTCCAAATGGGGAGATTGTTAGTAAAGCGGCTGGAATGGCGAACCCGAGCACCAGGAGAGGAAAAGTGAGGTACGTTTTAGAAACCTTTCCCGATCACACGGTGTACCATCCTCTGGGTTTCCCATGCGTGTTTTAGCTGTAGGAAGATACCCTTAAACCTGGAGAGTTGGGGCCCATGGAATGGGTGCGCGCAGTACTGCTTTAAAGGGTCTGCATTTGCTCACCCAACCTCACCAATCCTCTCAGCCCCAAGTGTCCAGCCTCACGTGTCATCCAGCTGTAGGGGGTAGCTAAGGTCAATCCAGGGTGCATCACAGCCCCTGGACGAATTTTGTAAGAATTTCTCTCTCTTTCACTCTCTTTGTGTTTTGTTTGTTTTTCGAAATTTATTTTTATAATGGGCTTCCGCTGAATTTCACTGCAGTATTTCTGCCGCCCTACACACACTTGATTCCCTTACGGAGACATATCAATACATAGGTTTTAAGATTCTGACTTGTCACATATATTCCTCTGCGGTGCATAGGGGGTGTTGAGTCCAGTTCACTGAGCAAAGAGTAGGTCTTCTCTATTACATATTTGGTTTATGGAACGGGATCCGTGCTAAGTTTAAACTCTGGTTTTATGCATCACCCCACCTCACCTCTCCCCTTAAGCAGGCATAAGTGCATCTTCTACATGTGTGACTGTGTTCTGTTTTGTAATTCAGTTCATGCGTAGCCATGTTTACATTCCGTCTGTGAGTGATATCTTATGATAAGTTTCTTTTTCTGTGTGACTTCTTTCACTTAGAATCATCGTACCTAAATCCACTCATTATGCTGCTGCTGGCCTTATGACAGTGATTTCAAGGCTGAGTGACATTCCATTGTACATAAGTACCACAACTTCTTTATCCATTTTTCTCTTTCCTGGGGTGTTTAAGTTGTACCCAAATGGAGGATTTTGTAAACAGAGGAGCCCTAAGCTTTGGGGTGGCTGTGTCTTGTTGATTTTTATATTTCCCAAGATATATGCCCACGAGTGGAAGTGCCCTATGCTCTGTAGCTCTGTTTTTCACATGTTTCCGGAAACACCGTACACTTCTCCAGAGTGGCTGTTGGCAATTAAAATCCGGCCAATCAGGGTAACAAGGCTCCCTGGTCTGCATGGCCTGTCCTGCCTCTCTGGTTCTTACACTTTTTTCGGATGGCCCTTTGGACCGGTTGAAGAGAGACTTCTTTGCTGTGCGGATTTCCATTGCCCGCTTCCTCGATTGGCCAAGAAGGGCGTATGCGTTTTTGCCTGAATATATTCAGGCAAAAACGCATACGCCCTTTTTGGGCAACTGCGTCATCGTCGAAGTTCGGCCGCTTTTCATGTGCTTTAAAGGAGACTCCAATCTACCTGGTGAAACCTGTTTGCTGCAATTCTGCCTTGGTTTCAACTCCTCTTCGTTGCCTTACCTCAATATATTTTTCGACGAAAGTTGTCCTTTTTAACTCTGCAGGTTTGTGAACTGCAGTGCCCCTGAGCTCCATTTTTCAACTCGCTCTTTTGTGAACTGACCGCAAAACCGCAGGATTGCTTCAGGCCCTATTCTGGTTCCGGGGCGGCAGGCTGAGGCTTTGGTTAATTCTTCCTCCTGATGGGAAATTAGAGGTGCATGTGCCCGTCCAAACACCTACAGCTGTTCTCTCATTGGTTCCCCGTCATCCCGTTCATCCTCCACACTGATTGCAGACTGTGCGAAACAGGAGGTTTAAGGCGCTGACTCTCCAAATGGGGAGATTGTTAGTAAAGCGGCTGGAATGGCGAACCCGAGCACCAGGAGAGGAAAAGTGAGGTACGTTTTAGAAACCTTTCCCGATCACACGGTGTACCATCCTCTGGGTTTCCCATGCGTGTTTTAGCTGTAGGAAGATACCCTTAAACCTGGAGAGTTGGGGCCCATGGAATGGGTAGCGCGCAGTACTGCTTTAAAGGGTCTGCATTTGCTCACCCAACCTCACCAATCCTCTCAGCCCCAAGTGTCCAGCCTCACGTGTCATCCAGCTGTAGGGGGTAGCTAAGGTCAATCCAGGGTGCATCACAGCCCCTGGACGAATTTTGTAAGAATTTCTCTCTCTTTCACTCTCTTTGTGTTTTGTTTGTTTTTCGAAATTTATTTTTATAATGGGCTTCAGCTGAATTTCACTGCAGTATTTCTGCCGCCCTACACATACTTGATTCCCTTACGGAGACATATCAATACATAGGTTTTAAGATTCTGACTTGTCACATATATTCCTCTGCGGTGCATAGGGGGTGTTGAGTCCAGTTCACTGAGCAAAGAGTAGGTCTTCTCTATTACATATTTGGTTTATGGAACGGGATCCGTGCTAAGTTTAAACTCTGGTTTTATGCATCACCCCACCTCACCTCTCCCCTTAAGCAGGCATAAGTGCATCTTCTACATGTGTGACTGTGTTCTGTTTTGTAATTCAGTTCATGCGTAGCCATGTTTACATTCCGTCTGTGAGTGATATCTTATGATAAGTTTCTTTTTCTGTGTGACTTCTTTCACTTAGAATCATCGTACCTAAATCCACTCATTATGCTGCTGCTGGCCTTATGACAGTGATTTCAAGGCTGAGCGACATTCCATTGTACATAAGTACCACAACTTCTTTATCCATTTTTCTCTTTCCTGGGGTGTTTAAGTTGTACCCAAGTGGAGGATTTTGTAAACAGAGGAGCCCTAAGCTTTGGGGTGGCTGTGTCTTGTTGATTTTTATATTTCCCAAGATATATGCCCACGAGTGGAAGTGCCCTATGCTCTGTAGCTCTGTTTTTCACATGTTTCCGGAAACACCGTACACTTCTCCAGAGTGGCTGTTGGCAATTAAAATCCGGCCAATCAGGGTAACAAGGCTCCCTGGTCTGCATGGCCTGTCCTGCCTCTCTGGTTCTTACACTTTTTTCGGATGGCCCTTTGGACCGGTTGAAGAGAGACTTCTTTGCTGTGCGGATTTCCATTGCCCGCTTCCTCGATTGGCCAAGAAGGGCGTATGCGTTTTTGCCTGAATATATTCAGGCAAAAACGCATACGCCCTTTTTGGGCAACTGCGTCATCGTCGAAGTTCGGCCGCTTTTCATGTGCTTTAAAGGAGACTCCAATCTACCTGGTGAAACCTGTTTGCTGCAATTCTGCCTTGGTTTCAACTCCTCTTCGTTGCCTTACCTCAATATATTTTTCGACGAAAGTTGTCCTTTTTAACTCTGCAGGTTTGTGAACTGCAGTGCCCCTGAGCTCCATTTTTCAACTCGCTCTTTTGTGAACTGACCGCAAAACCGCAGGATTGCTTCAGGCCCTATTCTGGTTCCGGGGCGGCAGGCTGAGGCTTTGGTTAATTCTTCCTCCTGATGGGAAATTAGAGGTGCATGTGCCCGTCCAAACACCTACAGCTGTTCTCTCATTGGTTCCCCGTCATCCCGTTCATCCTCCGCACTGATTGCAGACTGTGCGAAACAGGAGGTTTAAGGCGCTGACTCTCCAAATGGGGAGATTGTTAGTAAAGCGGCTGGAATGGCGAACCCGAGCACCAGGAGAGGAAAAGTGAGGTACGTTTTAGAAACCTTTCCCGATCACACGGTGTACCATCCTCTGGGTTTCCCATGCGTGTTTTAGCTGTAGGAAGATACCCTTAAACCTGGAGAGTTGGGGCCCATGGAATGGGTAGCGCGCAGTACTGCTTTAAAGGGTCTGCATTTGCTCACCCAACCTCACCAATCCTCTCAGCCCCAAGTGTCCAGCCTCACGTGTCATCCAGCTGTAGGGGGTAGGTAAGGTCAATCCAGGGTGCATCACAGCCCCTGGACGAATTTTGTAAGAATTTCTCTCTCTTTCACTCTCTTTGTGTTTTGTTTGTTTTTCGAAATTTATTTTTATAATGGGCTTCAGCTGAATTTCACTGCGGTATTTCTGCCGCCCTACACACACTTGATTCCCTTACGGAGACATATCAATACATAGGTTTTAAGATTCTGACTTGTCACATATATTCCTCTGCGGTGCATAGGGGGTGTTGAGTCCAGTTCACTGAGCAAAGAGTAGGTCTTCTCTATTACATATTTGGTTTATGGAACGGGATCCGTGCTAAGTTTAAACTCTGGTTTTATGCATCACCCCACCTCACCTCTCCCCTTAAGCAGGCATAAGTGCATCTTCTACATGTGTGACTGTGTTCTGTTTTGTAATTCAGTTCATGCGTAGCCATGTTTACATTCCGTCTGTGAGTGATATCTTATGATAAGTTTCTTTTTCTGTGTGACTTCTTTCACTTAGAATCATCGTACCTAAATCCACTCATTATGCTGCTGCTGGCCTTATGACAGTGATTTCAAGGCTGAGTGACATTCCATTGTACATAAGTACCACAACTTCTTTATCCATTTTTCTCTTTCCTGGGGTGTTTAAGTTGTACCCAAGTGGAGGATTTTGTAAACAGAGGAGCCCTAAGCTTTGGGGTGGCTGTGTCTTGTTGATTTTTATATTTCCCAAGATATATGCCCACGAGTGGAAGTGCCCTATGCTCTGTAGCTCTGTTTTTCACATGTTTCCGGAAACACCGTACACTTCTCCAGAGTGGCTGTTGGCAATTAAATTCCGGCCAATCAGGGTAACAAGGCTCCCTGGTCTGCATGGCCTGTCCTGCCTCTCTGGTTCTTACACTTTTTTCGGATGGCCCTTTGGACCGGTTGAAGAGAGACTTCTTTGCTGTGCGGATTTCCATTGCCCGCTTCCTCGATTGGCCAAGAAGGGCGTATGCGTTTTTGCCTGAATATATTCAGGCAAAAACGCATACGCCCTTTTTGGGCAACTGCGTCATCGTCGAAGTTCGGCCGCTTTTCATGTGCTTTAAAGGAGACTCCAATCTACCTGGTGAAACCTGTTTGCTGCAATTCTGCCTTGGTTTCAACTCCTCTTCGTTGCCTTACCTCAATATATTTTTCGACGAAAGTTGTCCTTTTTAACTCTGCAGGTTTGTGAACTGCAGTGCCCCTGAGCTCCATTTTTCAACTCGCTCTTTTGTGAACTGACCGCAAAACCGCAGGATTGCTTCAGGCCCTATTCTGGTTCCGGGGCGGCAGGCTGAGGCTTTGGTTAATTCTTCCTCCTGATGGGAAATTAGAGGTGCATGTGCCCGTCCAAACACCTACAGCTGTTCTCTCATTGGTTCCCCGTCATCCCGTTCATCCTCCGCACTGATTGCAGACTGTGCGAAACAGGAGGTTTAAGGCGCTGACTCTCCAAATGGGGAGATTGTTAGTAAAGCGGCTGGAATGGCGAACCCGAGCACCAGGAGAGGAAAAGTGAGGTACGTTTTAGAAACCTTTCCCGATCACACGGTGTACCATCCTCTGGGTTTCCCATGCGTGTTTTAGCTGTAGGAAGATACCCTTAAACCTGGAGAGTTGGGGCCCATGGAATGGGTGCGCGCAGTACTGCTTTAAAGGGTCTGCATTTGCTCACCCAACCTCACCAATCCTCTCAGCCCCAAGTGTCCAGCCTCACGTGTCATCCAGCTGTAGGGGGTAGCTAAGGTCAATCCAGGGTGCATCACAGCCCCTGGACGAATTTTGTAAGAATTTCTCTCTCTTTCACTCTCTTTGTGTTTTGTTTGTTTTTCGAAATTTATTTTTATAATGGGCTTCCGCTGAATTTCACTGCAGTATTTCTGCCGCCCTACACACACTTGATTCCCTTACGGAGACATATCAATACATAGGTTTTAAGATTCTGACTTGTCACATATATTCCTCTGCGGTGCATAGGGGTTGTTGAGTCCAGTTCACTGAGCAAAGAGTAGGTCTTCTCTATTACATATTTGGTTTATGGAACGGGATCCGTGCTAAGTTTAAACTCTGGTTTTATGCATCACCCCACCTCACCTCTCCCCTTAAGCAGGCATAAGTGCATCTTCTACATGTGTGACTGTGTTCTGTTTTGTAATTCAGTTCATGCGTAGCCATGTTTACATTCCGTCTGTGAGTGATATCTTATGATAAGTTTCTTTTTCTGTGTGACTTCTTTCACTTAGAATCATCGTACCTAAATCCACTCATTATGCTGCTGCTGGCCTTATGACAGTGATTTCAAGGCTGAGTGACATTCCATTGTACATAAGTACCACAACTTCTTTATCCATTTTTCTCTTTCCTGGGGTGTTTAAGTTGTACCCAAATGGAGGATTTTGTAAACAGAGGAGCCCTAAGCTTTGGGGTGGCTGTGTCTTGTTGATTTTTATATTTCCCAAGATATATGCCCACGAGTGGAAGTGCCCTATGCTCTGTAGCTCTGTTTTTCACATGTTTCCGGAAACACCGTACACTTCTCCAGAGTGGCTGTTGGCAATTAAAATCCGGCCAATCAGGGTAACAAGGCTCCCTGGTCTGCATGGCCTGTCCTGCCTCTCTGGTTCTTACACTTTTTTCGGATGGCCCTTTGGACCGGTTGAAGAGAGACTTCTTTGCTGTGCGGATTTCCATTGCCCGCTTCCTCGATTGGCCAAGAAGGGCGTATGCGTTTTTGCCTGAATATATTCAGGCAAAAACGCATACGCCCTTTTTGGGCAACTGCGTCATCGTCGAAGTTCGGCCGCTTTTCATGTGCTTTAAAGGAGACTCCAATCTACCTGGTGAAACCTGTTTGCTGCAATTCTGCCTTGGTTTCAACTCCTCTTCGTTGCCTTACCTCAATATATTTTTCGACGAAAGTTGTCCTTTTTAACTCTGCAGGTTTGTGAACTGCAGTGCCCCTGAGCTCCATTTTTCAACTCGCTCTTTTGTGAACTGACCGCAAAACCGCAGGATTGCTTCAGGCCCTATTCTGGTTCCGGGGCGGCAGGCTGAGGCTTTGGTTAATTCTTCCTCCTGATGGGAAATTAGAGGTGCATGTGCCCGTCCAAACACCTACAGCTGTTCTCTCATTGGTTCCCCGTCATCCCGTTCATCCTCCACACTGATTGCAGACTGTGCGAAACAGGAGGTTTAAGGCGCTGACTCTCCAAATGGGGAGATTGTTAGTAAAGCGGCTGGAATGGCGAACCCGAGCACCAGGAGAGGAAAAGTGAGGTACGTTTTAGAAACCTTTCCCGATCACACGGTGTACCATCCTCTGGGTTTCCCATGCGTGTTTTAGCTGTAGGAAGATACCCTTAAACCTGGAGAGTTGGGGCCCATGGAATGGGTGCGCACAGTACTGCTTTAAAGGGTCTGCATTTGCTCACCCAACCTCACCAATCCTCTCAGCCCCAAGTGTCCAGCCTCACGTGTCATCCAGCTGTAGGGGGTAGGTAAGGTCAATCCAGGGTGCATCACAGCCCCTGGACGAATTTTGTAAGAATTTCTCTCTTTCACTCTCTGTGTTTTGTTTGTTTTTCGAAATTTATTTTTATAATGGGCTTCCGCTGAATTTCACTGCAGTATTTCTGGTGCCCTACACACACTTGATTCCCTTTCGGAGACATATCAATACATAGGTTTTAAGATTCTGACTTGTCACATATATTCCTCTGCGGTGCATAGCGGGTGTTGAGTCCAGTTCACTGAGCAAAGAGTAGGTCTTCTCTATTACATATTTGGTTTATGGAACGGGATCCGTGCTAAGTTTAAACTGTGGTTTTATGCATCACCCCACCTCACCTCTCCCCTTAAGCAGGCATAAGTGCGTCTTCTAAATGTGTGACTGTGTTCTGTTTTGTAATTCAGTTCATGTGTAGCCATGTTTACATTCCGTCTGTGAGTGATATCTTATAAGTTTCTTTTTCTGTGTGACTTCTTTCACTTAGAATCATCGTACCTAAATCCACTCATTATGCTGCTGCTGGCCTTATGACAGTGATTTCAAGGCTGAGTGACATTCCATTGTACATAAGTACCACAACTTCTTTATCCATTTTTCTCTTTCCTGGGGTGTTTAAGTTGTACCCAAGTGGAGGATTTTGTAAACAGAGGAGCCCTAAGCTTTGGGGTGGCTGTGTCTTGTTGATTTTTATATTTCCCAAGATATATGCCCACGAGTGGAAGTGCCCTATGCTCTGTAGCTCTGTTTTTCACATGTTTCCGGAAACACCGTACACTTCTCCAGAGTGGCTGTTGGCAATTAAAATCCGGCCAATCAGGGTAACAAGGCTCCCTGGTCTGCATGGCCTGTCCTGCCTCTCTGGTTCTTACACTTTTTTCGGATGGCCCTTTGGACCGGTTGAAGAGAGACTTCTTTGCTGTGCGGATTTCCATTGCCCGCTTCCTCGATTGGCCAAGAAGGGCGTATGCGTTTTTGCCTGAATATATTCAGGCAAAAACGCATACGCCCTTTTTGGGCAACTGCGTCATCGTCGAAGTTCGGCCGCTTTTCATGTGCTTTAAAGGAGACTCCAATCTACCTGGTGAAACCTGTTTGCTGCAATTCTGCCTTGGTTTCAACTCCTCTTCGTTGCCTTACCTCAATATATTTTTCGACGAAAGTTGTCCTTTTTAACTCTGCAGGTTTGTGAACTGCAGTGCCCCTGAGCTCCATTTTTCAACTCGCTCTTTTGTGAACTGACCGCAAAACCGCAGGATTGCTTCAGGCCCTATTCTGGTTCCGGGGCGGCAGGCTGAGGCTTTGGTTAATTCTTCCTCCTGATGGGAAATTAGAGGTGCATGTGCCCGTCCAAACACCTACAGCTGTTCTCTCATTGGTTCCCCGTCATCCCGTTCATCCTCCGCACTGATTGCAGACTGTGCGAAACAGGAGGTTTAAGGCGCTGACTCTCCAAATGGGGAGATTGTTAGTAAAGCGGCTGGAATGGCGAACCCGAGCACCAGGAGAGGAAAAGTGAGGTACGTTTTAGAAACCTTTCCCGATCACACGGTGTACCATCCTCTGGGTTTCCCATGCGTGTTTTAGCTGTAGGAAGATACCCTTAAACCTGGAGAGTTGGGGCCCATGGAATGGGTGCGCGCAGTACTGCTTTAAAGGGTCTGCATTTGCTCACCCAACCTCACCAATCCTCTCAGCCCCAAGTGTCCAGCCTCACGTGTCATCCAGCTGTAGGGGGTAGGTAAGGTCAATCCAGGGTGCATCACAGCCCCTGGACGAATTTTGTAAGAATTTCTCTCTCTTTCACTCTCTTTGTGTTTTGTTTGTTTTTCGAAATTTATTTTTATAATGGGCTTCCGCTGAATTTCACTGCAGTATTTCTGCCGCCCTACACACACTTGATTCCCTTACGGAGACATATCAATACATAGGTTTTAAGATTCTGACTTGTCACATATATTCCTCTGCGGTGCATAGGGGGTGTTGAGTCCAGTTCACTGAGCAAAGAGTAGGTCTTCTCTATTACATATTTGGTTTATGGAACGGGATCCGTGCTAAGTTTAAACTGGTTTTATGCATCACCCCACCTCACCTCTCCCCTTAAGCAGGCATAAGTGCATCTTCTACATGTGTGACTGTGTTCTGTTTTGTAATTCAGTTCATGCGTAGCCATGTTTACATTCCGTCTGTGAGTGATATCTTATGATAAGTTTCTTTTTCTGTGTGACTTCTTTCACTTAGAATCATCGTACCTAAATCCACTCATTATGCTGCTGCTGGCCTTATGACAGTGATTTCAAGGCTGAGTGACATTCCATTGTACATAAGTACCACAACTTCTTTATCCATTTTTCTCTTTCCTGGGGTGTTTAAGTTGTACCCAAGTGGAGGATTTTGTAAACAGAGGAGCCCTAAGCTTTGGGGTGGCTGTGTCTTGTTGATTTTTATATTTCCCAAGATATATGCCCACGAGTGGAAGTGCCCTATGCTCTGTAGCTCTGTTTTTCACATGTTTCCGGAAACACCGTACACTTCTCCAGAGTGGCTGTTGGCAATTAAAATCCGGCCAATCAGGGTAACAAGGCTCCCTGGTCTGCATGGCCTGTCCTGCCTCTCTGGTTCTTACACTTTTTTCGGATGGCCCTTTGGACCGGTTGAAGAGAGACTTCTTTGCTGTGCGGATTTCCATTGCCCGCTTCCTCGATTGGCCAAGAAGGGCGTATGCGTTTTTGCCTGAATATATTCAGGCAAAAACGCATACGCCCTTTTTGGGCAACTGCGTCATCGTCGAAGTTCGGCCGCTTTTCATGTGCTTTAAAGGAGACTCCAATCTACCTGGTGAAACCTGTTTGCTGCAATTCTGCCTTGGTTTCAACTCCTCTTCGTTGCCTTACCTCAATATATTTTTCGACGAAAGTTGTCCTTTTTAACTCTGCAGGTTTGTGAACTGCAGTGCCCCTGAGCTCCATTTTTCAACTCGCTCTTTTGTGAACTGACCGCAAAACCGCAGGATTGCTTCAGGCCCTATTCTGGTTCCGGGGCGGCAGGCTGAGGCTTTGGTTAATTCTTCCTCCTGATGGGAAATTAGAGGTGCATGTGCCCGTCCAAACACCTACAGCTGTTCTCTCATTGGTTCCCCGTCATCCCGTTCATCCTCCGCACTGATTGCAGACTGTGCGAAACAGGAGGTTTAAGGCGCTGACTCTCCAAATGGGGAGATTGTTAGTAAAGCGGCTGGAATGGCGAACCCGAGCACCAGGAGAGGAAAAGTGAGGTACGTTTGAGAAACCTTTCCCGATCACACGGTGTACCATCCTCTGGGTTTCCCATGCGTGTTTTAGCTGTAGGAAGATACCCTTAAACCTGGAGAGTTGGGGCCCATGGAATGGGTAGCGCGCAGTACTGCTTTAAAGGGTCTGCATTTGCTCACCCAACCTCGCCAATCCTCTCAGCCCCAAGTGTCCAGCCTCACGTGTCATCCAGCTGGAGGGGGTAGCTAAGGTCAATCCAGGGTGCATCACAGCCCCTGGACGAATTTTGTAAGAATTTCTCTCTCTTTCACTCTCTTTGTGTTTTGTTTGTTTTTCGAAATTTATTTTTATAATGGGCTTCCGCTGAATTTCACTGCGGTATTTCTGCCGCCCTACACACACTTGATTCCCTTACGGAGACATATCAATACATAGGTTTTAAGATTCTGACTTGTCACATATATTCCTCTGCGGTGCATAGGGGGTGTTGAGTCCAGTTCACTGAGCAAAGAGTAGGTCTTCTCTATTACATATTTGGTTTATGGAACGGGATCCGTGCTAAATTTAAACTCTGGTTTTATGCATCACCCCACCTCACCTCTCCCCTTAAGCAGGCATAAGTGCGTCTTCTACATGTGTGACTGTGTTCTGTTTTGTAATTCAGTTCATGTGTAGTCATGTTTACATTCCGTCTGTGAGTGATATCTTATGATAAGTTTCTTTTTCTGTGTGACTTCTTTCACTTAGAATCATCGTACCTAAATCCACTCATTATGCTGCTGCTGGCCTTATGACAGTGATTTCAAGGCTGAGTGACATTCCATTGTACATAAGTACCACAACTTCTTTATCCATTTTTCTCTTTCCTGGGGTGTTTAAGTTGTACCCAAGTGGAGGATTTTGTAAACAGAGGAGCCCTAAGCTTTGGGGTGGCTGTGTCTTGTTGATTTTTATATTTCCCAAGATATATGCCCACGAGTGGAAGTGCCCTATGCTCTGTAGCTCTGTTTTTCACATGTTTCCGGAAACACCGTACACTTCTCCAGAGTGGCTGTTGGCAATTAAAATCCGGCCAATCAGGGTAACAAGGCTCCCTGGTCTGCATGGCCTGTCCTGCCTCTCTGGTTCTTACACTTTTTTCGGATGGCCCTTTGGACCGGTTGAAGAGAGACTTCTTTGCTGTGCGGATTTCCATTGCCCGCTTCCTCGATTGGCCAAGAAGGGCGTATGCGTTTTTGCCTGAATATATTCAGGCAAAAACGCATACGCCCTTTTTGGGCAACTGCGTCATCGTCGAAGTTCGGCCGCTTTTCATGTGCTTTAAAGGAGACTCCAATCTACCTGGTGAAACCTGTTTGCTGCAATTCTGCCTTGGTTTCAACTCCTCTTCGTTGCCTTACCTCAATATATTTTTCGACGAAAGTTGTCCTTTTTAACTCTGCAGGTTTGTGAACTGCAGTGCCCCTGAGCTCCATTTTTCAACTCGCTCTTTTGTGAACTGACCGCAAAACCGCAGGATTGCTTCAGGCCCTATTCTGGTTCCGGGGCGGCAGGCTGAGGCTTTGGTTAATTCTTCCTCCTGATGGGAAATTAGAGGTGCATGTGCCCGTCCGAACACCTACAGCTGTTCTCTCATTGGTTCCCCGTCATCCCGTTCATCCTCCGCACTGATTGCAGACTGTGCGAAACAGGAGGTTTAAGGCGCTGACTCTCCAAATGGGGAGATTGTTAGTAAAGCGGCTGGAATGGCGAACCCGAGCACCAGGAGAGGAAAAGTGAGGTACGTTTGAGAAACCTTTCCCGATCACACGGTGTACCATCCTCTGGGTTTCCCATGCGTGTTTTAGCTGTAGGAAGATACCCTTAAACCTGGAGAGTTGGGGCCCATGGAATGGGTAGCGCGCAGTACTGCTTTAAAGGGTCTGCATTTGCTCACCCAACCTCACCAATCCTCTCAGCCCCAAGTGTCCAGCCTCACGTGTCATCCAGCTGTAGGGGGTAGGTAAGGTCAATCCAGGGTGCATCACAGCCCCTGGACGAATTTTGTAAGAATTTCTCTCTTTCACTCTCTGTGTTTTGTTTGTTTTTCGAAATTTATTTTTATAATGGGCTTCCGCTGAATTTCACTGCAGTATTTCTGGTGCCCTACACACACTTGATTCCCTTACGGAGACATATCAATACATAGGTTTTAAGATTCTGACTTGTCACATATATTCCTCTGCGGTGCATAGCGGGTGTTGAGTCCAGTTCACTGAGCAAAGAGTAGGTCTTCTCTATTACATATTTGGTTTATGGAACGGGATCCGTGCTAAGTTTAAACTGTGGTTTTATGCATCACCCCACCTCACCTCTCCCCTTAAGCAGGCATAAGTGCGTCTTCTAAATGTGTGACTGTGTTCTGTTTTGTAATTCAGTTCATGTGTAGCCATGTTTACATTCCGTCTGTGAGTGATATCTTATGATAAGTTTCTTTTTCTGTGTGACTTCTTTCACTTAGAATCATCGTACCTAAATCCACTCATTATGCTGCTGCTGGCCTTATGACAGTGATTTCAAGGCTGAGTGACATTCCATTGTACATAAGTACCACAACTTCTTTATCCATTTTTCTCTTTCCTGGGGTGTTTAAGTTGTACCCAAGTGGAGGATTTTGTAAACAGAGGAGCCCTAAGCTTTGGGGTGGCTGTGTCTTGTTGATTTTTATATTTCCCAAGATATATGCCCACGAGTGGAAGTGCCCTATGCTCTGTAGCTCTGTTTTTCACATGTTTCCGGAAACACCGTACACTTCTCCAGAGTGGCTGTTGGCAATTAAAATCCGGCCAATCAGGGTAACAAGGCTCCCTGGTCTGCATGGCCTGTCCTGCCTCTCTGGTTCTTACACTTTTTTCGGATGGCCCTTTGGACCGGTTGAAGAGAGACTTCTTTGCTGTGCGGATTTCCATTGCCCGCTTCCTCGATTGGCCAAGAAGGGCGTATGCGTTTTTGCCTGAATATATTCAGGCAAAAACGCATACGCCCTTTTTGGGCAACTGCGTCATCGTCGAAGTTCGGCCGCTTTTCATGTGCTTTAAAGGAGACTCCAATCTACCTGGTGAAACCTGTTTGCTGCAATTCTGCCTTGGTTTCAACTCCTCTTCGTTGCCTTACCTCAATATATTTTTCGACGAAAGTTGTCCTTTTTAACTCTGCAGGTTTGTGAACTGCAGTGCCCCTGAGCTCCATTTTTCAACTCGCTCTTTTGTGAACTGACCGCAAAACCGCAGGATTGCTTCAGGCCCTATTCTGGTTCCGGGGCGGCAGGCTGAGGCTTTGGTTAATTCTTCCTCCTGATGGGAAATTAGAGGTGCATGTGCCCGTCCGAACACCTACAGCTGTTCTCTCATTGGTTCCCCGTCATCCCGTTCATCCTCCGCACTGATTGCAGACTGTGCGAAACAGGAGGTTTAAGGCGCTGACTCTCCAAATGGGGAGATTGTTAGTAAAGCGGCTGGAATGGCGAACCCGAGCACCAGGAGAGGAAAAGTGAGGTACGTTTTAGAAACCTTTCCCGATCACACGGTGTACCATCCTCTGGGTTTCCCATGCGTGTTTTAGCTGTAGGAAGATACCCTTAAACCTGGAGAGTTGGGGCCCATGGAATGGGTGCGCGCAGTACTGCTTTAAAGGGTCTGCATTTGCTCACCCAACCTCACCAATCCTCTCAGCCCCAAGTGTCCAGCCTCACGTGTCATCCAGCTGTAGGGGGTAGGTAAGGTCAATCCAGGGTGCATCACAGCCCCTGGACGAATTTTGTAAGAATTTCTCTCTTTCACTCTCTGTGTTTTGTTTGTTTTTCGAAATTTATTTTTATAATGGGCTTCCGCTGAATTTCACTGCAGTATTTCTGGTGCCCTACACACACTTGATTCCCTTACGGAGACATATCAATACATAGGTTTTAAGATTCTGACTTGTCACATATATTCCTCTGCGGTGCATAGCGGGTGTTGAGTCCAGTTCACTGAGCAAAGAGTAGGTCTTCTCTATTACATATTTGGTTTATGGAACGGGATCCGTGCTAAGTTTAAACTGTGGTTTTATGCATCACCCCACCTCACCTCTCCCCTTAAGCAGGCATAAGTGCGTCTTCTAAATGTGTGACTGTGTTCTGTTTTGTAATTCAGTTCATGCGTAGCCATGTTTACATTCCGTCTGTGAGTGATATCTTATGATAAGTTTCTTTTTCTGTGTGACTTCTTTCACTTAGAATCATCGTACCTAAATCCACTCATTATGCTGCTGCTGGCCTTATGACAGTGATTTCAAGGCTGAGTGACATTCCATTGTACATAAGTACCACAACTTCTTTATCCATTTTTCTCTTTCCTGGGGTGTTTAAGTTGTACCCAAGTGGAGGATTTTGTAAACAGAGGAGCCCTAAGCTTTGGGGTGGCTGTGTCTTGTTGATTTTTATATTTCCCAAGATATATGCCCACGAGTGGAAGTGCCCTATGCTCTGTAGCTCTGTTTTTCACATGTTTCCGGAAACACCGTACACTTCTCCAGAGTGGCTGTTGGCAATTAAATTCCGGCCAATCAGGGTAACAAGGCTCCCTGGTCTGCATGGCCTGTCCTGCCTCTCTGGTTCTTACACTTTTTTCGGATGGCCCTTTGGACCGGTTGAAGAGAGACTTCTTTGCTGTGCGGATTTCCATTGCCCGCTTCCTCGATTGGCCAAAAAGGGCGTATGCGTTTTTGCCTGAATATATTCAGGCAAAAACGCATACGCCCTTTTTGGGCAACTGCGTCATCGTCGAAGTTCGGCCGCTTTTCATGTGCTTTAAAGGAGACTCCAATCTACCTGGTGAAACCTGTTTGCTGCAATTCTGCCTTGGTTTCAACTCCTCTTCGTTGCCTTACCTCAATATATTTTTCGACGAAAGTTGTCCTTTTTAACTCTGCAGGTTTGTGAACTGCAGTGCCCCTGAGCTCCATTTTTCAACTCGCTCTTTTGTGAACTGACCGCAAAACCGCAGGATTGCTTCAGGCCCTATTCTGGTTCCGGGGCGGCAGGCTGAGGCTTTGGTTAATTCTTCCTCCTGATGGGAAATTAGAGGTGCATGTGCCCGTCCAAACACCTACAGCTGTTCTCTCATTGGTTCCCCGTCATCCCGTTCATCCTCCACACTGATTGCAGACTGTGCGAAACAGGAGGTTTAAGGCGCTGACTCTCCAAATGGGGAGATTGTTAGTAAAGCGGCTGGAATGGCGAACCCGAGCACCAGGAGAGGAAAAGTGAGGTACGTTTTAGAAACCTTTCCCGATCACACGGTGTACCATCCTCTGGGTTTCCCATGTGTGTTTTAGCTGTAGGAAGATACCCTTAAACCTGGAGAGTTGGGGCCCATGGAATGGGTGCGCGCAGTACTGCTTTAAAGGGTCTGCATTTGCTCACCCAACCTCACCAATCCTCTCAGCCCCAAGTGTCCAGCCTCACGTGTCATCCAGCTGTAGGGGGTAGGTAAGGTCAATCCAGGGTGCATCACAGCCCCTGGACGAATTTTGTAAGAATTTCTCTCTTTCACTCTCTGTGTTTTGTTTGTTTTTCGAAATTTATTTTTATAATGGGCTTCCGCTGAATTTCACTGCAGTATTTCTGGTGCCCTACACACACTTGATTCCCTTACGGAGACATATCAATACATAGGTTTTAAGATTCTGACTTGTCACATATATTCCTCTGCGGTGCATAGCGGGTGTTGAGTCCAGTTCACTGAGCAAAGAGTAGGTCTTCTCTATTACATATTTGGTTTATGGAACGGGATCCGTGCTAAGTTTAAACTGTGGTTTTATGCATCACCCCACCTCACCTCTCCCCTTAAGCAGGCATAAGTGCGTCTTCTAAATGTGTGACTGTGTTCTGTTTTGTAATTCAGTTCATGCGTAGCCATGTTTACATTCCGTCTGTGAGTGATATCTTATGATAAGTTTCTTTTTCTGTGTGACTTCTTTCACTTAGAATCATCGTACCTAAATCCACTCATTATGCTGCTGCTGGCCTTATGACAGTGATTTCAAGGCTGAGCGACATTCCATTGTACATAAGTACCACAACTTCTTTATCCATTTTTCTCTTTCCTGGGGTGTTTAAGTTGTACCCAAGTGGAGGATTTTGTAAACAGAGGAGCCCTAAGCTTTGGGGTGGCTGTGTCTTGTTGATTTTTATATTTCCCAAGATATATGCCCACGAGTGGAAGTGCCCTATGCTCTGTAGCTCTGTTTTTCACATGTTTCCGGAAACACCGTACACTTCTCCAGAGTGGCTGTTGGCAATTAAATTCCGGCCAATCAGGGTAACAAGGCTCCCTGGTCTGCATGGCCTGTCCTGCCTCTCTGGTTCTTACACTTTTTTCGGATGGCCCTTTGGACCGGTTGAAGAGAGACTTCTTTGCTGTGCGGATTTCCATTGCCCGCTTCCTCGATTGGCCAAGAAGGGCGTATGCGTTTTTGCCTGAATATATTCAGGCAAAAACGCATACGCCCTTTTTGGGCAACTGCGTCATCGTCGAAGTTCGGCCGCTTTTCATGTGCTTTAAAGGAGACTCCAATCTACCTGGTGAAACCTGTTTGCTGCAATTCTGCCTTGGTTTCAACTCCTCTTCGTTGCCTTACCTCAATATATTTTTCGACGAAAGTTGTCCTTTTTAACTCTGCAGGTTTGTGAACTGCAGTGCCCCTGAGCTCCATTTTTCAACTCGCTCTTTTGTGAACTGACCGCAAAACCGCAGGATTGCTTCAGGCCCTATTCTGGTTCCGGGGCGGCAGGCTGAGGCTTTGGTTAATTCTTCCTCCTGATGGGAAATTAGAGGTGCATGTGCCCGTCCAAACACCTACAGCTGTTCTCTCATTGGTTCCCCGTCATCCCGTTCATCCTCCGCACTGATTGCAGACTGTGCGAAACAGGAGGTTTAAGGCGCTGACTCTCCAAATGGGGAGATTGTTAGTAAAGCGGCTGGAATGGCGAACCCGAGCACCAGGAGAGGAAAAGTGAGGTACGTTTTAGAAACCTTTCCCGATCACACGGTGTACCATCCTCTGGGTTTCCCATGCGTGTTTTAGCTGTAGGAAGATACCCTTAAACCTGGAGAGTTGGGGCCCATGGAATGGGTAGCGCGCAGTACTGCTTTAAAGGGTCTGCATTTGCTCACCCAACCTCACCAATCCTCTCAGCCCCAAGTGTCCAGCCTCACGTGTCATCCAGCTGTAGGGGGTAGCTAAGGTCAATCCAGGGTGCATCACAGCCCCTCGACGAATTTTGTAAGAATTTCTCTCTCTTTCACTGTCTTTGTGTTTTGTTTGTTTTTCGAAATTTATTTTTATAATGGGCTTCAGCTGAATTTCACTGCAGTATTTCTGCCGCCCTACACACACTTGATTCCCTTACGGAGACATATCAATACATAGGTTTTAAGATTCTGACTTGTCACATATATTCCTCTGCGGTGCATAGGGGGTGTTGAGTCCAGTTCACTGAGCAAAGAGTAGGTCTTCTCTATTACATATTTGGTTTATGGAACGGGATCCGTGCTAAGTTTAAACTGTGGTTTTATGCATCACCCCACCTCACCTCTCCCCTTAAGCAGGCATAAGTGCGTCTTCTAAATGTGTGACTGTGTTCTGTTTTGTACTTCAGTTCATGCGTAGCCATGTTTACATTCCGTCTGTGAGTGATATCTTATGATAAGTTTCTTTTTCTGTGTGACTTCTTTCACTTAGAATCATCGTACCTAAATCCACTCATTATGCTGCTGCTGGCCTTATGACAGTGATTTCAAGGCTGAGCGACATTCCATTGTACATAAGTACCACAACTTCTTTATCCATTTTTCTCTTTCCTGGGGTGTTTAAGTTGTACCCAAGTGGAGGATTTTGTAAACAGAGGAGCCCTAAGCTTTGGGGTGGCTGTGTCTTGTTGATTTTTATATTTCCCAAGATATATGCCCACGAGTGGAAGTGCCCTATGCTCTGTAGCTCTGTTTTTCACATGTTTCCGGAAACACCGTACACTTCTCCAGAGTGGCTGTTGGCAATTAAATTCCGGCCAATCAGGGTAACAAGGCTCCCTGGTCTGCATGGCCTGTCCTGCCTCTCTGGTTCTTACACTTTTTTCGGATGGCCCTTTGGACCGGTTGAAGAGAGACTTCTTTGCTGTGCGGATTTCCATTGCCCGCTTCCTCGATTGGCCAAGAAGGGCGTATGCGTTTTTGCCTGAATATATTCAGGCAAAAACGCATACGCCCTTTTTGGGCAACTGCGTCATCGTCGAAGTTCGGCCGCTTTTCATGTGCTTTAAAGGAGACTCCAATCTACCTGGTGAAACCTGTTTGCTGCAATTCTGCCTTGGTTTCAACTCCTCTTCGTTGCCTTACCTCAATATATTTTTCGACGAAAGTTGTCCTTTTTAACTCTGCAGGTTTGTGAACTGCAGTGCCCCTGAGCTCCATTTTTCAACTCGCTCTTTTGTGAACTGACCGCAAAACCGCAGGATTGCTTCAGGCCCTATTCTGGTTCCGGGGCGGCAGGCTGAGGCTTTGGTTAATTCTTCCTCCTGATGGGAAATTAGAGGTGCATGTGCCCGTCCAAACACCTACAGCTGTTCTCTCATTGGTTCTCCGTCATCCCGTTCATCCTCCGCACTGATTGCAGACTGTGCGAAACAGGAGGTTTAAGGCGCTGACTCTCCAAATGGGGAGATTGTTAGTAAAGCGGCTGGAATGGCGAACCCGAGCACCAGGAGAGGAAAAGTGAGGTACGTTTGAGAAACCTTTCCCGATCACACGGTGTACCATCCTCTGGGTTTCCCATGCGTGTTTTAGCTGTAGGAAGATACCCTTAAACCTGGAGAGTTGGGGCCCATGGAATGGGTGCGCGCAGTACTGCTTTAAAGGGTCTGCATTTGCTCACCCAACCTCACCAATCCTCTCAGCCCCAAGTGTCCAGCCTCATGTGTCATCCAGCTGTAGGGGGTAGGTAAGGTCAATCCAGGGTGCATCACAGCCCCTGGACGAATTTTGTAAGAATTTCTCTCTTTCACTCTCTGTGTTTTGTTTGTTTTTCGAAATTTATTTTTATAATGGGCTTCCGCTGAATTTCACTGCAGTATTTCTGGTGCCCTACACACACTTGATTCCCTTACGGAGACATATCAATACATAGGTTTTAAGATTCTGACTTGTCACATATATTCCTCTGCGGTGCATAGCGGGTGTTGAGTCCAGTTCACTGAGCAAAGAGTAGGTCTTCTCTATTACATATTTGGTTTATGGAACGGGATCCGTGCTAAGTTTAAACTCTGGTTTTATGCATCACCCCACCTCACCTCTCCCCTTAAGCAGGCATAAGTGCGTCTTCTAAATGTGTGACTGTGTTCTGTTTTGTACTTCAGTTCATGCGTAGCCATGTTTACATTCCGTCTGTGAGTGATATCTTATGATAAGTTTCTTTTTCTGTGTGACTTCTTTCACTTAGAATCATCGTACCTAAATCCACTCATTATGCTGCTGCTGGCCTTATGACAGTGATTTCAAGGCTGAGTGACATTCCATTGTACATAAGTACCACAACTTCTTTATCCATTTTTCTCTTTCCTGGGGTGTTTAAGTTGTACCCAAGTGGAGGATTTTGTAAACAGAGGAGCCCTAAGCTTTGGGGTGGCTGTGTCTTGTTGATTTTTATATTTCCCAAGATATATGCCCACGAGTGGAAGTGCCCTATGCTCTGTAGCTCTGTTTTTCACATGTTTCCGGAAACACCGTACACTTCTCCAGAGTGGCTGTTGGCAATTAAATTCCGGCCAATCAGGGTAACAAGGCTCCCTGGTCTGCATGGCCTGTCCTGCCTCTCTGGTTCTTACACTTTTTTCGGATGGCCCTTTGGACCGGTTGAAGAGAGACTTCTTTGCTGTGCGGATTTCCATTGCCCGCTTCCTCGATTGGCCAAGAAGGGCGTATGCGTTTTTGCCTGAATATATTCAGGCAAAAACGCATACGCCCTTTTTGGGCAACTGCGTCATCGTCGAAGTTCGGCCGCTTTTCATGTGCTTTAAAGGAGACTCCAATCTACCTGGTGAAACCTGTTTGCTGCAATTCTGCCTTGGTTTCAACTCCTCTTCGTTGCCTTACCTCAATATATTTTTCGACGAAAGTTGTCCTTTTTAACTCTGCAGGTTTGTGAACTGCAGTGCCCCTGAGCTCCATTTTTCAACTCGCTCTTTTGTGAACTGACCGCAAAACCGCAGGATTGCTTCAGGCCCTATTCTGGTTCCGGGGCGGCAGGCTGAGGCTTTGGTTAATTCTTCCTCCTGATGGGAAATTAGAGGTGCATGTGCCCGTCCAAACACCTACAGCTGTTCTCTCATTGGTTCCCCGTCATCCCGTTCATCCTCCGCACTGATTGCAGACTGTGCGAAACAGGAGGTTTAAGGCGCTGACTCTCCAAATGGGGAGATTGTTAGTAAAGCGGCTGGAATGGCGAACCCGAGCACCAGGAGAGGAAAAGTGAGGTACGTTTGAGAAACCTTTCCCGATCACACGGTGTACCATCCTCTGGGTTTCCCATGCGTGTTTTAGCTGTAGGAAGATACCCTTAAACCTGGAGAGTTGGGGCCCATGGAATGGGTGCGCGCAGTACTGCTTTAAAGGGTCTGCATTTGCTCACCCAACCTCACCAATCCTCTCAGCCCCAAGTGTCCAGCCTCATGTGTCATCCAGCTGTAGGGGGTAGGTAAGGTCAATCCAGGGTGCATCACAGCCCCTGGACGAATTTTGTAAGAATTTCTCTCTTTCACTCTCTGTGTTTTGTTTGTTTTTCGAAATTTATTTTTATAATGGGCTTCCGCTGAATTTCACTGCAGTATTTCTGGTGCCCTACACACACTTGATTCCCTTACGGAGACATATCAATACATAGGTTTTAAGATTCTGACTTGTCACATATATTCCTCTGCGGTGCATAGCGGGTGTTGAGTCCAGTTCACTGAGCAAAGAGTAGGTCTTCTCTATTACATATTTGGTTTATGGAACGGGATCCGTGCTAAGTTTAAACTCTGGTTTTATGCATCACCCCACCTCACCTCTCCCCTTAAGCAGGCATAAGTGCGTCTTCTAAATGTGTGACTGTGTTCTGTTTTGTACTTCAGTTCATGCGTAGCCATGTTTACATTCCGTCTGTGAGTGATATCTTATGATAAGTTTCTTTTTCTGTGTGACTTCTTTCACTTAGAATCATCGTACCTAAATCCACTCATTATGCTGCTGCTGGCCTTATGACAGTGATTTCAAGGCTGAGCGACATTCCATTGTACATAAGTACCACAACTTCTTTATCCATTTTTCTCTTTCCTGGGGTGTTTAAGTTGTACCCAAGTGGAGGATTTTGTAAACAGAGGAGCCCTAAGCTTTGGGGTGGCTGTGTCTTGTTGATTTTTATATTTCCCAAGATATATGCCCACGAGTGGAAGTGCCCTATGCTCTGTAGCTCTGTTTTTCACATGTTTCCGGAAACACCGTACACTTCTCCAGAGTGGCTGTTGGCAATTAAATTCCGGCCAATCAGGGTAACAAGGCTCCCTGGTCTGCATGGCCTGTCCTGCCTCTCTGGTTCTTACACTTTTTTCGGATGGCCCTTTGGACCGGTTGAAGAGAGACTTCTTTGCTGTGCGGATTTCCATTGCCCGCTTCCTCGATTGGCCAAGAAGGGCGTATGCGTTTTTGCCTGAATATATTCAGGCAAAAACGCATACGCCCTTTTTGGGCAACTGCGTCATCGTCGAAGTTCGGCCGCTTTTCATGTGCTTTAAAGGAGACTCCAATCTACCTGGTGAAACCTGTTTGCTGCAATTCTGCCTTGGTTTCAACTCCTCTTCGTTGCCTTACCTCAATATATTTTTCGACGAAAGTTGTCCTTTTTAACTCTGCAGGTTTGTGAACTGCAGTGCCCCTGAGCTCCATTTTTCAACTCGCTCTTTTGTGAACTGACCGCAAAACCGCAGGATTGCTTCAGGCCCTATTCTGGTTCCGGGGCGGCAGGCTGAGGCTTTGGTTAATTCTTCCTCCTGATGGGAAATTAGAGGTGCATGTGCCCGTCCAAACACCTACAGCTGTTCTCTCATTGGTTCCCCGTCATCCCGTTCATCCTCCGCACTGATTGCAGACTGTGCGAAACAGGAGGTTTAAGGCGCTGACTCTCCAAATGGGGAGATTGTTAGTAAAGCGGCTGGAATGGCGAACCCGAGCACCAGGAGAGGAAAAGTGAGGTACGTTTGAGAAACCTTTCCCGATCACACGGTGTACCATCCTCTGGGTTTCCCATGCGTGTTTTAGCTGTAGGAAGATACCCTTAAACCTGGAGAGTTGGGGCCCATGGAATGGGTGCGCGCAGTACTGCTTTAAAGGGTCTGCATTTGCTCACCCAACCTCACCAATCCTCTCAGCCCCAAGTGTCCAGCCTCATGTGTCATCCAGCTGTAGGGGGTAGGTAAGGTCAATCCAGGGTGCATCACAGCCCCTGGACGAATTTTGTAAGAATTTCTCTCTTTCACTCTCTGTGTTTTGTTTGTTTTTCGAAATTTATTTTTATAATGGGCTTCCGCTGAATTTCACTGCAGTATTTCTGGTGCCCTACACACACTTGATTCCCTTACGGAGACATATCAATACATAGGTTTTAAGATTCTGACTTGTCACATATATTCCTCTGCGGTGCATAGCGGGTGTTGAGTCCAGTTCACTGAGCAAAGAGTAGGTCTTCTCTATTACATATTTGGTTTATGGAACGGGATCCGTGCTAAGTTTAAACTCTGGTTTTATGCATCACCCCACCTCACCTCTCCCCTTAAGCAGGCATAAGTGCGTCTTCTAAATGTGTGACTGTGTTCTGTTTTGTACTTCAGTTCATGCGTAGCCATGTTTACATTCCGTCTGTGAGTGATATCTTATGATAAGTTTCTTTTTCTGTGTGACTTCTTTCACTTAGAATCATCGTACCTAAATCCACTCATTATGCTGCTGCTGGCCTTATGACAGTGATTTCAAGGCTGAGTGACATTCCATTGTACATAAGTACCACAACTTCTTTATCCATTTTTCTCTTTCCTGGGGTGTTTAAGTTGTACCCAAGTGGAGGATTTTGTAAACAGAGGAGCCCTAAGCTTTGGGGTGGCTGTGTCTTGTTGATTTTTATATTTCCCAAGATATATGCCCACGAGTGGAAGTGCCCTATGCTCTGTAGCTCTGTTTTTCACATGTTTCCGGAAACACCGTACACTTCTCCAGAGTGGCTGTTGGCAATTAAATTCCGGCCAATCAGGGTAACAAGGCTCCCTGGTCTGCATGGCCTGTCCTGCCTCTCTGGTTCTTACACTTTTTTCGGATGGCCCTTTGGACCGGTTGAAGAGAGACTTCTTTGCTGTGCGGATTTCCATTGCCCGCTTCCTCGATTGGCCAAGAAGGGCGTATGCGTTTTTGCCTGAATATATTCAGGCAAAAACGCATACGCCCTTTTTGGGCAACTGCGTCATCGTCGAAGTTCGGCCGCTTTTCATGTGCTTTAAAGGAGACTCCAATCTACCTGGTGAAACCTGTTTGCTGCAATTCTGCCTTGGTTTCAACTCCTCTTCGTTGCCTTACCTCAATATATTTTTCGACGAAAGTTGTCCTTTTTAACTCTGCAGGTTTGTGAACTGCAGTGCCCCTGAGCTCCATTTTTCAACTCGCTCTTTTGTGAACTGACCGCAAAACCGCAGGATTGCTTCAGGCCCTATTCTGGTTCCGGGGCGGCAGGCTGAGGCTTTGGTTAATTCTTCCTCCTGATGGGAAATTAGAGGTGCATGTGCCCGTCCAAACACCTACAGCTGTTCTCTCATTGGTTCCCCGTCATCCCGTTCATCCTCCGCACTGATTGCAGACTGTGCGAAACAGGAGGTTTAAGGCGCTGACTCTCCAAATGGGGAGATTGTTAGTAAAGCGGCTGGAATGGCGAACCCGAGCACCAGGAGAGGAAAAGTGAGGTACGTTTTAGAAACCTTTCCCGATCACACGGTGTACCATCCTCTGGGTTTCCCATGCGTGTTTTAGCTGTAGGAAGATACCCTTAAACCTGGAGAGTTGGGGCCCATGGAATGGGTGCGCGCAGTACTGCTTTAAAGGGTCTGCATTTGCTCACCCAACCTCACCAATCCTCTCAGCCCCAAGTGTCCAGCCTCATGTGTCATCCAGCTGTAGGGGGTAGGTAAGGTCAATCCAGGGTGCATCACAGCCCCTGGACGAATTTTGTAAGAATTTCTCTCTTTCACTCTCTGTGTTTTGTTTGTTTTTCGAAATTTATTTTTATAATGGGCTTCCGCTGAATTTCACTGCAGTATTTCTGGTGCCCTACACACACTTGATTCCCTTACGGAGACATATCAATACATAGGTTTTAAGATTCTGACTTGTCACATATATTCCTCTGCGGTGCATAGCGGGTGTTGAGTCCAGTTCACTGAGCAAAGAGTAGGTCTTCTCTATTACATATTTGGTTTATGGAACGGGATCCGTGCTAAGTTTAAACTCTGGTTTTATGCATCACCCCACCTCACCTCTCCCCTTAAGCAGGCATAAGTGCGTCTTCTAAATGTGTGACTGTGTTCTGTTTTGTACTTCAGTTCATGCGTAGCCATGTTTACATTCCGTCTGTGAGTGATATCTTATGATAAGTTTCTTTTTCTGTGTGACTTCTTTCACTTAGAATCATCGTACCTAAATCCACTCATTATGCTGCTGCTGGCCTTATGACAGTGATTTCAAGGCTGAGTGACATTCCATTGTACATAAGTACCACAACTTCTTTATCCATTTTTCTCTTTCCTGGGGTGTTTAAGTTGTACCCAAGTGGAGGATTTTGTAAACAGAGGAGCCCTAAGCTTTGGGGTGGCTGTGTCTTGTTGATTTTTATATTTCCCAAGATATATGCCCACGAGTGGAAGTGCCCTATGCTCTGTAGCTCTGTTTTTCACATGTTTCCGGAAACACCGTACACTTCTCCAGAGTGGCTGTTGGCAATTAAATTCCGGCCAATCAGGGTAACAAGGCTCCCTGGTCTGCATGGCCTGTCCTGCCTCTCTGGTTCTTACACTTTTTTCGGATGGCCCTTTGGACCGGTTGAAGAGAGACTTCTTTGCTGTGCGGATTTCCATTGCCCGCTTCCTCGATTGGCCAAGAAGGGCGTATGCGTTTTTGCCTGAATATATTCAGGCAAAAACGCATACGCCCTTTTTGGGCAACTGCGTCATCGTCGAAGTTCGGCCGCTTTTCATGTGCTTTAAAGGAGACTCCAATCTACCTGGTGAAACCTGTTTTGCTGCAATTCTGCCTTGGTTTCAACTCCTCTTCGTTGCCTTACCTCAATATATTTTTCGACGAAAGTTGTCCTTTTTAACTCTGCAGGTTTGTGAACTGCAGTGCCCCTGAGCTCCATTTTTCAACTCGCTCTTTTGTGAACTGACCGCAAAACCGCAGGATTGCTTCAGGCCCTATTCTGGTTCCGGGGCGGCAGGCTGAGGCTTTGGTTAATTCTTCCTCCTGATGGGAAATTAGAGGTGCATGTGCCCGTCCAAACACCTACAGCTGTTCTCTCATTGGTTCCCCGTCATCCCGTTCATCCTCCGCACTGATTGCAGACTGTGCGAAACAGGAGGTTTAAGGCGCTGACTCTCCAAATGGGGAGATTGTTAGTAAAGCGGCTGGAATGGCGAACCCGAGCACCAGGAGAGGAAAAGTGAGGTACGTTTTAGAAACCTTTCCCGATCACACGGTGTACCATCCTCTGGGTTTCCCATGCGTGTTTTAGCTGTAGGAAGATACCCTTAAACCTGGAGAGTTGGGGCCCATGGAATGGGTGCGCGCAGTACTGCTTTAAAGGGTCTGCATTTGCTCACCCAACCTCACCAATCCTCTCAGCCCCAAGTGTCCAGCCTCATGTGTCATCCAGCTGTAGGGGGTAGGTAAGGTCAATCCAGGGTGCATCACAGCCCCTGGACGAATTTTGTAAGAATTTCTCTCTTTCACTCTCTGTGTTTTGTTTGTTTTTCGAAATTTATTTTTATAATGGGCTTCCGCTGAATTTCACTGCAGTATTTCTGGTGCCCTACACACACTTGATTCCCTTACGGAGACATATCAATACATAGGTTTTAAGATTCTGACTTGTCACATATATTCCTCTGCGGTGCATAGCGGGTGTTGAGTCCAGTTCACTGAGCAAAGAGTAGGTCTTCTCTATTACATATTTGGTTTATGGAACGGGATCCGTGCTAAGTTTAAACTGTGGTTTTATGCATCACCCCACCTCACCTCTCCCCTTAAGCAGGCATAAGTGCGTCTTCTAAATGTGTGACTGTGTTCTGTTTTGTACTTCAGTTCATGCGTAGCCATGTTTACATTCGGTCTGTGAGTGATATCTTATGATAAGTTTCTTTTTCTGTGTGACTTCTTTCACTTAGAATCATCGTACCTAAATCCACTCATTATGCTGCTGCTGGCCTTATGACAGTGATTTCAAGGCTGAGCGACATTCCATTGTACATAAGTACCACAACTTCTTTATCCATTTTTCTCTTTCCTGGGGTGTTTAAGTTGTACCCAAGTGGAGGATTTTGTAAACAGAGGAGCCCTAAGCTTTGGGGTGGCTGTGTCTTGTTGATTTTTATATTTCCCAAGATATATGCCCACGAGTGGAAGTGCCCTATGCTCTGTAGCTCTGTTTTTCACATGTTTCCGGAAACACCGTACACTTCTCCAGAGTGGCTGTTGGCAATTAAATTCCGGCCAATCAGGGTAACAAGGCTCCCTGGTCTGCATGGCCTGTCCTGCCTCTCTGGTTCTTACACTTTTTTCGGATGGCCCTTTGGACCGGTTGAAGAGAGACTTCTTTGCTGTGCGGATTTCCATTGCCCGCTTCCTCGATTGGCCAAGAAGGGCGTATGCGTTTTTGCCTGAATATATTCAGGCAAAAACGCATACGCCCTTTTTGGGCAACTGCGTCATCGTCGAAGTTCGGCCGCTTTTCATGTGCTTTAAAGGAGACTCCAATCTACCTGGTGAAACCTGTTTGCTGCAATTCTGCCTTGGTTTCAACTCCTCTTCGTTGCCTTACCTCAATATATTTTTCGACGAAAGTTGTCCTTTTTAACTCTGCAGGTTTGTGAACTGCAGTGCCCCTGAGCTCCATTTTTCAACTCGCTCTTTTGTGAACTGACCGCAAAACCGCAGGATTGCTTCAGGCCCTATTCTGGTTCCGGGGCGGCAGGCTGAGGCTTTGGTTAATTCTTCCTCCTGATGGGAAATTAGAGGTGCATGTGCCCGTCCAAACACCTACAGCTGTTCTCTCATTGGTTCCCCGTCATCCCGTTCATCCTCCGCACTGATTGCAGACTGTGCGAAACAGGAGGTTTAAGGCGCTGACTCTCCAAATGGGGAGATTGTTAGTAAAGCGGCTGGAATGGCGAACCCGAGCACCAGGAGAGGAAAAGTGAGGTACGTTTTAGAAACCTTTCCCGATCACACGGTGTACCATCCTCTGGGTTTCCCATGCGTGTTTTAGCTGTAGGAAGATACCCTTAAACCTGGAGAGTTGGGGCCCATGGAATGGGTGCGTGCAGTACTGCTTTAAAGGGTCTGCATTTGCTCACCCAACCTCACCAATCCTCTCAGCCCCAAGTGTCCAGCCTCATGTGTCATCCAGCTGTAGGGGGTAGGTAAGGTCAATCCAGGGTGCATCACAGCCCCTGGACGAATTTTGTAAGAATTTCTCTCTTTCACTCTCTGTGTTTTGTTTGTTTTTCGAAATTTATTTTTATAATGGGCTTCCGCTGAATTTCACTGCAGTATTTCTGGTGCCCTACACACACTTGATTCCCTTACGGAGACATATCAATACATAGGTTTTAAGATTCTGACTTGTCACATATATTCCTCTGCGGTGCATAGCGGGTGTTGAGTCCAGTTCACTGAGCAAAGAGTAGGTCTTCTCTATTACATATTTGGTTTATGGAACGGGATCCGTGCTAAGTTTAAACTCTGGTTTTATGCATCACCCCACCTCACCTCTCCCCTTAAGCAGGCATAAGTGCGTCTTCTAAATGTGTGACTGTGTTCTGTTTTGTACTTCAGTTCATGCGTAGCCATGTTTACATTCCGTCTGTGAGTGATATCTTATGATAAGTTTCTTTTTCTGTGTGACTTCTTTCACTTAGAATCATCGTACCTAAATCCACTCATTATGCTGCTGCTGGCCTTATGACAGTGATTTCAAGGCTGAGTGACATTCCATTGTACATAAGTACCACAACTTCTTTATCCATTTTTCTCTTTCCTGGGGTGTTTAAGTTGTACCCAAGTGGAGGATTTTGTAAACAGAGGAGCCCTAAGCTTTGGGGTGGCTGTGTCTTGTTGATTTTTATATTTCCCAAGATATATGCCCACGAGTGGAAGTGCCCTATGCTCTGTAGCTCTGTTTTTCACATGTTTCCGGAAACACCGTACACTTCTCCAGAGTGGCTGTTGGCAATTAAATTCCGGCCAATCAGGGTAACAAGGCTCCCTGGTCTGCATGGCCTGTCCTGCCTCTCTGGTTCTTACACTTTTTTCGGATGGCCCTTTGGACCGGTTGAAGAGAGACTTCTTTGCTGTGCGGATTTCCATTGCCCGCTTCCTCGATTGGCCAAGAAGGGCGTATGCGTTTTTGCCTGAATATATTCAGGCAAAAACGCATACGCCCTTTTTGGGCAACTGCGTCATCGTCGAAGTTCGGCCGCTTTTCATGTGCTTTAAAGGAGACTCCAATCTACCTGGTGAAACCTGTTTTGCTGCAATTCTGCCTTGGTTTCAACTCCTCTTCGTTGCCTTACCTCAATATATTTTTCGACGAAAGTTGTCCTTTTTAACTCTGCAGGTTTGTGAACTGCAGTGCCCCTGAGCTCCATTTTTCAACTCGCTCTTTTGTGAACTGACCGCAAAACCGCAGGATTGCTTCAGGCCCTATTCTGGTTCCGGGGCGGCAGGCTGAGGCTTTGGTTAATTCTTCCTCCTGATGGGAAATTAGAGGTGCATGTGCCCGTCCAAACACCTACAGCTGTTCTCTCATTGGTTCCCCGTCATCCCGTTCATCCTCCGCACTGATTGCAGACTGTGCGAAACAGGAGGTTTAAGGCGCTGACTCTCCAAATGGGGAGATTGTTAGTAAAGCGGCTGGAATGGCGAACCCGAGCACCAGGAGAGGAAAAGTGAGGTACGTTTTAGAAACCTTTCCCGATCACACGGTGTACCATCCTCTGGGTTTCCCATGCGTGTTTTAGCTGTAGGAAGATACCCTTAAACCTGGAGAGTTGGGGCCCATGGAATGGGTGCGCGCAGTACTGCTTTAAAGGGTCTGCATTTGCTCACCCAACCTCACCAATCCTCTCAGCCCCAAGTGTCCAGCCTCATGTGTCATCCAGCTGTAGGGGGTAGGTAAGGTCAATCCAGGGTGCATCACAGCCCCTGGACGAATTTTGTAAGAATTTCTCTCTTTCACTCTCTGTGTTTTGTTTGTTTTTCGAAATTTATTTTTATAATGGGCTTCCGCTGAATTTCACTGCAGTATTTCTGGTGCCCTACACACACTTGATTCCCTTACGGAGACATATCAATACATAGGTTTTAAGATTCTGACTTGTCACATATATTCCTCTGCGGTGCATAGCGGGTGTTGAGTCCAGTTCACTGAGCAAAGAGTAGGTCTTCTCTATTACATATTTGGTTTATGGAACGGGATCCGTGCTAAGTTTAAACTGTGGTTTTATGCATCACCCCACCTCACCTCTCCCCTTAAGCAGGCATAAGTGCGTCTTCTAAATGTGTGACTGTGTTCTGTTTTGTACTTCAGTTCATGCGTAGCCATGTTTACATTCGGTCTGTGAGTGATATCTTATGATAAGTTTCTTTTTCTGTGTGACTTCTTTCACTTAGAATCATCGTACCTAAATCCACTCATTATGCTGCTGCTGGCCTTATGACAGTGATTTCAAGGCTGAGCGACATTCCATTGTACATAAGTACCACAACTTCTTTATCCATTTTTCTCTTTCCTGGGGTGTTTAAGTTGTACCCAAGTGGAGGATTTTGTAAACAGAGGAGCCCTAAGCTTTGGGGTGGCTGTGTCTTGTTGATTTTTATATTTCCCAAGATATATGCCCACGAGTGGAAGTGCCCTATGCTCTGTAGCTCTGTTTTTCACATGTTTCCGGAAACACCGTACACTTCTCCAGAGTGGCTGTTGGCAATTAAATTCCGGCCAATCAGGGTAACAAGGCTCCCTGGTCTGCATGGCCTGTCCTGCCTCTCTGGTTCTTACACTTTTTTCGGATGGCCCTTTGGACCGGTTGAAGAGAGACTTCTTTGCTGTGCGGATTTCCATTGCCCGCTTCCTCGATTGGCCAAGAAGGGCGTATGCGTTTTTGCCTGAATATATTCAGGCAAAAACGCATACGCCCTTTTTGGGCAACTGCGTCATCGTCGAAGTTCGGCCGCTTTTCATGTGCTTTAAAGGAGACTCCAATCTACCTGGTGAAACCTGTTTGCTGCAATTCTGCCTTGGTTTCAACTCCTCTTCGTTGCCTTACCTCAATATATTTTTCGACGAAAGTTGTCCTTTTTAACTCTGCAGGTTTGTGAACTGCAGTGCCCCTGAGCTCCATTTTTCAACTCGCTCTTTTGTGAACTGACCGCAAAACCGCAGGATTGCTTCAGGCCCTATTCTGGTTCCGGGGCGGCAGGCTGAGGCTTTGGTTAATTCTTCCTCCTGATGGGAAATTAGAGGTGCATGTGCCCGTCCAAACACCTACAGCTGTTCTCTCATTGGTTCCCCGTCATCCCGTTCATCCTCCGCACTGATTGCAGACTGTGCGAAACAGGAGGTTTAAGGCGCTGACTCTCCAAATGGGGAGATTGTTAGTAAAGCGGCTGGAATGGCGAACCCGAGCACCAGGAGAGGAAAAGTGAGGTACGTTTTAGAAACCTTTCCCGATCACACGGTGTACCATCCTCTGGGTTTCCCATGCGTGTTTTAGCTGTAGGAAGATACCCTTAAACCTGGAGAGTTGGGGCCCATGGAATGGGTGCGCGCAGTACTGCTTTAAAGGGTCTGCATTTGCTCACCCAACCTCACCAATCCTCTCAGCCCCAAGTGTCCAGCCTCATGTGTCATCCAGCTGTAGGGGGTAGGTAAGGTCAATCCAGGGTGCATCACAGCCCCTGGACGAATTTTGTAAGAATTTCTCTCTTTCACTCTCTGTGTTTTGTTTGTTTTTCGAAATTTATTTTTATAATGGGCTTCCGCTGAATTTCACTGCAGTATTTCTGGTGCCCTACACACACTTGATTCCCTTACGGAGACATATCAATACATAGGTTTTAAGATTCTGACTTGTCACATATATTCCTCTGCGGTGCATAGCGGGTGTTGAGTCCAGTTCACTGAGCAAAGAGTAGGTCTTCTCTATTACATATTTGGTTTATGGAACGGGATCCGTGCTAAGTTTAAACTGTGGTTTTATGCATCACCCCACCTCACCTCTCCCCTTAAGCAGGCATAAGTGCGTCTTCTAAATGTGTGACTGTGTTCTGTTTTGTACTTCAGTTCATGCGTAGCCATGTTTACATTCCGTCTGTGAGTGATATCTTATGATAAGTTTCTTTTTCTGTGTGACTTCTTTCACTTAGAATCATCGTACCTAAATCCACTCATTATGCTGCTGCTGGCCTTATGACAGTGATTTCAAGGCTGAGTGACATTCCATTGTACATAAGTACCACAACTTCTTTATCCATTTTTCTCTTTCCTGGGGTGTTTAAGTTGTACCCAAGTGGAGGATTTTGTAAACAGAGGAGCCCTAAGCTTTGGGGTGGCTGTGTCTTGTTGATTTTTATATTTCCCAAGATATATGCCCACGAGTGGAAGTGCCCTATGCTCTGTAGCTCTGTTTTTCACATGTTTCCGGAAACACCGTACACTTCTCCAGAGTGGCTGTTGGCAATTAAATTCCGGCCAATCAGGGTAACAAGGCTCCCTGGTCTGCATGGCCTGTCCTGCCTCTCTGGTTCTTACACTTTTTTCGGATGGCCCTTTGGACCGGTTGAAGAGAGACTTCTTTGCTGTGCGGATTTCCATTGCCCGCTTCCTCGATTGGCCAAGAAGGGCGTATGCGTTTTTGCCTGAATATATTCAGGCAAAAACGCATACGCCCTTTTTGGGCAACTGCGTCATCGTCGAAGTTCGGCCGCTTTTCATGTGCTTTAAAGGAGACTCCAATCTACCTGGTGAAACCTGTTTGCTGCAATTCTGCCTTGGTTTCAACTCCTCTTCGTTGCCTTACCTCAATATATTTTTCGACGAAAGTTGTCCTTTTTAACTCTGCAGGTTTGTGAACTGCAGTGCCCCTGAGCTCCATTTTTCAACTCGCTCTTTTGTGAACTGACCGCAAAACCGCAGGATTGCTTCAGGCCCTATTCTGGTTCCGGGGCGGCAGGCTGAGGCTTTGGTTAATTCTTCCTCCTGATGGGAAATTAGAGGTGCATGTGCCCGTCCAAACACCTACAGCTGTTCTCTCATTGGTTCCCCGTCATCCCGTTCATCCTCCGCACTGATTGCAGACTGTGCGAAACAGGAGGTTTAAGGCGCTGACTCTCCAAATGGGGAGATTGTTAGTAAAGCGGCTGGAATGGCGAACCCGAGCACCAGGAGAGGAAAAGTGAGGTACGTTTGAGAAACCTTTCCCGATCACACGGTGTACCATCCTCTGGGTTTCCCATGCGTGTTTTAGCTGTAGGAAGATACCCTTAAACCTGGAGAGTTGGGGCCCATGGAATGGGTGCGCGCAGTACTGCTTTAAAGGGTCTGCATTTGCTCACCCAACCTCACCAATCCTCTCAGCCCCAAGTGTCCAGCCTCATGTGTCATCCAGCTGTAGGGGGTAGGTAAGGTCAATCCAGGGTGCATCACAGACCCTGGACGAATTTTGTAAGAATTTCTCTCTTTCACTCTCTGTGTTTTGTTTGTTTTTCGAAATTTATTTTTATAATGGGCTTCCGCTGAATTTCACTGCAGTATTTCTGGTGCCCTACACACACTTGATTCCCTTACGGAGACATATCAATACATAGGTTTTAAGATTCTGACTTGTCACATATATTCCTCTGCGGTGCATAGCGGGTGTTGAGTCCAGTTCACTGAGCAAAGAGTAGGTCTTCTCTATTACATATTTGGTTTATGGAACGGGATCCGTGCTAAGTTTAAACTGTGGTTTTATGCATCACCCCACCTCACCTCTCCCCTTAAGCAGGCATAAGTGCGTCTTCTAAATGTGTGACTGTGTTCTGTTTTCTACTTCAGTTCATGCGTAGCCATGTTTACATTCCGTCTGTGAGTGATATCTTATGATAAGTTTCTTTTTCTGTGTGACTTCTTTCACTTAGAATCATCGTACCTAAATCCACTCATTATGCTGCTGCTGGCCTTATGACAGTGATTTCAAGGCTGAGCGACATTCCATTGTACATAAGTACCACAACTTCTTTATCCATTTTTCTCTTTCCTGGGGTGTTTAAGTTGTACCCAAGTGGAGGATTTTGTAAACAGAGGAGCCCTAAGCTTTGGGGTGGCTGTGTCTTGTTGATTTTTATATTTCCCAAGATATATGCCCACGAGTGGAAGTGCCCTATGCTCTGTAGCTCTGTTTTTCACATGTTTCCGGAAACACCGTACACTTCTCCAGAGTGGCTGTTGGCAATTAAATTCCGGCCAATCAGGGTAACAAGGCTCCCTGGTCTGCATGGCCTGTCCTGCCTCTCTGGTTCTTACACTTTTTTCGGATGGCCCTTTGGACCGGTTGAAGAGAGACTTCTTTGCTGTGCGGATTTCCATTGCCCGCTTCCTCGATTGGCCAAGAAGGGCGTATGCGTTTTTGCCTGAATATATTCAGGCAAAAACGCATACGCCCTTTTTGGGCAACTGCGTCATCGTCGAAGTTCGGCCGCTTTTCATGTGCTTTAAAGGAGACTCCAATCTACCTGGTGAAACCTGTTTGCTGCAATTCTGCCTTGGTTTCAACTCCTCTTCGTTGCCTTACCTCAATATATTTTTCGACGAAAGTTGTCCTTTTTAACTCTGCAGGTTTGTGAACTGCAGTGCCCCTGAGCTCCATTTTTCAACTCGCTCTTTTGTGAACTGACCGCAAAACCGCAGGATTGCTTCAGGCCCTATTCTGGTTCCGGGGCGGCAGGCTGAGGCTTTGGTTAATTCTTCCTCCTGATGGGAAATTAGAGGTGCATGTGCCCGTCCAAACACCTACAGCTGTTCTCTCATTGGTTCCCCGTCATCCCGTTCATCCTCCGCACTGATTGCAGACTGTGCGAAACAGGAGGTTTAAGGCGCTGACTCTCCAAATGGGGAGATTGTTAGTAAAGCGGCTGGAATGGCGAACCCGAGCACCAGGAGAGGAAAAGTGAGGTACGTTTTAGAAACCTTTCCCGATCACACGGTGTACCATCCTCTGGGTTTCCCATGCGTGTTTTAGCTGTAGGAAGATACCCTTAAACCTGGAGAGTTGGGGCCCATGGAATGGGTGCGCGCAGTACTGCTTTAAAGGGTCTGCATTTGCTCACCCAACCTCACCAATCCTCTCAGCCCCAAGTGTCCAGCCTCATGTGTCATCCAGCTGTAGGGGGTAGGTAAGGTCAATCCAGGGTGCATCACAGCCCCTGGACGAATTTTGTAAGAATTTCTCTCTTTCACTCTCTGTGTTTTGTTTGTTTTTCGAAATTTATTTTTATAATGGGCTTCCGCTGAATTTCACTGCAGTATTTCTGGTGCCCTACACACACTTGATTCCCTTACGGAGACATATCAATACATAGGTTTTAAGATTCTGACTTGTCACATATATTCCTCTGCGGTGCATAGCGGGTGTTGAGTCCAGTTCACTGAGCAAAGAGTAGGTCTTCTCTATTACATATTTGGTTTATGGAACGGGATCCGTGCTAAGTTTAAACTCTGGTTTTATGCATCACCCCACCTCACCTCTCCCCTTAAGCAGGCATAAGTGCGTCTTCTAAATGTGTGACTGTGTTCTGTTTTGTACTTCAGTTCATGCGTAGCCATGTTTACATTCCGTCTGTGAGTGATATCTTATGATAAGTTTCTTTTTCTGTGTGACTTCTTTCACTTAGAATCATCGTACCTAAATCCACTCATTATGCTGCTGCTGGCCTTATGACAGTGATTTCAAGGCTGAGTGACATTCCATTGTACATAAGTACCACAACTTCTTTATCCATTTTTCTCTTTCCTGGGGTGTTTAAGTTGTACCCAAGTGGAGGATTTTGTAAACAGAGGAGCCCTAAGCTTTGGGGTGGCTGTGTCTTGTTGATTTTTATATTTCCCAAGATATATGCCCACGAGTGGAAGTGCCCTATGCTCTGTAGCTCTGTTTTTCACATGTTTCCGGAAACACCGTACACTTCTCCAGAGTGGCTGTTGGCAATTAAAATCCGGCCAATCAGGGTAACAAGGCTCCCTGGTCTGCATGGCCTGTCCTGCCTCTCTGGTTCTTACACTTTTTTCGGATGGCCCTTTGGACCGGTTGAAGAGAGACTTCTTTGCTGTGCGGATTTCCATTGCCCGCTTCCTCGATTGGCCAAGAAGGGCGTATGCGTTTTTGCCTGAATATATTCAGGCAAAAACGCATACGCCCTTTTTGGGCAACTGCGTCATCGTCGAAGTTCGGCCGCTTTTCATGTGCTTTAAAGGAGACTCCAATCTACCTGGTGAAACCTGTTTGCTGCAATTCTGCCTTGGTTTCAACTCCTCTTCGTTGCCTTACCTCAATATATTTTTCGACGAAAGTTGTCCTTTTTAACTCTGCAGGTTTGTGAACTGCAGTGCCCCTGAGCTCCATTTTTCAACTCGCTCTTTTGTGAACTGACCGCAAAACCGCAGGATTGCTTCAGGCCCTATTCTGGTTCCGGGGCGGCAGGCTGAGGCTTTGGTTAATTCTTCCTCCTGATGGGAAATTAGAGGTGCATGTGCCCGTCCAAACACCTACAGCTGTTCTCTCATTGGTTCCCCGTCATCCCGTTCATCCTCCGCACTGATTGCAGACTGTGCGAAACAGGAGGTTTAAGGCGCTGACTCTCCAAATGGGGAGATTGTTAGTAAAGCGGCTGGAATGGCGAACCCGAGCACCAGGAGAGGAAAAGTGAGGTACGTTTTAGAAACCTTTCCCGATCACACGGTGTACCATCCTCTGGGTTTCCCATGCTTGTTTTAGCTGTAGGAAGATACCCTTAAACCTGGAGAGTTGGGGCCCATGGAATGGGTAGCGCGCAGTACTGCTTTAAAGGGTCTGCATTTGCTCACCCAACCTCACCAATCCTCTCAGCCCCAAGTGTCCAGCCTCACGTGTCATCCAGCTGTAGGGGGTAGCTAAGGTCAATCCAGGGTGCATCACAGCCCCTGGACGAATTTTGTAAGAATTTCTCTCTCTTTCACTCTCTTTGTGTTTTGTTTGTTTTTCGAAATTTATTTTTATAATGGGCTTCCGCTGAATTTCACTGCAGTATTTCTGCCGCCCTACACACACTTGATTCCCTTACGGAGACATATCAATACATAGGTTTTAAGATTCTGACTTGTCACATATATTCCTCTGCGGTGCATAGGGGGTGTTGAGTCCAGTTCACTGAGCAAAGAGTAGGTCTTCTCTATTACACATTTGGTTTATGGAACGGGATCCGTGCTAAGTTTAAACTCTGGTTTTATGCATCACCCCACCTCACCTCTCCCCTTAAGCAGGCATAAGTGCATCTTCTACATGTGTGACTGTGTTCTGTTTTGTAATTCAGTTCATGCGTAGCCATGTTTACATTCCGTCTGTGAGTGATATCTTATGATAAGTTTCTTTTTCTGTGTGACTTCTTTCACTTAGAATCATCGTACCTAAATCCACTCATTATGCTGCTGCTGGCCTTATGACAGTGATTTCAAGGCTGAGCGACATTCCATTGTACATAAGTACCACAACTTCTTTATCCATTTTTCTCTTTCCTGGGGTGTTTAAGTTGTACCCAAGTGGAGGATTTTGTAAACAGAGGAGCCCTAAGCTTTGGGGTGGCTGTGTCTTGTTGATTTTTATATTTCCCAAGATATATGCCCACGAGTGGAAGTGCCCTATGCTCTGTAGCTCTGTTTTTCACATGTTTCCGGAAACACCGTACACTTCTCCAGAGTGGCTGTTGGCAATTAAAATCCGGCCAATCAGGGTAACAAGGCTCCCTGGTCTGCATGGCCTGTCCTGCCTCTCTGGTTCTTACACTTTTTTCGGATGGCCCTTTGGACCGGTTGAAGAGAGACTTCTTTGCTGTGCGGATTTCCATTGCCCGCTTCCTCGATTGGCCAAGAAGGGCGTATGCGTTTTTGCCTGAATATATTCAGGCAAAAACGCATACGCCCTTTTTGGGCAACTGCGTCATCGTCGAAGTTCGGCCGCTTTTCATGTGCTTTAAAGGAGACTCCAATCTACCTGGTGAAACCTGTTTGCTGCAATTCTGCCTTGGTTTCAACTCCTCTTCGTTGCCTTACCTCAATATATTTTTCGACGAAAGTTGTCCTTTTTAACTCTGCAGGTTTGTGAACTGCAGTGCCCCTGAGCTCCATTTTTCAACTCGCTCTTTTGTGAACTGACCGCAAAACCGCAGGATTGCTTCAGGCCCTATTCTGGTTCCGGGGCGGCAGGCTGAGGCTTTGGTTAATTCTTCCTCCTGATGGGAAATTAGAGGTGCATGTGCCCGTCCAAACACCTACAGCTGTTCTCTCATTGGTTCCCCGTCATCCCGTTCATCCTCCGCACTGATTGCAGACTGTGCGAAACAGGAGGTTTAAGGCGCTGACTCTCCAAATGGGGAGATTGTTAGTAAAGCGGCTGGAATGGCGAACCCGAGCACCAGGAGAGGAAAAGTGAGGTACGTTTTAGAAACCTTTCCCGATCACACGGTGTACCATCCTCTGGGTTTCCCATGCGTGTTTTAGCTGTAGGAAGATACCCTTAAACCTGGAGAGTTGGGGCCCATGGAATGGGTGCGCGCAGTACTGCTTTAAAGGGTCTGCATTTGCTCACCCAACCTCACCAATCCTCTCAGCCCCAAGTGTCCAGCCTCATGTGTCATCCAGCTGTAGGGGGTAGGTAAGGTCAATCCAGGGTGCATCACAGCCCCTGGACGAATTTTGTAAGAATTTCTCTCTTTCACTCTCTGTGTTTTGTTTGTTTTTCGAAATTTATTTTTATAATGGGCTTCCGCTGAATTTCACTGCAGTATTTCTGGTGCCCTACACACACTTGATTCCCTTACGGAGACATATCAATACATAGGTTTTAAGATTCTGACTTGTCACATATATTCCTCTGCGGTGCATAGCGGGTGTTGAGTCCAGTTCACTGAGCAAAGAGTAGGTCTTCTCTATTACATATTTGGTTTATGGAACGGGATCCGTGCTAAGTTTAAACTCTGGTTTTATGCATCACCCCACCTCACCTCTCCCCTTAAGCAGGCATAAGTGCGTCTTCTAAATGTGTGACTGTGTTCTGTTTTGTACTTCAGTTCATGCGTAGCCATGTTTACATTCCGTCTGTGAGTGATATCTTATGATAAGTTTCTTTTTCTGTGTGACTTCTTTCACTTAGAATCATCGTACCTAAATCCACTCATTATGCTGCTGCTGGCCTTATGACAGTGATTTCAAGGATGAGCGACATTCCATTGTACATAAGTACCACAACTTCTTTATCCATTTTTCTCTTTCCTGGGGTGTTTAAGTTGTACCCAAGTGGAGGATTTTGTAAACAGAGGAGCCCTAAGCTTTGGGGTGGCTGTGTCTTGTTGATTTTTATATTTCCCAAGATATATGCCCACGAGTGGAAGTGCCCTATGCTCTGTAGCTCTGTTTTTCACATGTTTCCGGAAACACCGTACACTTCTCCAGAGTGGCTGTTGGCAATTAAATTCCGGCCAATCAGGGTAACAAGGCTCCCTGGTCTGCATGGCCTGTCCTGCCTCTCTGGTTCTTACACTTTTTTCGGATGGCCCTTTGGACCGGTTGAAGAGAGACTTCTTTGCTGTGCGGATTTCCATTGCCCGCTTCCTCGATTGGCCAAGAAGGGCGTATGCGTTTTTGCCTGAATATATTCAGGCAAAAACGCATACGCCCTTTTTGGGCAACTGCGTCATCGTCGAAGTTCGGCCGCTTTTCATGTGCTTTAAAGGAGACTCCAATCTACCTGGTGAAACCTGTTTGCTGCAATTCTGCCTTGGTTTCAACTCCTCTTCGTTGCCTTACCTCAATATATTTTTCGACGAAAGTTGTCCTTTTTAACTCTGCAGGTTTGTGAACTGCAGTGCCCCTGAGCTCCATTTTTCAACTCGCTCTTTTGTGAACTGACCGCAAAACCGCAGGATTGCTTCAGGCCCTATTCTGGTTCCGGGGCGGCAGGCTGAGGCTTTGGTTAATTCTTCCTCCTGATGGGAAATTAGAGGTGCATGTGCCCGTCCAAACACCTACAGCTGTTCTCTCATTGGTTCCCCGTCATCCCGTTCATCCTCCGCACTGATTGCAGACTGTGCGAAACAGGAGGTTTAAGGCGCTGACTCTCCAAATGGGGAGATTGTTAGTAAAGCGGCTGGAATGGCGAACCCGAGCACCAGGAGAGGAAAAGTGAGGTACGTTTTAGAAACCTTTCCCGATCACACGGTGTACCATCCTCTGGGTTTCCCATGCGTGTTTTAGCTGTAGGAAGATACCCTTAAACCTGGAGAGTTGGGGCCCATGGAATGGGTAGCGCGCAGTACTGCTTTAAAGGGTCTGCATTTGCTCACCCAACCTCACCAATCCTCTCAGCCCCAAGTGTCCAGCCTCACGTGTCATCCAGCTGTAGGGGGTAGGTAAGGTCAATCCAGGGTGCATCACAGCCCCTGGACGAATTTTGTAAGAATTTCTCTCTCTTTCACTCTCTTTGTGTTTTGTTTGTTTTTCGAAATTTATTTTTATAATGGGCTTCAGCTGAATTTCACTGCAGTATTTCTGCCGCCCTACACACACTTGATTCCCTTACGGAGACATATCAATACATAGGTTTTAAGATTCTGACTTGTCACATATATTCCTCTGCGGTGCATAGCGGGTGTTGAGTCCAGTTCACTGAGCAAAGAGTAGGTCTTCTCTATTACATATTTGGTTTATGGAACGGGATCCGTGCTAAGTTTAAACTCTGGTTTTATGCATCACCCCACCTCACCTCTCCCCTTAAGCAGGCATAAGTGCATCTTCTACATGTGTGACTGTGTTCTGTTTTGTACTTCAGTTCATGCGTAGCCATGTTTACATTCCGTCTGTGAGTGATATCTTATGATAAGTTTCTTTTTCTGTGTGACTTCTTTCACTTAGAATCATCGTACCTAAATCCACTCATTATGCTGCTGCTGGCCTTATGACAGTGATTTCAAGGCTGAGTGACATTCCATTGTACATAAGTACCACAACTTCTTTATCCATTTTTCTCTTTCCTGGGGTGTTTAAGTTGTACCCAAGTGGAGGATTTTGTAAACAGAGGAGCCCTAAGCTTTGGGGTGGCTGTGTCTTGTTGATTTTTATATTTCCCAAGATATATGCCCACGAGTGGAAGTGCCCTATGCTCTGTAGCTCTGTTTTTCACATGTTTCCGGAAACACCGTACACTTCTCCAGAGTGGCTGTTGGCAATTAAAATCCGGCCAATCAGGGTAACAAGGCTCCCTGGTCTGCATGGCCTGTCCTGCCTCTCTGGTTCTTACACTTTTTTCGGATGGCCCTTTGGACCGGTTGAAGAGAGACTTCTTTGCTGTGCGGATTTCCATTGCCCGCTTCCTCGATTGGCCAAGAAGGGCGTATGCGTTTTTGCCTGAATATATTCAGGCAAAAACGCATACGCCCTTTTTGGGCAACTGCGTCATCGTCGAAGTTCGGCCGCTTTTCATGTGCTTTAAAGGAGACTCCAATCTACCTGGTGAAACCTGTTTGCTGCAATTCTGCCTTGGTTTCAACTCCTCTTCGTTGCCTTACCTCAATATATTTTTCGACGAAAGTTGTCCTTTTTAACTCTGCAGGTTTGTGAACTGCAGTGCCCCTGAGCTCCATTTTTCAACTCGCTCTTTTGTGAACTGACCGCAAAACCGCAGGATTGCTTCAGGCCCTATTCTGGTTCCGGGGCGGCAGGCTGAGGCTTTGGTTAATTCTTCCTCCTGATGGGAAATTAGAGGTGCATGTGCCCGTCCAAACACCTACAGCTGTTCTCTCATTGGTTCCCCGTCATCCCGTTCATCCTCCGCACTGATTGCAGACTGTGCGAAACAGGAGGTTTAAGGCGCTGACTCTCCAAATGGGGAGATTGTTAGTAAAGCGGCTGGAATGGCGAACCCGAGCACCAGGAGAGGAAAAGTGAGGTACGTTTGAGAAACCTTTCCCGATCACACGGTGTACCATCCTCTGGGTTTCCCATGCGTGTTTTAGCTGTAGGAAGATACCCTTAAACCTGGAGAGTTGGGGCCCATGGAATGGGTGCGCGCAGTACTGCTTTAAAGGGTCTGCATTTGCTCACCCAACCTCACCAATCCTCTCAGCCCCAAGTGTCCAGCCTCATGTGTCATCCAGCTGTAGGGGGTAGGTAAGGTCAATCCAGGGTGCATCACAGCCCCTGGACGAATTTTGTAAGAATTTCTCTCTTTCACTCTCTGTGTTTTGTTTGTTTTTCGAAATTTATTTTTATAATGGGCTTCCGCTGAATTTCACTGCAGTATTTCTGGTGCCCTACACACACTTGATTCCCTTACGGAGACATATCAATACATAGGTTTTAAGATTCTGACTTGTCACATATATTCCTCTGCGGTGCATAGCGGGTGTTGAGTCCAGTTCACTGAGCAAAGAGTAGGTCTTCTCTATTACATATTTGGTTTATGGAACGGGATCCGTGCTAAGTTTAAACTCTGGTTTTATGCATCACCCCACCTCACCTCTCCCCTTAAGCAGGCATAAGTGCGTCTTCTAAATGTGTGACTGTGTTCTGTTTTGTACTTCAGTTCATGCGTAGCCATGTTTACATTCCGTCTGTGAGTGATATCTTATGATAAGTTTCTTTTTCTGTGTGACTTCTTTCACTTAGAATCATCGTACCTAAATCCACTCATTATGCTGCTGCTGGCCTTATGACAGTGATTTCAAGGCTGAGCGACATTCCATTGTACATAAGTACCACAACTTCTTTATCCATTTTTCTCTTTCCTGGGGTGTTTAAGTTGTACCCAAGTGGAGGATTTTGTAAACAGAGGAGCCCTAAGCTTTGGGGTGGCTGTGTCTTGTTGATTTTTATATTTCCCAAGATATATGCCCACGAGTGGAAGTGCCCTATGCTCTGTAGCTCTGTTTTTCACATGTTTCCGGAAACACCGTACACTTCTCCAGAGTGGCTGTTGGCAATTAAATTCCGGCCAATCAGGGTAACAAGGCTCCCTGGTCTGCATGGCCTGTCCTGCCTCTCTGGTTCTTACACTTTTTTCGGATGGCCCTTTGGACCGGTTGAAGAGAGACTTCTTTGCTGTGCGGATTTCCATTGCCCGCTTCCTCGATTGGCCAAGAAGGGCGTATGCGTTTTTGCCTGAATATATTCAGGCAAAAACGCATACGCCCTTTTTGGGCAACTGCGTCATCGTCGAAGTTCGGCCGCTTTTCATGTGCTTTAAAGGAGACTCCAATCTACCTGGTGAAACCTGTTTGCTGCAATTCTGCCTTGGTTTCAACTCCTCTTCGTTGCCTTACCTCAATATATTTTTCGACGAAAGTTGTCCTTTTTAACTCTGCAGGTTTGTGAACTGCAGTGCCCCTGAGCTCCATTTTTCAACTCGCTCTTTTGTGAACTGACCGCAAAACCGCAGGATTGCTTCAGGCCCTATTCTGGTTCCGGGGCGGCAGGCTGAGGCTTTGGTTAATTCTTCCTCCTGATGGGAAATTAGAGGTGCATGTGCCCGTCCAAACACCTACAGCTGTTCTCTCATTGGTTCCCCGTCATCCCGTTCATCCTCCGCACTGATTGCAGACTGTGCGAAACAGGAGGTTTAAGGCGCTGACTCTCCAAATGGGGAGATTGTTAGTAAAGCGGCTGGAATGGCGAACCCGAGCACCAGGAGAGGAAAAGTGAGGTACGTTTTAGAAACCTTTCCCGATCACACGGTGTACCATCCTCTGGGTTTCCCATGCGTGTTTTAGCTGTAGGAAGATACCCTTAAACCTGGAGAGTTGGGGCCCATGGAATGGGTGCGCGCAGTACTGCTTTAAAGGGTCTGCATTTGCTCACCCAACCTCACCAATCCTCTCAGCCCCAAGTGTCCAGCCTCATGTGTCATCCAGCTGTAGGGGGTAGGTAAGGTCAATCCAGGGTGCATCACAGCCCCTGGACGAATTTTGTAAGAATTTCTCTCTTTCACTCTCTGTGTTTTGTTTGTTTTTCGAAATTTATTTTTATAATGGGCTTCCGCTGAATTTCACTGCAGTATTTCTGGTGCCCTACACACACTTGATTCCCTTACGGAGACATATCAATACATAGGTTTTAAGATTCTGACTTGTCACATATATTCCTCTGCGGTGCATAGCGGGTGTTGAGTCCAGTTCACTGAGCAAAGAGTAGGTCTTCTCTATTACATATTTGGTTTATGGAACGGGATCCGTGCTAAGTTTAAACTCTGGTTTTATGCATCACCCCACCTCACCTCTCCCCTTAAGCAGGCATAAGTGCGTCTTCTAAATGTGTGACTGTGTTCTGTTTTGTACTTCAGTTCATGCGTAGCCATGTTTACATTCCGTCTGTGAGTGATATCTTATGATAAGTTTCTTTTTCTGTGTGACTTCTTTCACTTAGAATCATCGTACCTAAATCCACTCATTATGCTGCTGCTGGCCTTATGACAGTGATTTCAAGGCTGAGTGACATTCCATTGTACATAAGTACCACAACTTCTTTATCCATTTTTCTCTTTCCTGGGGTGTTTAAGTTGTACCCAAGTGGAGGATTTTGTAAACAGAGGAGCCCTAAGCTTTGGGGTGGCTGTGTCTTGTTGATTTTTATATTTCCCAAGATATATGCCCACGAGTGGAAGTGCCCTATGCTCTGTAGCTCTGTTTTTCACATGTTTCCGGAAACACCGTACACTTCTCCAGAGTGGCTGTTGGCAATTAAAATCCGGCCAATCAGGGTAACAAGGCTCCCTGGTCTGCATGGCCTGTCCTGCCTCTCTGGTTCTTACACTTTTTTCGGATGGCCCTTTGGACCGGTTGAAGAGAGACTTCTTTGCTGTGCGGATTTCCATTGCCCGCTTCCTCGATTGGCCAAGAAGGGCGTATGCGTTTTTGCCTGAATATATTCAGGCAAAAACGCATACGCCCTTTTTGGGCAACTGCGTCATCGTCGAAGTTCGGCCGCTTTTCATGTGCTTTAAAGGAGACTCCAATCTACCTGGTGAAACCTGTTTGCTGCAATTCTGCCTTGGTTTCAACTCCTCTTCGTTGCCTTACCTCAATATATTTTTCGACGAAAGTTGTCCTTTTTAACTCTGCAGGTTTGTGAACTGCAGTGCCCCTGAGCTCCATTTTTCAACTCGCTCTTTTGTGAACTGACCGCAAAACCGCAGGATTGCTTCAGGCCCTATTCTGGTTCCGGGGCGGCAGGCTGAGGCTTTGGTTAATTCTTCCTCCTGATGGGAAATTAGAGGTGCATGTGCCCGTCCAAACACCTACAGCTGTTCTCTCATTGGTTCCCCGTCATCCCGTTCATCCTCCGCACTGATTGCAGACTGTGCGAAACAGGAGGTTTAAGGCGCTGACTCTCCAAATGGGGAGATTGTTAGTAAAGCGGCTGGAATGGCGAACCCGAGCACCAGGAGAGGAAAAGTGAGGTACGTTTTAGAAACCTTTCCCGATCACACGGTGTACCATCCTCTGGGTTTCCCATGCGTGTTTTAGCTGTAGGAAGATACCCTTAAACCTGGAGAGTTGGGGCCCATGGAATGGGTAGCGCGCAGTACTGCTTTAAAGGGTCTGCATTTGCTCACCCAACCTCACCAATCCTCTCAGCCCCAAGTGTCCAGCCTCACGTGTCATCCAGCTGTAGGGGGTAGGTAAGGTCAATCCAGGGTGCATCACAGCCCCTGGACGAATTTTGTAAGAATTTCTCTCTCTTTCACTCTCTTTGTGTTTTGTTTGTTTTTCGAAATTTATTTTTATAATGGGCTTCAGCTGAATTTCACTGCAGTATTTCTGCCGCCCTACACACACTTGATTCCCTTACGGAGACATATCAATACATAGGTTTTAAGATTCTGACTTGTCACATATATTCCTCTGCGGTGCATAGGGGGTGTTGAGTCCAGTTCACTGAGCAAAGAGTAGGTCTTCTCTATTACATATTTGGTTTATGGAACGGGATCCGTGCTAAGTTTAAACTCTGGTTTTATGCATCACCCCACCTCACCTCTCCCCTTAAGCAGGCATAAGTGCATCTTCTACATGTGTGACTGTGTTCTGTTTTGTACTTCAGTTCATGCGTAGCCATGTTTACATTCCGTCTGTGAGTGATATCTTATGATAAGTTTCTTTTTCTGTGTGACTTCTTTCACTTAGAATCATCGTACCTAAATCCACTCATTATGCTGCTGCTGGCCTTATGACAGTGATTTCAAGGCTGAGTGACATTCCATTGTACATAAGTACCACAACTTCTTTATCCATTTTTCTCTTTCCTGGGGTGTTTAAGTTGTACCCAAGTGGAGGATTTTGTAAACAGAGGAGCCCTAAGCTTTGGGGTGGCTGTGTCTTGTTGATTTTTATATTTCCCAAGATATATGCCCACGAGTGGAAGTGCCCTATGCTCTGTAGCTCTGTTTTTCACATGTTTCCGGAAACACCGTACACTTCTCCAGAGTGGCTGTTGGCAATTAAAATCCGGCCAATCAGGGTAACAAGGCTCCCTGGTCTGCATGGCCTGTCCTGCCTCTCTGGTTCTTACACTTTTTTCGGATGGCCCTTTGGACCGGTTGAAGAGAGACTTCTTTGCTGTGCGGATTTCCATTGCCCGCTTCCTCGATTGGCCAAGAAGGGCGTATGCGTTTTTGCCTGAATATATTCAGGCAAAAACGCATACGCCCTTTTTGGGCAACTGCGTCATCGTCGAAGTTCGGCCGCTTTTCATGTGCTTTAAAGGAGACTCCAATCTACCTGGTGAAACCTGTTTGCTGCAATTCTGCCTTGGTTTCAACTCCTCTTCGTTGCCTTACCTCAATATATTTTTCGACGAAAGTTGTCCTTTTTAACTCTGCAGGTTTGTGAACTGCAGTGCCCCTGAGCTCCATTTTTCAACTCGCTCTTTTGTGAACTGACCGCAAAACCGCAGGATTGCTTCAGGCCCTATTCTGGTTCCGGGGCGGCAGGCTGAGGCTTTGGTTAATTCTTCCTCCTGATGGGAAATTAGAGGTGCATGTGCCCGTCCAAACACCTACAGCTGTTCTCTCATTGGTTCCCCGTCATCCCGTTCATCCTCCGCACTGATTGCAGACTGTGCGAAACAGGAGGTTTAAGGCGCTGACTCTCCAAATGGGGAGATTGTTAGTAAAGCGGCTGGAATGGCGAACCCGAGCACCAGGAGAGGAAAAGTGAGGTACGTTTGAGAAACCTTTCCCGATCACACGGTGTACCATCCTCTGGGTTTCCCATGCGTGTTTTAGCTGTAGGAAGATACCCTTAAACCTGGAGAGTTGGGGCCCATGGAATGGGTGCGCGCAGTACTGCTTTAAAGGGTCTGCATTTGCTCACCCAACCTCACCAATCCTCTCAGCCCCAAGTGTCCAGCCTCATGTGTCATCCAGCTGTAGGGGGTAGGTAAGGTCAATCCAGGGTGCATCACAGCCCCTGGACGAATTTTGTAAGAATTTCTCTCTTTCACTCTCTGTGTTTTGTTTGTTTTTCGAAATTTATTTTTATAATGGGCTTCCGCTGAATTTCACTGCAGTATTTCTGGTGCCCTACACACACTTGATTCCCTTACGGAGACATATCAATACATAGGTTTTAAGATTCTGACTTGTCACATATATTCCTCTGCGGTGCATAGCGGGTGTTGAGTCCAGTTCACTGAGCAAAGAGTAGGTCTTCTCTATTACATATTTGGTTTATGGAACGGGATCCGTGCTAAGTTTAAACTCTGGTTTTATGCATCACCCCACCTCACCTCTCCCCTTAAGCAGGCATAAGTGCGTCTTCTAAATGTGTGACTGTGTTCTGTTTTGTACTTCAGTTCATGCGTAGCCATGTTTACATTCCGTCTGTGAGTGATATCTTATGATAAGTTTCTTTTTCTGTGTGACTTCTTTCACTTAGAATCATCGTACCTAAATCCACTCATTATGCTGCTGCTGGCCTTATGACAGTGATTTCAAGGCTGAGCGACATTCCATTGTACATAAGTACCACAACTTCTTTATCCATTTTTCTCTTTCCTGGGGTGTTTAAGTTGTACCCAAGTGGAGGATTTTGTAAACAGAGGAGCCCTAAGCTTTGGGGTGGCTGTGTCTTGTTGATTTTTATATTTCCCAAGATATATGCCCACGAGTGGAAGTGCCCTATGCTCTGTAGCTCTGTTTTTCACATGTTTCCGGAAACACCGTACACTTCTCCAGAGTGGCTGTTGGCAATTAAATTCCGGCCAATCAGGGTAACAAGGCTCCCTGGTCTGCATGGCCTGTCCTGCCTCTCTGGTTCTTACACTTTTTTCGGATGGCCCTTTGGACCGGTTGAAGAGAGACTTCTTTGCTGTGCGGATTTCCATTGCCCGCTTCCTCGATTGGCCAAGAAGGGCGTATGCGTTTTTGCCTGAATATATTCAGGCAAAAACGCATACGCCCTTTTTGGGCAACTGCGTCATCGTCGAAGTTCGGCCGCTTTTCATGTGCTTTAAAGGAGACTCCAATCTACCTGGTGAAACCTGTTTGCTGCAATTCTGCCTTGGTTTCAACTCCTCTTCGTTGCCTTACCTCAATATATTTTTCGACGAAAGTTGTCCTTTTTAACTCTGCAGGTTTGTGAACTGCAGTGCCCCTGAGCTCCATTTTTCAACTCGCTCTTTTGTGAACTGACCGCAAAACCGCAGGATTGCTTCAGGCCCTATTCTGGTTCCGGGGCGGCAGGCTGAGGCTTTGGTTAATTCTTCCTCCTGATGGGAAATTAGAGGTGCATGTGCCCGTCCAAACACCTACAGCTGTTCTCTCATTGGTTCCCCGTCATCCCGTTCATCCTCCGCACTGATTGCAGACTGTGCGAAACAGGAGGTTTAAGGCGCTGACTCTCCAAATGGGGAGATTGTTAGTAAAGCGGCTGGAATGGCGAACCCGAGCACCAGGAGAGGAAAAGTGAGGTACGTTTTAGAAACCTTTCCCGATCACACGGTGTACCATCCTCTGGGTTTCCCATGCGTGTTTTAGCTGTAGGAAGATACCCTTAAACCTGGAGAGTTGGGGCCCATGGAATGGGTGCGCGCAGTACTGCTTTAAAGGGTCTGCATTTGCTCACCCAACCTCACCAATCCTCTCAGCCCCAAGTGTCCAGCCTCATGTGTCATCCAGCTGTAGGGGGTAGGTAAGGTCAATCCAGGGTGCATCACAGCCCCTGGACGAATTTTGTAAGAATTTCTCTCTTTCACTCTCTGTGTTTTGTTTGTTTTTCGAAATTTATTTTTATAATGGGCTTCCGCTGAATTTCACTGCAGTATTTCTGGTGCCCTACACACACTTGATTCCCTTACGGAGACATATCAATACATAGGTTTTAAGATTCTGACTTGTCACATATATTCCTCTGCGGTGCATAGCGGGTGTTGAGTCCAGTTCACTGAGCAAAGAGTAGGTCTTCTCTATTACATATTTGGTTTATGGAACGGGATCCGTGCTAAGTTTAAACTCTGGTTTTATGCATCACCCCACCTCACCTCTCCCCTTAAGCAGGCATAAGTGCGTCTTCTAAATGTGTGACTGTGTTCTGTTTTGTACTTCAGTTCATGCGTAGCCATGTTTACATTCCGTCTGTGAGTGATATCTTATGATAAGTTTCTTTTTCTGTGTGACTTCTTTCACTTAGAATCATCGTACCTAAATCCACTCATTATGCTGCTGCTGGCCTTATGACAGTGATTTCAAGGCTGAGTGACATTCCATTGTACATAAGTACCACAACTTCTTTATCCATTTTTCTCTTTCCTGGGGTGTTTAAGTTGTACCCAAGTGGAGGATTTTGTAAACAGAGGAGCCCTAAGCTTTGGGGTGGCTGTGTCTTGTTGATTTTTATATTTCCCAAGATATATGCCCACGAGTGGAAGTGCCCTATGCTCTGTAGCTCTGTTTTTCACATGTTTCCGGAAACACCGTACACTTCTCCAGAGTGGCTGTTGGCAATTAAAATCCGGCCAATCAGGGTAACAAGGCTCCCTGGTCTGCATGGCCTGTCCTGCCTCTCTGGTTCTTACACTTTTTTCGGATGGCCCTTTGGACCGGTTGAAGAGAGACTTCTTTGCTGTGCGGATTTCCATTGCCCGCTTCCTCGATTGGCCAAGAAGGGCGTATGCGTTTTTGCCTGAATATATTCAGGCAAAAACGCATACGCCCTTTTTGGGCAACTGCGTCATCGTCGAAGTTCGGCCGCTTTTCATGTGCTTTAAAGGAGACTCCAATCTACCTGGTGAAACCTGTTTGCTGCAATTCTGCCTTGGTTTCAACTCCTCTTCGTTGCCTTACCTCAATATATTTTTCGACGAAAGTTGTCCTTTTTAACTCTGCAGGTTTGTGAACTGCAGTGCCCCTGAGCTCCATTTTTCAACTCGCTCTTTTGTGAACTGACCGCAAAACCGCAGGATTGCTTCAGGCCCTATTCTGGTTCCGGGGCGGCAGGCTGAGGCTTTGGTTAATTCTTCCTCCTGATGGGAAATTAGAGGTGCATGTGCCCGTCCAAACACCTACAGCTGTTCTCTCATTGGTTCCCCGTCATCCCGTTCATCCTCCGCACTGATTGCAGACTGTGCGAAACAGGAGGTTTAAGGCGCTGACTCTCCAAATGGGGAGATTGTTAGTAAAGCGGCTGGAATGGCGAACCCGAGCACCAGGAGAGGAAAAGTGAGGTACGTTTTAGAAACCTTTCCCGATCACACGGTGTACCATCCTCTGGGTTTCCCATGCGTGTTTTAGCTGTAGGAAGATACCCTTAAACCTGGAGAGTTGGGGCCCATGGAATGGGTGCGCGCAGTACTGCTTTAAAGGGTCTGCATTTGCTCACCCAACCTCACCAATCCTCTCAGCCCCAAGTGTCCAGCCTCGCGTGTCATCCAGCTGTAGGGGGTAGGTAAGGTCAATCCAGGGTGCATCACAGCCCCTGGACGAATTTTGTAAGAATTTCTCTCTTTCACTCTCTGTGTTTTGTTTGTTTTTCGAAATTTATTTTTATAATGGGCTTCCGCTGAATTTCACTGCAGTATTTCTGGTGCCCTACACACACTTGATTCCCTTACGGAGACATATCAATACATAGGTTTTAAGATTCTGACTTGTCACATATATTCCTCTGCGGTGCATAGCGGGTGTTGAGTCCAGTTCACTGAGCAAAGAGTAGGTCTTCTCTATTACATATTTGGTTTATGGAACGGGATCCGTGCTAAGTTTAAACTGTGGTTTTATGCATCACCCCACCTCACCTCTCCCCTTAAGCAGGCATAAGTGCGTCTTCTAAATGTGTGACTGTGTTCTGTTTTGTACTTCAGTTCATGCGTAGCCATGTTTACATTCCGTCTGTGAGTGATATCTTATGATAAGTTTCTTTTTCTGTGTGACTTCTTTCACTTAGAATCATCGTACCTAAATCCACTCATTATGCTGCTGCTGGCCTTATGACAGTGATTTCAAGGATGAGCGACATTCCATTGTACATAAGTACCACAACTTCTTTATCCATTTTTCTCTTTCCTGGGGTGTTTAAGTTGTACCCAAGTGGAGGATTTTGTAAACAGAGGAGCCCTAAGCTTTGGGGTGGCTGTGTCTTGTTGATTTTTATATTTCCCAAGATATATGCCCACGAGTGGAAGTGCCCTATGCTCTGTAGCTCTGTTTTTCACATGTTTCCGGAAACACCGTACACTTCTCCAGAGTGGCTGTTGGCAATTAAATTCCGGCCAATCAGGGTAACAAGGCTCCCTGGTCTGCATGGCCTGTCCTGCCTCTCTGGTTCTTACACTTTTTTCGGATGGCCCTTTGGACCGGTTGAAGAGAGACTTCTTTGCTGTGCGGATTTCCATTGCCCGCTTCCTCGATTGGCCAAGAAGGGCGTATGCGTTTTTGCCTGAATATATTCAGGCAAAAACGCATACGCCCTTTTTGGGCAACTGCGTCATCGTCGAAGTTCGGCCGCTTTTCATGTGCTTTAAAGGAGACTCCAATCTACCTGGTGAAACCTGTTTGCTGCAATTCTGCCTTGGTTTCAACTCCTCTTCGTTGCCTTACCTCAATATATTTTTCGACGAAAGTTGTCCTTTTTAACTCTGCAGGTTTGTGAACTGCAGTGCCCCTGAGCTCCATTTTTCAACTCGCTCTTTTGTGAACTGACCGCAAAACCGCAGGATTGCTTCAGGCCCTATTCTGGTTCCGGGGCGGCAGGCTGAGGCTTTGGTTAATTCTTCCTCCTGATGGGAAATTAGAGGTGCATGTGCCCGTCCAAACACCTACAGCTGTTCTCTCATTGGTTCCCCGTCATCCCGTTCATCCTCCGCACTGATTGCAGACTGTGCGAAACAGGAGGTTTAAGGCGCTGACTCTCCAAATGGGGAGATTGTTAGTAAAGCGGCTGGAATGGCGAACCCGAGCACCAGGAGAGGAAAAGTGAGGTACGTTTTAGAAACCTTTCCCGATCACACGGTGTACCATCCTCTGGGTTTCCCATGCGTGTTTTAGCTGTAGGAAGATACCCTTAAACCTGGAGAGTTGGGGCCCATGGAATGGGTGCGCGCAGTACTGCTTTAAAGGGTCTGCATTTGCTCACCCAACCTCACCAATCCTCTCAGCCCCAAGTGTCCAGCCTCACGTGTCATCCAGCTGTAGGGGGTAGGTAAGGTCAATCCAGGGTGCATCACAGCCCCTGGACGAATTTTGTAAGAATTTCTCTCTTTCACTCTCTGTGTTTTGTTTGTTTTTCGAAATTTATTTTTATAATGGGCTTCCGCTGAATTTCACTGCAGTATTTCTGGTGCCCTACACACACTTGATTCCCTTACGGAGACATATCAATACATAGGTTTTAAGATTCTGACTTGTCACATATATTCCTCTGCGGTGCATAGCGGGTGTTGAGTCCAGTTCACTGAGCAAAGAGTAGGTCTTCTCTATTACATATTTGGTTTATGGAACGGGATCCGTGCTAAGTTTAAACTCTGGTTTTATGCATCACCCCACCTCACCTCTCCCCTTAAGCAGGCATAAGTGCGTCTTCTAAATGTGTGACTGTGTTCTGTTTTGTACTTCAGTTCATGCGTAGCCATGTTTACATTCCGTCTGTGAGTGATATCTTATGATAAGTTTCTTTTTCTGTGTGACTTCTTTCACTTAGAATCATCGTACCTAAATCCACTCATTATGCTGCTGCTGGCCTTATGACAGTGATTTCAAGGCTGAGTGACATTCCATTGTACATAAGTACCACAACTTCTTTATCCATTTTTCTCTTTCCTGGGGTGTTTAAGTTGTACCCAAGTGGAGGATTTTGTAAACAGAGGAGCCCTAAGCTTTGGGGTGGCTGTGTCTTGTTGATTTTTATATTTCCCAAGATATATGCCCACGAGTGGAAGTGCCCTATGCTCTGTAGCTCTGTTTTTCACATGTTTCCGGAAACACCGTACACTTCTCCAGAGTGGCTGTTGGCAATTAAAATCCGGCCAATCAGGGTAACAAGGCTCCCTGGTCTGCATGGCCTGTCCTGCCTCTCTGGTTCTTACACTTTTTTCGGATGGCCCTTTGGACCGGTTGAAGAGAGACTTCTTTGCTGTGCGGATTTCCATTGCCCGCTTCCTCGATTGGCCAAGAAGGGCGTATGCGTTTTTGCCTGAATATATTCAGGCAAAAACGCATACGCCCTTTTTGGGCAACTGCGTCATCGTCGAAGTTCGGCCGCTTTTCATGTGCTTTAAAGGAGACTCCAATCTACCTGGTGAAACCTGTTTGCTGCAATTCTGCCTTGGTTTCAACTCCTCTTCGTTGCCTTACCTCAATATATTTTTCGACGAAAGTTGTCCTTTTTAACTCTGCAGGTTTGTGAACTGCAGTGCCCCTGAGCTCCATTTTTCAACTCGCTCTTTTGTGAACTGACCGCAAAACCGCAGGATTGCTTCAGGCCCTATTCTGGTTCCGGGGCGGCAGGCTGAGGCTTTGGTTAATTCTTCCTCCTGATGGGAAATTAGAGGTGCATGTGCCCGTCCAAACACCTACAGCTGTTCTCTCATTGGTTCCCCGTCATCCCGTTCATCCTCCGCACTGATTGCAGACTGTGCGAAACAGGAGGTTTAAGGCGCTGACTCTCCAAATGGGGAGATTGTTAGTAAAGCGGCTGGAATGGCGAACCCGAGCACCAGGAGAGGAAAAGTGAGGTACGTTTTAGAAACCTTTCCCGATCACACGGTGTACCATCCTCTGGGTTTCCCATGCGTGTTTTAGCTGTAGGAAGATACCCTTAAACCTGGAGAGTTGGGGCCCATGGAATGGGTGCGCGCAGTACTGCTTTAAAGGGTCTGCATTTGCTCACCCAACCTCACCAATCCTCTCAGCCCCAAGTGTCCAGCCTCACGTGTCATCCAGCTGTAGGGGGTAGGTAAGGTCAATCCAGGGTGCATCACAGCCCCTGGACGAATTTTGTAAGAATTTCTCTCTTTCACTCTCTGTGTTTTGTTTGTTTTTCGAAATTTATTTTTATAATGGGCTTCCGCTGAATTTCACTGCAGTATTTCTGGTGCCCTACACACACTTGATTCCCTTACGGAGACATATCAATACATAGGTTTTAAGATTCTGACTTGTCACATATATTCCTCTGCGGTGCATAGCGGGTGTTGAGTCCAGTTCACTGAGCAAAGAGTAGGTCTTCTCTATTACATATTTGGTTTATGGAACGGGATCCGTGCTAAGTTTAAACTCTGGTTTTATGCATCACCCCACCTCACCTCTCCCCTTAAGCAGGCATAAGTGCGTCTTCTAAATGTGTGACTGTGTTCTGTTTTGTACTTCAGTTCATGCGTAGCCATGTTTACATTCCGTCTGTGAGTGATATCTTATGATAAGTTTCTTTTTCTGTGTGACTTCTTTCACTTAGAATCATCGTACCTAAATCCACTCATTATGCTGCTGCTGGCCTTATGACAGTGATTTCAAGGATGAGCGACATTCCATTGTACATAAGTACCACAACTTCTTTATCCATTTTTCTCTTTCCTGGGGTGTTTAAGTTGTACCCAAGTGGAGGATTTTGTAAACAGAGGAGCCCTAAGCTTTGGGGTGGCTGTGTCTTGTTGATTTTTATATTTCCCAAGATATATGCCCACGAGTGGAAGTGCCCTATGCTCTGTAGCTCTGTTTTTCACATGTTTCCGGAAACACCGTACACTTCTCCAGAGTGGCTGTTGGCAATTAAAATCCGGCCAATCAGGGTAACAAGGCTCCCTGGTCTGCATGGCCTGTCCTGCCTCTCTGGTTCTTACACTTTTTTCGGATGGCCCTTTGGACCGGTTGAAGAGAGACTTCTTTGCTGTGCGGATTTCCATTGCCCGCTTCCTCGATTGGCCAAGAAGGGCGTATGCGTTTTTGCCTGAATATATTCAGGCAAAAACGCATACGCCCTTTTTGGGCAACTGCGTCATCGTCGAAGTTCGGCCGCTTTTCATGTGCTTTAAAGGAGACTCCAATCTACCTGGTGAAACCTGTTTGCTGCAATTCTGCCTTGGTTTCAACTCCTCTTCGTTGCCTTACCTCAATATATTTTTCGACGAAAGTTGTCCTTTTTAACTCTGCAGGTTTGTGAACTGCAGTGCCCCTGAGCTCCATTTTTCAACTCGCTCTTTTGTGAACTGACCGCAAAACCGCAGGATTGCTTCAGGCCCTATTCTGGTTCCGGGGCGGCAGGCTGAGGCTTTGGTTAATTCTTCCTCCTGATGGGAAATTAGAGGTGCATGTGCCCGTCCAAACACCTACAGCTGTTCTCTCATTGGTTCCCCGTCATCCCGTTCATCCTCCGCACTGATTGCAGACTGTGCGAAACAGGAGGTTTAAGGCGCTGACTCTCCAAATGGGGAGATTGTTAGTAAAGCGGCTGGAATGGCGAACCCGAGCACCAGGAGAGGAAAAGTGAGGTACGTTTTAGAAACCTTTCCCGATCACACGGTGTACCATCCTCTGGGTTTCCCATGCGTGTTTTAGCTGTAGGAAGATACCCTTAAACCTGGAGAGTTGGGGCCCATGGAATGGGTGCGCGCAGTACTGCTTTAAAGGGTCTGCATTTGCTCACCCAACCTCACCAATCCTCTCAGCCCCAAGTGTCCAGCCTCATGTGTCATCCAGCTGTAGGGGGTAGGTAAGGTCAATCCAGGGTGCATCACAGCCCCTGGACGAATTTTGTAAGAATTTCTCTCTTTCACTCTCTGTGTTTTGTTTGTTTTTCGAAATTTATTTTTATAATGGGCTTCCGCTGAATTTCACTGCAGTATTTCTGGTGCCCTACACACACTTGATTCCCTTACGGAGACATATCAATACATAGGTTTTAAGATTCTGACTTGTCACATATATTCCTCTGCGGTGCATAGCGGGTGTTGAGTCCAGTTCACTGAGCAAAGAGTAGGTCTTCTCTATTACATATTTGGTTTATGGAACGGGATCCGTGCTAAGTTTAAACTCTGGTTTTATGCATCACCCCACCTCACCTCTCCCCTTAAGCAGGCATAAGTGCGTCTTCTAAATGTGTGACTGTGTTCTGTTTTGTACTTCAGTTCATGCGTAGCCATGTTTACATTCCGTCTGTGAGTGATATCTTATGATAAGTTTCTTTTTCTGTGTGACTTCTTTCACTTAGAATCATCGTACCTAAATCCACTCATTATGCTGCTGCTGGCCTTATGACAGTGATTTCAAGGCTGAGTGACATTCCATTGTACATAAGTACCACAACTTCTTTATCCATTTTTCTCTTTCCTGGGGTGTTTAAGTTGTACCCAAGTGGAGGATTTTGTAAACAGAGGAGCCCTAAGCTTTGGGGTGGCTGTGTCTTGTTGATTTTTATATTTCCCAAGATATATGCCCACGAGTGGAAGTGCCCTATGCTCTGTAGCTCTGTTTTTCACATGTTTCCGGAAACACCGTACACTTCTCCAGAGTGGCTGTTGGCAATTAAAATCCGGCCAATCAGGGTAACAAGGCTCCCTGGTCTGCATGGCCTGTCCTGCCTCTCTGGTTCTTACACTTTTTTCGGATGGCCCTTTGGACCGGTTGAAGAGAGACTTCTTTGCTGTGCGGATTTCCATTGCCCGCTTCCTCGATTGGCCAAGAAGGGCGTATGCGTTTTTGCCTGAATATATTCAGGCAAAAACGCATACGCCCTTTTTGGGCAACTGCGTCATCGTCGAAGTTCGGCCGCTTTTCATGTGCTTTAAAGGAGACTCCAATCTACCTGGTGAAACCTGTTTGCTGCAATTCTGCCTTGGTTTCAACTCCTCTTCGTTGCCTTACCTCAATATATTTTTCGACGAAAGTTGTCCTTTTTAACTCTGCAGGTTTGTGAACTGCAGTGCCCCTGAGCTCCATTTTTCAACTCGCTCTTTTGTGAACTGACCGCAAAACCGCAGGATTGCTTCAGGCCCTATTCTGGTTCCGGGGCGGCAGGCTGAGGCTTTGGTTAATTCTTCCTCCTGATGGGAAATTAGAGGTGCATGTGCCCGTCCAAACACCTACAGCTGTTCTCTCATTGGTTCCCCGTCATCCCGTTCATCCTCCGCACTGATTGCAGACTGTGCGAAACAGGAGGTTTAAGGCGCTGACTCTCCAAATGGGGAGATTGTTAGTAAAGCGGCTGGAATGGCGAACCCGAGCACCAGGAGAGGAAAAGTGAGGTACGTTTTAGAAACCTTTCCCGATCACACGGTGTACCATCCTCTGGGTTTCCCATGCGTGTTTTAGCTGTAGGAAGATACCCTTAAACCTGGAGAGTTGGGGCCCATGGAATGGGTAGCGCGCAGTACTGCTTTAAAGGGTCTGCATTTGCTCACCCAACCTCACCAATCCTCTCAGCCCCAAGTGTCCAGCCTCACGTGTCATCCAGCTGTAGGGGGTAGGTAAGGTCAATCCAGGGTGCATCACAGCCCCTGGACGAATTTTGTAAGAATTTCTCTCTCTTTCACTCTCTTTGTGTTTTGTTTGTTTTTCGAAATTTATTTTTATAATGGGCTTCAGCTGAATTTCACTGCAGTATTTCTGCCGCCCTACACACACTTGATTCCCTTACGGAGACATATCAATACATAGGTTTTAAGATTCTGACTTGTCACATATATTCCTCTGCGGTGCATAGGGGGTGTTGAGTCCAGTTCACTGAGCAAAGAGTAGGTCTTCTCTATTACATATTTGGTTTATGGAACGGGATCCGTGCTAAGTTTAAACTCTGGTTTTATGCATCACCCCACCTCACCTCTCCCCTTAAGCAGGCATAAGTGCATCTTCTACATGTGTGACTGTGTTCTGTTTTGTACTTCAGTTCATGCGTAGCCATGTTTACATTCCGTCTGTGAGTGATATCTTATGATAAGTTTCTTTTTCTGTGTGACTTCTTTCACTTAGAATCATCGTACCTAAATCCACTCATTATGCTGCTGCTGGCCTTATGACAGTGATTTCAAGGCTGAGTGACATTCCATTGTACATAAGTACCACAACTTCTTTATCCATTTTTCTCTTTCCTGGGGTGTTTAAGTTGTACCCAAGTGGAGGATTTTGTAAACAGAGGAGCCCTAAGCTTTGGGGTGGCTGTGTCTTGTTGATTTTTATATTTCCCAAGATATATGCCCACGAGTGGAAGTGCCCTATGCTCTGTAGCTCTGTTTTTCACATGTTTCCGGAAACACCGTACACTTCTCCAGAGTGGCTGTTGGCAATTAAAATCCGGCCAATCAGGGTAACAAGGCTCCCTGGTCTGCATGGCCTGTCCTGCCTCTCTGGTTCTTACACTTTTTTCGGATGGCCCTTTGGACCGGTTGAAGAGAGACTTCTTTGCTGTGCGGATTTCCATTGCCCGCTTCCTCGATTGGCCAAGAAGGGCGTATGCGTTTTTGCCTGAATATATTCAGGCAAAAACGCATACGCCCTTTTTGGGCAACTGCGTCATCGTCGAAGTTCGGCCGCTTTTCATGTGCTTTAAAGGAGACTCCAATCTACCTGGTGAAACCTGTTTGCTGCAATTCTGCCTTGGTTTCAACTCCTCTTCGTTGCCTTACCTCAATATATTTTTCGACGAAAGTTGTCCTTTTTAACTCTGCAGGTTTGTGAACTGCAGTGCCCCTGAGCTCCATTTTTCAACTCGCTCTTTTGTGAACTGACCGCAAAACCGCAGGATTGCTTCAGGCCCTATTCTGGTTCCGGGGCGGCAGGCTGAGGCTTTGGTTAATTCTTCCTCCTGATGGGAAATTAGAGGTGCATGTGCCCGTCCAAACACCTACAGCTGTTCTCTCATTGGTTCCCCGTCATCCCGTTCATCCTCCGCACTGATTGCAGACTGTGCGAAACAGGAGGTTTAAGGCGCTGACTCTCCAAATGGGGAGATTGTTAGTAAAGCGGCTGGAATGGCGAACCCGAGCACCAGGAGAGGAAAAGTGAGGTACGTTTGAGAAACCTTTCCCGATCACACGGTGTACCATCCTCTGGGTTTCCCATGCGTGTTTTAGCTGTAGGAAGATACCCTTAAACCTGGAGAGTTGGGGCCCATGGAATGGGTGCGCGCAGTACTGCTTTAAAGGGTCTGCATTTGCTCACCCAACCTCACCAATCCTCTCAGCCCCAAGTGTCCAGCCTCATGTGTCATCCAGCTGTAGGGGGTAGGTAAGGTCAATCCAGGGTGCATCACAGCCCCTGGACGAATTTTGTAAGAATTTCTCTCTTTCACTCTCTGTGTTTTGTTTGTTTTTCGAAATTTATTTTTATAATGGGCTTCCGCTGAATTTCACTGCAGTATTTCTGGTGCCCTACACACACTTGATTCCCTTACGGAGACATATCAATACATAGGTTTTAAGATTCTGACTTGTCACATATATTCCTCTGCGGTGCATAGCGGGTGTTGAGTCCAGTTCACTGAGCAAAGAGTAGGTCTTCTCTATTACATATTTGGTTTATGGAACGGGATCCGTGCTAAGTTTAAACTGTGGTTTTATGCATCACCCCACCTCACCTCTCCCCTTAAGCAGGCATAAGTGCGTCTTCTAAATGTGTGACTGTGTTCTGTTTTGTACTTCAGTTCATGCGTAGCCATGTTTACATTCCGTCTGTGAGTGATATCTTATGATAAGTTTCTTTTTCTGTGTGACTTCTTTCACTTAGAATCATCGTACCTAAATCCACTCATTATGCTGCTGCTGGCCTTATGACAGTGATTTCAAGGCTGAGCGACATTCCATTGTACATAAGTACCACAACTTCTTTATCCATTTTTCTCTTTCCTGGGGTGTTTAAGTTGTACCCAAGTGGAGGATTTTGTAAACAGAGGAGCCCTAAGCTTTGGGGTGGCTGTGTCTTGTTGATTTTTATATTTCCCAAGATATATGCCCACGAGTGGAAGTGCCCTATGCTCTGTAGCTCTGTTTTTCACATGTTTCCGGAAACACCGTACACTTCTCCAGAGTGGCTGTTGGCAATTAAATTCCGGCCAATCAGGGTAACAAGGCTCCCTGGTCTGCATGGCCTGTCCTGCCTCTCTGGTTCTTACACTTTTTTCGGATGGCCCTTTGGACCGGTTGAAGAGAGACTTCTTTGCTGTGCGGATTTCCATTGCCCGCTTCCTCGATTGGCCAAGAAGGGCGTATGCGTTTTTGCCTGAATATATTCAGGCAAAAACGCATACGCCCTTTTTGGGCAACTGCGTCATCGTCGAAGTTCGGCCGCTTTTCATGTGCTTTAAAGGAGACTCCAATCTACCTGGTGAAACCTGTTTGCTGCAATTCTGCCTTGGTTTCAACTCCTCTTCGTTGCCTTACCTCAATATATTTTTCGACGAAAGTTGTCCTTTTTAACTCTGCAGGTTTGTGAACTGCAGTGCCCCTGAGCTCCATTTTTCAACTCGCTCTTTTGTGAACTGACCGCAAAACCGCAGGATTGCTTCAGGCCCTATTCTGGTTCCGGGGCGGCAGGCTGAGGCTTTGGTTAATTCTTCCTCCTGATGGGAAATTAGAGGTGCATGTGCCCGTCCAAACACCTACAGCTGTTCTCTCATTGGTTCCCCGTCATCCCGTTCATCCTCCGCACTGATTGCAGACTGTGCGAAACAGGAGGTTTAAGGCGCTGACTCTCCAAATGGGGAGATTGTTAGTAAAGCGGCTGGAATGGCGAACCCGAGCACCAGGAGAGGAAAAGTGAGGTACGTTTTAGAAACCTTTCCCGATCACACGGTGTACCATCCTCTGGGTTTCCCATGCGTGTTTTAGCTGTAGGAAGATACCCTTAAACCTGGAGAGTTGGGGCCCATGGAATGGGTGCGCGCAGTACTGCTTTAAAGGGTCTGCATTTGCTCACCCAACCTCACCAATCCTCTCAGCCCCAAGTGTCCAGCCTCATGTGTCATCCAGCTGTAGGGGGTAGGTAAGGTCAATCCAGGGTGCATCACAGCCCCTGGACGAATTTTGTAAGAATTTCTCTCTTTCACTCTCTGTGTTTTGTTTGTTTTTCGAAATTTATTTTTATAATGGGCTTCCGCTGAATTTCACTGCAGTATTTCTGGTGCCCTACACACACTTGATTCCCTTACGGAGACATATCAATACATAGGTTTTAAGATTCTGACTTGTCACATATATTCCTCTGCGGTGCATAGCGGGTGTTGAGTCCAGTTCACTGAGCAAAGAGTAGGTCTTCTCTATTACATATTTGGTTTATGGAACGGGATCCGTGCTAAGTTTAAACTCTGGTTTTATGCATCACCCCACCTCACCTCTCCCCTTAAGCAGGCATAAGTGCGTCTTCTAAATGTGTGACTGTGTTCTGTTTTGTACTTCAGTTCATGCGTAGCCATGTTTACATTCCGTCTGTGAGTGATATCTTATGATAAGTTTCTTTTTCTGTGTGACTTCTTTCACTTAGAATCATCGTACCTAAATCCACTCATTATGCTGCTGCTGGCCTTATGACAGTGATTTCAAGGCTGAGTGACATTCCATTGTACATAAGTACCACAACTTCTTTATCCATTTTTCTCTTTCCTGGGGTGTTTAAGTTGTACCCAAGTGGAGGATTTTGTAAACAGAGGAGCCCTAAGCTTTGGGGTGGCTGTGTCTTGTTGATTTTTATATTTCCCAAGATATATGCCCACGAGTGGAAGTGCCCTATGCTCTGTAGCTCTGTTTTTCACATGTTTCCGGAAACACCGTACACTTCTCCAGAGTGGCTGTTGGCAATTAAAATCCGGCCAATCAGGGTAACAAGGCTCCCTGGTCTGCATGGCCTGTCCTGCCTCTCTGGTTCTTACACTTTTTTCGGATGGCCCTTTGGACCGGTTGAAGAGAGACTTCTTTGCTGTGCGGATTTCCATTGCCCGCTTCCTCGATTGGCCAAGAAGGGCGTATGCGTTTTTGCCTGAATATATTCAGGCAAAAACGCATACGCCCTTTTTGGGCAACTGCGTCATCGTCGAAGTTCGGCCGCTTTTCATGTGCTTTAAAGGAGACTCCAATCTACCTGGTGAAACCTGTTTGCTGCAATTCTGCCTTGGTTTCAACTCCTCTTCGTTGCCTTACCTCAATATATTTTTCGACGAAAGTTGTCCTTTTTAACTCTGCAGGTTTGTGAACTGCAGTGCCCCTGAGCTCCATTTTTCAACTCGCTCTTTTGTGAACTGACAGCAAAACCGCAGGATTGCTTCAGGCCCTATTCTGGTTCCGGGGCGGCAGGCTGAGGCTTTGGTTAATTCTTCCTCCTGATGGGAAATTAGAGGTGCATGTGCCCGTCCAAACACCTACAGCTGTTCTCTCATTGGTTCCCCGTCATCCCGTTCATCCTCCGCACTGATTGCAGACTGTGCGAAACAGGAGGTTTAAGGCGCTGACTCTCCAAATGGGGAGATTGTTAGTAAAGCGGCTGGAATGGCGAACCCGAGCACCAGGAGAGGAAAAGTGAGGTACGTTTTAGAAACCTTTCCCGATCACACGGTGTACCATCCTCTGGGTTTCCCATGCGTGTTTTAGCTGTAGGAAGATACCCTTAAACCTGGAGAGTTGGGGCCCATGGAATGGGTAGCGCGCAGTACTGCTTTAAAGGGTCTGCATTTGCTCACCCAACCTCACCAATCCTCTCAGCCCCAAGTGTCCAGCCTCACGTGTCATCCAGCTGTAGGGGGTAGCTAAGGTCAATCCAGGGTGCATCACAGCCCCTGGACGAATTTTGTAAGAATTTCTCTCTCTTTCACTCTCTTTGTGTTTTGTTTGTTTTTCGAAATTTATTTTTATAATGGGCTTCAGCTGAATTTCACTGCAGTATTTCTGCCGCCCTACACACACTTGATTCCCTTACGGAGACATATCAATACATAGGTTTTAAGATTCTGACTTGTCACATATATTCCTCTGCGGTGCATAGGGGGTGTTGAGTCCAGTTCACTGAGCAAAGAGTAGGTCTTCTCTATTACATATTTGGTTTATGGAACGGGATCCGTGCTAAGTTTAAACTCTGGTTTTATGCATCACCCCACCTCACCTCTCCCCTTAAGCAGGCATAAGTGCATCTTCTACATGTGTGACTGTGTTCTGTTTTGTAATTCAGTTCATGCGTAGCCATGTTTACATTCCGTCTGTGAGTGATATCTTATGATAAGTTTCTTTTTCTGTGTGACTTCTTTCACTTAGAATCATCGTACCTAAATCCACTCATTATGCTGCTGCTGGCCTTATGACAGTGATTTCAAGGCTGAGTGACATTCCATTGTACATAAGTACCACAACTTCTTTATCCATTTTTCTCTTTCCTGGGGTGTTTAAGTTGTACCCAAGTGGAGGATTTTGTAAACAGAGGAGCCCTAAGCTTTGGGGTGGCTGTGTCTTGTTGATTTTTATATTTCCCAAGATATATGCCCACGAGTGGAAGTGCCCTATGCTCTGTAGCTCTGTTTTTCACATGTTTCCGGAAACACCGTACAATTCTCCAGAGTGGCTGTTGGCAATTAAAATCCGGCCAATCAGGGTAACAAGGCTCCCTGGTCTGCATGGCCTGTCCTGCCTCTCTGGTTCTTACACTATTTTCGGATGGCCCTTTGGACCGGTTGAAGAGAGACTTCTTTGCTGTGCGGATTTCCATTGCCCGCTTCCTCGATTGGCCAAGAAGGGCGTATGCGTTTTTGCCTGAATATATTCAGGCAAAAACGCATACGCCCTTTTTGGGCAACTGCGTCATCGTCGAAGTTCGGCCGCTTTTCATGTGCTTTAAAGGAGACTCCAATCTACCTGGTGAAACCTGTTTGCTGCAATTCTGCCTTGGTTTCAACTCCTCTTCGTTGCCTTACCTCAATATATTTTTCGACGAAAGTTGTCCTTTTTAACTCTGCAGGTTTGTGAACTGCAGTGCCCCTGAGCTCCATTTTTCAACTCGCTCTTTTGTGAACTGACCGCAAAACCGCAGGATTGCTTCAGGCCCTATTCTGGTTCCGGGGCGGCAGGCTGAGGCTTTGGTTAATTCTTCCTCCTGATGGGAAATTAGAGGTGCATGTGCCCGTCCAAACACCTACAGCTGTTCTCTCATTGGTTCCCCGTCATCCCGTTCATCCTCCGCACTGATTGCAGACTGTGCGAAACAGGAGGTTTAAGGCGCTGACTCTCCAAATGGGGAGATTGTTAGTAAAGCGGCTGGAATGGCGAACCCGAGCACCAGGAGAGGAAAAGTGAGGTACGTTTGAGAAACCTTTCCCGATCACACGGTGTACCATCCTCTGGGTTTCCCATGCGTGTTTTAGCTGTAGGAAGATACCCTTAAACCTGGAGAGTTGGGGCCCATGGAATGGGTAGCGCGCAGTACTGCTTTAAAGGGTCTGCATTTGCTCACCCAACCTCGCCAATCCTCTCAGCCCCAAGTGTCCAGCCTCACGTGTCATCCAGCTGTAGGGGGTAGCTAAGGTCAATCCAGGGTGCATCACAGCCCCTGGACGAATTTTGTAAGAATTTCTCTCTCTTTCACTCTGTTTGTGTTTTGTTTGTTTTTCGAAATTTATTTTTATAATGGGCTTCAGCTGAATTTCACTGCGGTATTTCTGCCGCCCTACACACACTTGATTCCCTTACGGAGACATATCAATACATAGGTTTTAAGATTCTGACTTGTCACATATATTCCTCTGCGGTGCATAGGGGGTGTTGAGTCCAGTTCACTGAGCAAAGAGTAGGTCTTCTCTATTACATATTTGGTTTATGGAACGGGATCCGTGCTAAATTTAAACTCTGGTTTTATGCATCACCCCACCTCACCTCTCCCCTTAAGCAGGCATAAGTGCGTCTTCTACATGTGTGACTGTGTTCTGTTTTGTAATTCAGTTCATGTGTAGTCATGTTTACATTCCGTCTGTGAGTGATATCTTATGATAAGTTTCTTTTTCTGTGTGACTTCTTTCACTTAGAATCATCGTACCTAAATCCACTCATTATGCTGCTGCTGGCCTTATGACAGTGATTTCAAGGCTGAGTGACATTCCATTGTACATAAGTACCACAACTTCTTTATCCATTTTTCTCTTTCCTGGGGTGTTTAAGTTGTACCCAAGTGGAGGATTTTGTAAACAGAGGAGCCCTAAGCTTTGGGGTGGCTGTGTCTTGTTGATTTTTATATTTCCCAAGATATATGCCCACGAGTGGAAGTGCCCTATGCTCTGTAGCTCTGTTTTTCACATGTTTCCGGAAACACCGTACACTTCTCCAGAGTGGCTGTTGGCAATTAAAATCCGGCCAATCAGGGTAACAAGGCTCCCTGGTCTGCATGGCCTGTCCTGCCTCTCTGGTTCTTACACTTTTTTCGGATGGCCCTTTGGACCGGTTGAAGAGAGACTTCTTTGCTGTGCGGATTTCCATTGCCCGCTTCCTCGATTGGCCAAGAAGGGCGTATGCGTTTTTGCCTGAATATATTCAGGCAAAAACGCATACGCCCTTTTTGGGCAACTGCGTCATCGTCGAAGTTCGGCCGCTTTTCATGTGCTTTAAAGGAGACTCCAATCTACCTGGTGAAACCTGTTTGCTGCAATTCTGCCTTGGTTTCAACTCCTCTTCGTTGCCTTACCTCAATATATTTTTCGACGAAAGTTGTCCTTTTTAACTCTGCAGGTTTGTGAACTGCAGTGCCCCTGAGCTCCATTTTTCAACTCGCTCTTTTGTGAACTGACCGCAAAACCGCAGGATTGCTTCAGGCCCTATTCTGGTTCCGGGGCGGCAGGCTGAGGCTTTGGTTAATTCTTCCTCCTGATGGGAAATTAGAGGTGCATGTGCCCGTCCGAACACCTACAGCTGTTCTCTCATTGGTTCCCCGTCATCCCGTTCATCCTCCGCACTGATTGCAGACTGTGCGAAACAGGAGGTTTAAGGCGCTGACTCTCCAAATGGGGAGATTGTTAGTAAAGCGGCTGGAATGGCGAACCCGAGCACCAGGAGAGGAAAAGTGAGGTACGTTTGAGAAACCTTTCCCGATCACACGGTGTACCATCCTCTGGGTTTCCCATGCGTGTTTTAGCTGTAGGAAGATACCCTTAAACCTGGAGAGTTGGGGCCCATGGAATGGGTAGCGCGCAGTACTGCTTTAAAGGGTCTGCATTTGCTCACCCAACCTCACCAATCCTCTCAGCCCCAAGTGTCCAGCCTCATGTGTCATCCAGCTGTAGGGGGTAGGTAAGGTCAATCCAGGGTGCATCACAGCCCCTGGACGAATTTTGTAAGAATTTCTCTCTTTCACTCTCTGTGTTTTGTTTGTTTTTCGAAATTTATTTTTATAATGGGCTTCCGCTGAATTTCACTGCAGTATTTCTGGTGCCCTACACACACTTGATTCCCTTACGGAGACATATCAATACATAGGTTTTAAGATTCTGACTTGTCACATATATTCCTCTGCGGTGCATAGCGGGTGTTGAGTCCAGTTCACTGAGCAAAGAGTAGGTCTTCTCTATTACATATTTGGTTTATGGAACGGGATCCGTGCTAAGTTTAAACTGTGGTTTTATGCATCACCCCACCTCACCTCTCCCCTTAAGCAGGCATAAGTGCGTCTTCTAAATGTGTGACTGTGTTCTGTTTTGTAATTCAGTTCATGTGTAGCCATGTTTACATTCCGTCTGTGAGTGATATCTTATGATAAGTTTCTTTTTCTGTGTGACTTCTTTCACTTAGAATCATCGTACCTAAATCCACTCATTATGCTGCTGCTGGCCTTATGACAGTGATTTCAAGGCTGAGTGACATTCCATTGTACATAAGTACCACAACTTCTTTATCCATTTTTCTCTTTCCTGGGGTGTTTAAGTTGTACCCAAGTGGAGGATTTTGTAAACAGAGGAGCCCTAAGCTTTGGGGTGGCTGTGTCTTGTTGATTTTTATATTTCCCAAGATATATGCCCACGAGTGGAAGTGCCCTATGCTCTGTAGCTCTGTTTTTCACATGTTTCCGGAAACACCGTACACTTCTCCAGAGTGGCTGTTGGCAATTAAAATCCGGCCAATCAGGGTAACAAGGCTCCCTGGTCTGCATGGCCTGTCCTGCCTCTCTGGTTCTTACACTTTTTTCGGATGGCCCTTTGGACCGGTTGAAGAGAGACTTCTTTGCTGTGCGGATTTCCATTGCCCGCTTCCTCGATTGGCCAAGAAGGGCGTATGCGTTTTTGCCTGAATATATTCAGGCAAAAACGCATACGCCCTTTTTGGGCAACTGCGTCATCGTCGAAGTTCGGCCGCTTTTCATGTGCTTTAAAGGAGACTCCAATCTACCTGGTGAAACCTGTTTGCTGCAATTCTGCCTTGGTTTCAACTCCTCTTCGTTGCCTTACCTCAATATATTTTTCGACGAAAGTTGTCCTTTTTAACTCTGCAGGTTTGTGAACTGCAGTGCCCCTGAGCTCCATTTTTCAACTCGCTCTTTTGTGAACTGACCGCAAAACCGCAGGATTGCTTCAGGCCCTATTCTGGTTCCGGGGCGGCAGGCTGAGGCTTTGGTTAATTCTTCCTCCTGATGGGAAATTAGAGGTGCATGTGCCCGTCCAAACACCTACAGCTGTTCTCTCATTGGTTCCCCGTCATCCCGTTCATCCTCCGCACTGATTGCAGACTGTGCGAAACAGGAGGTTTAAGGCGCTGACTCTCCAAATGGGGAGATTGTTAGTAAAGCGGCTGGAATGGCGAACCCGAGCACCAGGAGAGGAAAAGTGAGGTACGTTTTAGAAACCTTTCCCGATCACACGGTGTACCATCCTCTGGGTTTCCCATGCGTGTTTTAGCTGTAGGAAGATACCCTTAAACCTGGAGAGTTGGGGCCCATGGAATGGGTAGCGCGCAGTACTGCTTTAAAGGGTCTGCATTTGCTCACCCAACCTCACCAATCCTCTCAGCCCCAAGTGTCCAGCCTCACGTGTCATCCAGCTGTAGGGGGTAGGTAAGGTCAATCCAGGGTGCATCACAGCCCCTGGACGAATTTTGTAAGAATTTCTCTCTCTTTCACTCTCTTTGTGTTTTGTTTGTTTTTCGAAATTTATTTTTATAATGGGCTTCAGCTGAATTTCACTGCAGTATTTCTGCCGCCCTACACACACTTGATTCCCTTACGGAGACATATCAATACATAGGTTTTAAGATTCTGACTTGTCACATATATTCCTCTGCGGTGCATAGGGGGTGTTGAGTCCAGTTCACTGAGCAAAGAGTAGGTCTTCTCTATTACATATTTGGTTTATGGAACGGGATCCGTGCTAAGTTTAAACTCTGGTTTTATGCATCACCCCACCTCACCTCTCCCCTTAAGCAGGCATAAGTGCATCTTCTACATGTGTGACTGTGTTCTGTTTTGTAATTCAGTTCATGCGTAGCCATGTTTACATTCCGTCTGTGAGTGATATCTTATGATAAGTTTCTTTTTCTGTGTGACTTCTTTCACTTAGAATCATCGTACCTAAATCCACTCATTATGCTGCTGCTGGCCTTATGACAGTGATTTCAAGGCTGAGTGACATTCCATTGTACATAAGTACCACAACTTCTTTATCCATTTTTCTCTTTCCTGGGGTGTTTAAGTTGTACCCAAGTGGAGGATTTTGTAAACAGAGGAGCCCTAAGCTTTGGGGTGGCTGTGTCTTGTTGATTTTTATATTTCCCAAGATATATGCCCACGAGTGGAAGTGCCCTATGCTCTGTAGCTCTGTTTTTCACATGTTTCCGGAAACACCGTACACTTCTCCAGAGTGGCTGTTGGCAATTAAAATCCGGCCAATCAGGGTAACAAGGCTCCCTGGTCTGCATGGCCTGTCCTGCCTCTCTGGTTCTTACACTTTTTTCGGATGGCCCTTTGGACCGGTTGAAGAGAGACTTCTTTGCTGTGCGGATTTCCATTGCCCGCTTCCTCGATTGGCCAAGAAGGGCGTATGCGTTTTTGCCTGAATATATTCAGGCAAAAACGCATACGCCCTTTTTGGGCAACTGCGTCATCGTCGAAGTTCGGCCGCTTTTCATGTGCTTTAAAGGAGACTCCAATCTACCTGGTGAAACCTGTTTGCTGCAATTCTGCCTTGGTTTCAACTCCTCTTCGTTGCCTTACCTCAATATATTTTTCGACGAAAGTTGTCCTTTTTAACTCTGCAGGTTTGTGAACTGCAGTGCCCCTGAGCTCCATTTTTCAACTCGCTCTTTTGTGAACTGACCGCAAAACCACAGGATTGCTTCAGGCCCTATTCTGGTTCCGGGGCGGCAGGCTGAGGCTTTGGTTAATTCTTCCTCCTGATGGGAAATTAGAGGTGCATGTGCCCGTCCAAACACCTACAGCTGTTCTCTCATTGGTTCCCCGTCATCCCGTTCATCCTCCGCACTGATTGCAGACTGTGCGAAACAGGAGGTTTAAGGCGCTGACTCTCCAAATGGGGAGATTGTTAGTAAAGCGGCTGGAATGGCGAACCCGAGCACCAGGAGAGGAAAAGTGAGGTACGTTTGAGAAACCTTTCCCGATCACACGGTGTACCATCCTCTGGGTTTCCCATGCGTGTTTTAGCTGTAGGAAGATACCCTTAAACCTGGAGAGTTGGGGCCCATGGAATGGGTAGCGCGCAGTACTGCTTTAAAGGGTCTGCATTTGCTCACCCAACCTCGCCAATCCTCTCAGCCCCAAGTGTCCAGCCTCACGTGTCATCCAGCTGTAGGGGGTAGCTAAGGTCAATCCAGGGTGCATCACAGCCCCTGGACGAATTTTGTAAGAATTTCTCTCTCTTTCACTCTGTTTGTGTTTTGTTTGTTTTTCGAAATTTATTTTTATAATGGGCTTCAGCTGAATTTCACTGCGGTATTTCTGCCGCCCTACACACACTTGATTCCCTTACGGAGACATATCAATACATAGGTTTTAAGATTCTGACTTGTCACATATATTCCTCTGCGGTGCATAGGGGGTGTTGAGTCCAGTTCACTGAGCAAAGAGTAGGTCTTCTCTATTACATATTTGGTTTATGGAACGGGATCCGTGCTAAATTTAAACTCTGGTTTTATGCATCACCCCACCTCACCTCTCCCCTTAAGCAGGCATAAGTGCGTCTTCTACATGTGTGACTGTGTTCTGTTTTGTAATTCAGTTCATGCGTAGTCATGTTTACATTCCGTCTGTGAGTGATATCTTATGATAAGTTTCTTTTTCTGTGTGACTTCTTTCACTTAGAATCATCGTACCTAAATCCACTCATTATGCTGCTGCTGGCCTTATGACAGTGATTTCAAGGCTGAGTGACATTCCATTGTACATAAGTACCACAACTTCTTTATCCATTTTTCTCTTTCCTGGGGTGTTTAAGTTGTACCCAAGTGGAGGATTTTGTAAACAGAGGAGCCCTAAGCTTTGGGGTGGCTGTGTCTTGTTGATTTTTATATTTCCCAAGATATATGCCCACGAGTGGAAGTGCCCTATGCTCTGTAGCTCTGTTTTTCACATGTTTCCGGAAACACCGTACACTTCTCCAGAGTGGCTGTTGGCAATTAAAATCCGGCCAATCAGGGTAACAAGGCTCCCTGGTCTGCATGGCCTGTCCTGCCTCTCTGGTTCTTACACTTTTTTCGGATGGCCCTTTGGACCGGTTGAAGAGAGACTTCTTTGCTGTGCGGATTTCCATTGCCCGCTTCCTCGATTGGCCAAGAAGGGCGTATGCGTTTTTGCCTGAATATATTCAGGCAAAAACGCATACGCCCTTTTTGGGCAACTGCGTCATCGTCGAAGTTCGGCCGCTTTTCATGTGCTTTAAAGGAGACTCCAATCTACCTGGTGAAACCTGTTTGCTGCAATTCTGCCTTGGTTTCAACTCCTCTTCGTTGCCTTACCTCAATATATTTTTCGACGAAAGTTGTCCTTTTTAACTCTGCAGGTTTGTGAACTGCAGTGCCCCTGAGCTCCATTTTTCAACTCGCTCTTTTGTGAACTGACCGCAAAACCGCAGGATTGCTTCAGGCCCTATTCTGGTTCCGGGGCGGCAGGCTGAGGCTTTGGTTAATTCTTCCTCCTGATGGGAAATTAGAGGTGCATGTGCCCGTCCGAACACCTACAGCTGTTCTCTCATTGGTTCCCCGTCATCCCGTTCATCCTCCGCACTGATTGCAGACTGTGCGAAACAGGAGGTTTAAGGCGCTGACTCTCCAAATGGGGAGATTGTTAGTAAAGCGGCTGGAATGGCGAACCCGAGCACCAGGAGAGGAAAAGTGAGGTACGTTTGAGAAACCTTTCCCGATCACACGGTGTACCATCCTCTGGGTTTCCCATGCGTGTTTTAGCTGTAGGAAGATACCCTTAAACCTGGAGAGTTGGGGCCCATGGAATGGGTAGCGCGCAGTACTGCTTTAAAGGGTCTGCATTTGCTCACCCAACCTCACCAATCCTCTCAGCCCCAAGTGTCCAGCCTCACGTGTCATCCAGCTGTAGGGGGTAGGTAAGGTCAATCCAGGGTGCATCACAGCCCCTGGACGAATTTTGTAAGAATTTCTCTCTTTCACTCTCTGTGTTTTGTTTGTTTTTCGAAATTTATTTTTATAATGGGCTTCCGCTGAATTTCACTGCAGTATTTCTGGTGCCCTACACACACTTGATTCCCTTACGGAGACATATCAATACATAGGTTTTAAGATTCTGACTTGTCACATATATTCCTCTGCGGTGCATAGCGGGTGTTGAGTCCAGTTCACTGAGCAAAGAGTAGGTCTTCTCTATTACATATTTGGTTTATGGAACGGGATCCGTGCTAAGTTTAAACTGTGGTTTTATGCATCACCCCACCTCACCTCTCCCCTTAAGCAGGCATAAGTGCGTCTTCTAAATGTGTGACTGTGTTCTGTTTTGTAATTCAGTTCATGTGTAGCCATGTTTACATTCCGTCTGTGAGTGATATCTTATGATAAGTTTCTTTTTCTGTGTGACTTCTTTCACTTAGAATCATCGTACCTAAATCCACTCATTATGCTGCTGCTGGCCTTATGACAGTGATTTCAAGGCTGAGTGACATTCCATTGTACATAAGTACCACAACTTCTTTATCCATTTTTCTCTTTCCTGGGGTGTTTAAGTTGTACCCAAGTGGAGGATTTTGTAAACAGAGGAGCCCTAAGCTTTGGGGTGGCTGTGTCTTGTTGATTTTTATATTTCCCAAGATATATGCCCACGAGTGGAAGTGCCCTATGCTCTGTAGCTCTGTTTTTCACATGTTTCCGGAAACACCGTACACTTCTCCAGAGTGGCTGTTGGCAATTAAAATCCGGCCAATCAGGGTAACAAGGCTCCCTGGTCTGCATGGCCTGTCCTGCCTCTCTGGTTCTTACACTTTTTTCGGATGGCCCTTTGGACCGGTTGAAGAGAGACTTCTTTGCTGTGCGGATTTCCATTGCCCGCTTCCTCGATTGGCCAAGAAGGGCGTATGCGTTTTTGCCTGAATATATTCAGGCAAAAACGCATACGCCCTTTTTGGGCAACTGCGTCATCGTCGAAGTTCGGCCGCTTTTCATGTGCTTTAAAGGAGACTCCAATCTACCTGGTGAAACCTGTTTGCTGCAATTCTGCCTTGGTTTCAACTCCTCTTCGTTGCCTTACCTCAATATATTTTTCGACGAAAGTTGTCCTTTTTAACTCTGCAGGTTTGTGAACTGCAGTGCCCCTGAGCTCCATTTTTCAACTCGCTCTTTTGTGAACTGACCGCAAAACCGCAGGATTGCTTCAGGCCCTATTCTGGTTCCGGGGCGGCAGGCTGAGGCTTTGGTTAATTCTTCCTCCTGATGGGAAATTAGAGGTGCATGTGCCCGTCCGAACACCTACAGCTGTTCTCTCATTGGTTCCCCGTCATCCCGTTCATCCTCCGCACTGATTGCAGACTGTGCGAAACAGGAGGTTTAAGGCGCTGACTCTCCAAATGGGGAGATTGTTAGTAAAGCGGCTGGAATGGCGAACCCGAGCACCAGGAGAGGAAAAGTGAGGTACGTTTTAGAAACCTTTCCCGATCACACGGTGTACCATCCTCTGGGTTTCCCATGCGTGTTTTAGCTGTAGGAAGATACCCTTAAACCTGGAGAGTTGGGGCCCATGGAATGGGTGCGCGCAGTACTGCTTTAAAGGGTCTGCATTTGCTCACCCAACCTCACCAATCCTCTCAGCCCCAAGTGTCCAGCCTCATGTGTCATCCAGCTGTAGGGGGTAGGTAAGGTCAATCCAGGGTGCATCACAGCCCCTGGACGAATTTTGTAAGAATTTCTCTCTTTCACTCTCTGTGTTTTGTTTGTTTTTCGAAATTTATTTTTATAATGGGCTTCCGCTGAATTTCACTGCAGTATTTCTGGTGCCCTACACACACTTGATTCCCTTACGGAGACATATCAATACATAGGTTTTAAGATTCTGACTTGTCACATATATTCCTCTGCGGTGCATAGCGGGTGTTGAGTCCAGTTCACTGAGCAAAGAGTAGGTCTTCTCTATTACATATTTGGTTTATGGAACGGGATCCGTGCTAAGTTTAAACTGTGGTTTTATGCATCACCCCACCTCACCTCTCCCCTTAAGCAGGCATAAGTGCGTCTTCTAAATGTGTGACTGTGTTCTGTTTTGTAATTCAGTTCATGTGTAGCCATGTTTACATTCCGTCTGTGAGTGATATCTTATGATAAGTTTCTTTTTCTGTGTGACTTCTTTCACTTAGAATCATCGTACCTAAATCCACTCATTATGCTGCTGCTGGCCTTATGACAGTGATTTCAAGGCTGAGTGACATTCCATTGTACATAAGTACCACAACTTCTTTATCCATTTTTCTCTTTCCTGGGGTGTTTAAGTTGTACCCAAGTGGAGGATTTTGTAAACAGAGGAGCCCTAAGCTTTGGGGTGGCTGTGTCTTGTTGATTTTTATATTTCCCAAGATATATGCCCACGAGTGGAAGTGCCCTATGCTCTGTAGCTCTGTTTTTCACATGTTTCCGGAAACACCGTACACTTCTCCAGAGTGGCTGTTGGCAATTAAAATCCGGCCAATCAGGGTAACAAGGCTCCCTGGTCTGCATGGCCTGTCCTGCCTCTCTGGTTCTTACACTTTTTTCGGATGGCCCTTTGGACCGGTTGAAGAGAGACTTCTTTGCTGTGCGGATTTCCATTGCCCGCTTCCTCGATTGGCCAAGAAGGGCGTATGCGTTTTTGCCTGAATATATTCAGGCAAAAACGCATACGCCCTTTTTGGGCAACTGCGTCATCGTCGAAGTTCGGCCGCTTTTCATGTGCTTTAAAGGAGACTCCAATCTACCTGGTGAAACCTGTTTGCTGCAATTCTGCCTTGGTTTCAACTCCTCTTCGTTGCCTTACCTCAATATATTTTTCGACGAAAGTTGTCCTTTTTAACTCTGCAGGTTTGTGAACTGCAGTGCCCCTGAGCTCCATTTTTCAACTCGCTCTTTTGTGAACTGACCGCAAAACCGCAGGATTGCTTCAGGCCCTATTCTGGTTCCGGGGCGGCAGGCTGAGGCTTTGGTTAATTCTTCCTCCTGATGGGAAATTAGAGGTGCATGTGCCCGTCCGAACACCTACAGCTGTTCTCTCATTGGTTCCCCGTCATCCCGTTCATCCTCCGCACTGATTGCAGACTGTGCGAAACAGGAGGTTTAAGGCGCTGACTCTCCAAATGGGGAGATTGTTAGTAAAGCGGCTGGAATGGCGAACCCGAGCACCAGGAGAGGAAAAGTGAGGTACGTTTTAGAAACCTTTCCCGATCACACGGTGTACCATCCTCTGGGTTTCCCATGCGTGTTTTAGCTGTAGGAAGATACCCTTAAACCTGGAGAGTTGGGGCCCATGGAATGGGTAGCGCGCAGTACTGCTTTAAAGGGTCTGCATTTGCTCACCCAACCTCACCAATCCTCTCAGCCCCAAGTGTCCAGCCTCACGTGTCATCCAGCTGTAGGGGGTAGGTAAGGTCAATCCAGGGTGCATCACAGCCCCTGGACGAATTTTGTAAGAATTTCTCTCTCTTTCACTCTCTTTGTGTTTTGTTTGTTTTTCGAAATTTATTTTTATAATGGGCTTCAGCTGAATTTCACTGCAGTATTTCTGCCGCCCTACACACACTTGATTCCCTTACGGAGACATATCAATACATAGGTTTTAAGATTCTGACTTGTCACATATATTCCTCTGCGGTGCATAGGGGGTGTTGAGTCCAGTTCACTGAGCAAAGAGTAGGTCTTCTCTATTACATATTTGGTTTATGGAACGGGATCCGTGCTAAGTTTAAACTCTGGTTTTATGCATCACCCCACCTCACCTCTCCCCTTAAGCAGGCATAAGTGCATCTTCTACATGTGTGACTGTGTTCTGTTTTGTACTTCAGTTCATGCGTAGCCATGTTTACATTCCGTCTGTGAGTGATATCTTATGATAAGTTTCTTTTTCTGTGTGACTTCTTTCACTTAGAATCATCGTACCTAAATCCACTCATTATGCTGCTGCTGGCCTTATGACAGTGATTTCAAGGCTGAGTGACATTCCATTGTACATAAGTACCACAACTTCTTTATCCATTTTTCTCTTTCCTGGGGTGTTTAAGTTGTACCCAAGTGGAGGATTTTGTAAACAGAGGAGCCCTAAGCTTTGGGGTGGCTGTGTCTTGTTGATTTTTATATTTCCCAAGATATATGCCCACGAGTGGAAGTGCCCTATGCTCTGTAGCTCTGTTTTTCACATGTTTCCGGAAACACCGTACACTTCTCCAGAGTGGCTGTTGGCAATTAAAATCCGGCCAATCAGGGTAACAAGGCTCCCTGGTCTGCATGGCCTGTCCTGCCTCTCTGGTTCTTACACTTTTTTCGGATGGCCCTTTGGACCGGTTGAAGAGAGACTTCTTTGCTGTGCGGATTTCCATTGCCCGCTTCCTCGATTGGCCAAGAAGGGCGTATGCGTTTTTGCCTGAATATATTCAGGCAAAAACGCATACGCCCTTTTTGGGCAACTGCGTCATCGTCGAAGTTCGGCCGCTTTTCATGTGCTTTAAAGGAGACTCCAATCTACCTGGTGAAACCTGTTTGCTGCAATTCTGCCTTGGTTTCAACTCCTCTTCGTTGCCTTACCTCAATATATTTTTCGACGAAAGTTGTCCTTTTTAACTCTGCAGGTTTGTGAACTGCAGTGCCCCTGAGCTCCATTTTTCAACTCGCTCTTTTGTGAACTGACCGCAAAACCGCAGGATTGCTTCAGGCCCTATTCTGGTTCCGGGGCGGCAGGCTGAGGCTTTGGTTAATTCTTCCTCCTGATGGGAAATTAGAGGTGCATGTGCCCGTCCAAACACCTACAGCTGTTCTCTCATTGGTTCCCCGTCATCCCGTTCATCCTCCGCACTGATTGCAGACTGTGCGAAACAGGAGGTTTAAGGCGCTGACTCTCCAAATGGGGAGATTGTTAGTAAAGCGGCTGGAATGGCGAACCCGAGCACCAGGAGAGGAAAAGTGAGGTACGTTTGAGAAACCTTTCCCGATCACACGGTGTACCATCCTCTGGGTTTCCCATGCGTGTTTTAGCTGTAGGAAGATACCCTTAAACCTGGAGAGTTGGGGCCCATGGAATGGGTAGCGCGCAGTACTGCTTTAAAGGGTCTGCATTTGCTCACCCAACCTCGCCAATCCTCTCAGCCCCAAGTGTCCAGCCTCACGTGTCATCCAGCTGTAGGGGGTAGCTAAGGTCAATCCAGGGTGCATCACAGCCCCTGGACGAATTTTGTAAGAATTTCTCTCTCTTTCACTCTGTTTGTGTTTTGTTTGTTTTTCGAAATTTATTTTTATAATGGGCTTCAGCTGAATTTCACTGCGGTATTTCTGCCGCCCTACACACACTTGATTCCCTTACGGAGACATATCAATACATAGGTTTTAAGATTCTGACTTGTCACATATATTCCTCTGCGGTGCATAGGGGGTGTTGAGTCCAGTTCACTGAGCAAAGAGTAGGTCTTCTCTATTACATATTTGGTTTATGGAACGGGATCCGTGCTAAATTTAAACTCTGGTTTTATGCATCACCCCACCTCACCTCTCCCCTTAAGCAGGCATAAGTGCGTCTTCTACATGTGTGACTGTGTTCTGTTTTGTAATTCAGTTCATGTGTAGTCATGTTTACATTCCGTCTGTGAGTGATATCTTATGATAAGTTTCTTTTTCTGTGTGACTTCTTTCACTTAGAATCATCGTACCTAAATCCACTCATTATGCTGCTGCTGGCCTTATGACAGTGATTTCAAGGCTGAGTGACATTCCATTGTACATAAGTACCACAACTTCTTTATCCATTTTTCTCTTTCCTGGGGTGTTTAAGTTGTACCCAAGTGGAGGATTTTGTAAACAGAGGAGCCCTAAGCTTTGGGGTGGCTGTGTCTTGTTGATTTTTATATTTCCCAAGATATATGCCCACGAGTGGAAGTGCCCTATGCTCTGTAGCTCTGTTTTTCACATGTTTCCGGAAACACCGTACACTTCTCCAGAGTGGCTGTTGGCAATTAAAATCCGGCCAATCAGGGTAACAAGGCTCCCTGGTCTGCATGGCCTGTCCTGCCTCTCTGGTTCTTACACTTTTTTCGGATGGCCCTTTGGACCGGTTGAAGAGAGACTTCTTTGCTGTGCGGATTTCCATTGCCCGCTTCCTCGATTGGCCAAGAAGGGCGTATGCGTTTTTGCCTGAATATATTCAGGCAAAAACGCATACGCCCTTTTTGGGCAACTGCGTCATCGTCGAAGTTCGGCCGCTTTTCATGTGCTTTAAAGGAGACTCCAATCTACCTGGTGAAACCTGTTTGCTGCAATTCTGCCTTGGTTTCAACTCCTCTTCGTTGCCTTACCTCAATATATTTTTCGACGAAAGTTGTCCTTTTTAACTCTGCAGGTTTGTGAACTGCAGTGCCCCTGAGCTCCATTTTTCAACTCGCTCTTTTGTGAACTGACCGCAAAACCGCAGGATTGCTTCAGGCCCTATTCTGGTTCCGGGGCGGCAGGCTGAGGCTTTGGTTAATTCTTCCTCCTGATGGGAAATTAGAGGTGCATGTGCCCGTCCGAACACCTACAGCTGTTCTCTCATTGGTTCCCCGTCATCCCGTTCATCCTCCGCACTGATTGCAGACTGTGCGAAACAGGAGGTTTAAGGCGCTGACTCTCCAAATGGGGAGATTGTTAGTAAAGCGGCTGGAATGGCGAACCCGAGCACCAGGAGAGGAAAAGTGAGGTACGTTTTAGAAACCTTTCCCGATCACACGGTGTACCATCCTCTGGGTTTCCCATGCGTGTTTTAGCTGTAGGAAGATACCCTTAAACCTGGAGAGTTGGGGCCCATGGAATGGGTGCGCGCAGTACTGCTTTAAAGGGTCTGCATTTGCTCACCCAACCTCACCAATCCTCTCAGCCCCAAGTGTCCAGCCTCACGTGTCATCCAGCTGTAGGGGGTAGGTAAGGTCAATCCAGGGTGCATCACAGCCCCTGGACGAATTTTGTAAGAATTTCTCTCTTTCACTCTCTGTGTTTTGTTTGTTTTTCGAAATTTATTTTTATAATGGGCTTCCGCTGAATTTCACTGCAGTATTTCTGGTGCCCTACACACACTTGATTCCCTTACGGAGACATATCAATACATAGGTTTTAAGATTCTGACTTGTCACATATATTCCTCTGCGGTGCATAGCGGGTGTTGAGTCCAGTTCACTGAGCAAAGAGTAGGTCTTCTCTATTACATATTTGGTTTATGGAACGGGATCCGTGCTAAGTTTAAACTGTGGTTTTATGCATCACCCCACCTCACCTCTCCCCTTAAGCAGGCATAAGTGCGTCTTCTAAATGTGTGACTGTGTTCTGTTTTGTAATTCAGTTCATGCGTAGCCATGTTTACATTCCGTCTGTGAGTGATATCTTATGATAAGTTTCTTTTTCTGTGTGACTTCTTTCACTTAGAATCATCGTACCTAAATCCACTCATTATGCTGCTGCTGGCCTTATGACAGTGATTTCAAGGCTGAGTGACATTCCATTGTACATAAGTACCACAACTTCTTTATCCACTTTTCTCTTTCCTGGGGTGTTTAAGTTGTACCCAAGTGGAGGATTTTGTAAACAGAGGAGCCCTAAGCTTTGGGGTGGCTGTGTCTTGTTGATTTTTATATTTCCCAAGATATATGCCCACGAGTGGAAGTGCCCTATGCTCTGTAGCTCTGTTTTTCACATGTTTCCGGAAACACCGTACACTTCTCCAGAGTGGCTGTTGGCAATTAAAATCCGGCCAATCAGGGTAACAAGGCTCCCTGGTCTGCATGGCCTGTCCTGCCTCTCTGGTTCTTACACTTTTTTCGGATGGCCCTTTGGACCGGTTGAAGAGAGACTTCTTTGCTGTGCGGATTTCCATTGCCCGCTTCCTCGATTGGCCAAGAAGGGCGTATGCGTTTTTGCCTGAATATATTCAGGCAAAAACGCATACGCCCTTTTTGGGCAACTGCGTCATCGTCGAAGTTCGGCCGCTTTTCATGTGCTTTAAAGGAGACTCCAATCTACCTGGTGAAACCTGTTTGCTGCAATTCTGCCTTGGTTTCAACTCCTCTTCGTTGCCTTACCTCAATATATTTTTCGACGAAAGTTGTCCTTTTTAACTCTGCAGGTTTGTGAACTGCAGTGCCCCTGAGCTCCATTTTTCAACTCGCTCTTTTGTGAACTGACCGCAAAACCGCAGGATTGCTTCAGGCCCTATTCTGGTTCCGGGGCGGCAGGCTGAGGCTTTGGTTAATTCTTCCTCCTGATGGGAAATTAGAGGTGCATGTGCCCGTCCAAACACCTACAGCTGTTCTCTCATTGGTTCCCCGTCATCCCGTTCATCCTCCGCACTGATTGCAGACTGTGCGAAACAGGAGGTTTAAGGCGCTGACTCTCCAAATGGGGAGATTGTTAGTAAAGCGGCTGGAATGGCGAACCCGAGCACCAGGAGAGGAAAAGTGAGGTACGTTTGAGAAACCTTTCCCGATCACACGGTGTACCATCCTCTGGGTTTCCCATGCGTGTTTTAGCTGTAGGAAGATACCCTTAAACCTGGAGAGTTGGGGCCCATGGAATGGGTAGCGCGCAGTACTGCTTTAAAGGGTCTGCATTTGCTCACCCAACCTCGCCAATCCTCTCAGCCCCAAGTGTCCAGCCTCACGTGTCATCCAGCTGTAGGGGGTAGCTAAGGTCAATCCAGGGTGCATCACAGCCCCTGGACGAATTTTGTAAGAATTTCTCTCTCTTTCACTCTGTTTGTGTTTTGTTTGTTTTTCGAAATTTATTTTTATAATGGGCTTCAGCTGAATTTCACTGCGGTATTTCTGCCGCCCTACACACACTTGATTCCCTTACGGAGACATATCAATACATAGGTTTTAAGATTCTGACTTGTCACATATATTCCTCTGCGGTGCATAGGGGGTGTTGAGTCCAGTTCACTGAGCAAAGAGTAGGTCTTCTCTATTACATATTTGGTTTATGGAACGGGATCCGTGCTAAATTTAAACTCTGGTTTTATGCATCACCCCACCTCACCTCTCCACTTAAGCAGGCATAAGTGCGTCTTCTACATGTGTGACTGTGTTCTGTTTTGTAATTCAGTTCATGTGTAGTCATGTTTACATTCCGTCTGTGAGTGATATCTTATGATAAGTTTCTTTTTCTGTGTGACTTCTTTCACTTAGAATCATCGTACCTAAATCCACTCATTATGCTGCTGCTGGCCTTATGACAGTGATTTCAAGGCTGAGTGACATTCCATTGTACATAAGTACCACAACTTCTTTATCCATTTTTCTCTTTCCTGGGGTGTTTAAGTTGTACCCAAGTGGAGGATTTTGTAAACAGAGGAGCCCTAAGCTTTGGGGTGGCTGTGTCTTGTTGATTTTTATATTTCCCAAGATATATGCCCACGAGTGGAAGTGCCCTATGCTCTGTAGCTCTGTTTTTCACATGTTTCCGGAAACACCGTACACTTCTCCAGAGTGGCTGTTGGCAATTAAAATCCGGCCAATCAGGGTAACAAGGCTCCCTGGTCTGCATGGCCTGTCCTGCCTCTCTGGTTCTTACACTTTTTTCGGATGGCCCTTTGGACCGGTTGAAGAGAGACTTCTTTGCTGTGCGGATTTCCATTGCCCGCTTCCTCGATTGGCCAAGAAGGGCGTATGCGTTTTTGCCTGAATATATTCAGGCAAAAACGCATACGCCCTTTTTGGGCAACTGCGTCATCGTCGAAGTTCGGCCGCTTTTCATGTGCTTTAAAGGAGACTCCAATCTACCTGGTGAAACCTGTTTGCTGCAATTCTGCCTTGGTTTCAACTCCTCTTCGTTGCCTTACCTCAATATATTTTTCGACGAAAGTTGTCCTTTTTAACTCTGCAGGTTTGTGAACTGCAGTGCCCCTGAGCTCCATTTTTCAACTCGCTCTTTTGTGAACTGACCGCAAAACCGCAGGATTGCTTCAGGCCCTATTCTGGTTCCGGGGCGGCAGGCTGAGGCTTTGGTTAATTCTTCCTCCTGATGGGAAATTAGAGGTGCATGTGCCCGTCCGAACACCTACAGCTGTTCTCTCATTGGTTCCCCGTCATCCCGTTCATCCTCCGCACTGATTGCAGACTGTGCGAAACAGGAGGTTTAAGGCGCTGACTCTCCAAATGGGGAGATTGTTAGTAAAGCGGCTGGAATGGCGAACCCGAGCACCAGGAGAGGAAAAGTGAGGTACGTTTGAGAAACCTTTCCCGATCACACGGTGTACCATCCTCTGGGTTTCCCATGCGTGTTTTAGCTGTAGGAAGATACCCTTAAACCTGGAGAGTTGGGGCCCATGGAATGGGTAGCGCGCAGTACTGCTTTAAAGGGTCTGCATTTGCTCACCCAACCTCACCAATCCTCTCAGCCCCAAGTGTCCAGCCTCACGTGTCATCCAGCTGTAGGGGGTAGGTAAGGTCAATCCAGGGTGCATCACAGCCCCTGGACGAATTTTGTAAGAATTTCTCTCTTTCACTCTCTGTGTTTTGTTTGTTTTTCGAAATTTATTTTTATAATGGGCTTCCGCTGAATTTCACTGCAGTATTTCTGGTGCCCTACACACACTTGATTCCCTTACGGAGACATATCAATACATAGGTTTTAAGATTCTGACTTGTCACATATATTCCTCTGCGGTGCATAGCGGGTGTTGAGTCCAGTTCACTGAGCAAAGAGTAGGTCTTCTCTATTACATATTTGGTTTATGGAACGGGATCCGTGCTAAGTTTAAACTGTGGTTTTATGCATCACCCCACCTCACCTCTCCCCTTAAGCAGGCATAAGTGCGTCTTCTAAATGTGTGACTGTGTTCTGTTTTGTAATTCAGTTCATGTGTAGCCATGTTTACATTCCGTCTGTGAGTGATATCTTATGATAAGTTTCTTTTTCTGTGTGACTTCTTTCACTTAGAATCATCGTACCTAAATCCACTCATTATGCTGCTGCTGGCCTTATGACAGTGATTTCAAGGCTGAGTGACATTCCATTGTACATAAGTACCACAACTTCTTTATCCATTTTTCTCTTTCCTGGGGTGTTTAAGTTGTACCCAAGTGGAGGATTTTGTAAACAGAGGAGCCCTAAGCTTTGGGGTGGCTGTGTCTTGTTGATTTTTATATTTCCCAAGATATATGCCCACGAGTGGAAGTGCCCTATGCTCTGTAGCTCTGTTTTTCACATGTTTCCGGAAACACCGTACACTTCTCCAGAGTGGCTGTTGGCAATTAAAATCCGGCCAATCAGGGTAACAAGGCTCCCTGGTCTGCATGGCCTGTCCTGCCTCTCTGGTTCTTACACTTTTTTCGGATGGCCCTTTGGACCGGTTGAAGAGAGACTTCTTTGCTGTGCGGATTTCCATTGCCCGCTTCCTCGATTGGCCAAGAAGGGCGTATGCGTTTTTGCCTGAATATATTCAGGCAAAAACGCATACGCCCTTTTTGGGCAACTGCGTCATCGTCGAAGTTCGGCCGCTTTTCATGTGCTTTAAAGGAGACTCCAATCTACCTGGTGAAACCTGTTTGCTGCAATTCTGCCTTGGTTTCAACTCCTCTTCGTTGCCTTACCTCAATATATTTTTCGACGAAAGTTGTCCTTTTTAACTCTGCAGGTTTGTGAACTGCAGTGCCCCTGAGCTCCATTTTTCAACTCGCTCTTTTGTGAACTGACCGCAAAACCGCAGGATTGCTTCAGGCCCTATTCTGGTTCCGGGGCGGCAGGCTGAGGCTTTGGTTAATTCTTCCTCCTGATGGGAAATTAGAGGTGCATGTGCCCGTCCGAACACCTACAGCTGTTCTCTCATTGGTTCCCCGTCATCCCGTTCATCCTCCGCACTGATTGCAGACTGTGCGAAACAGGAGGTTTAAGGCGCTGACTCTCCAAATGGGGAGATTGTTAGTAAAGCGGCTGGAATGGCGAACCCGAGCACCAGGAGAGGAAAAGTGAGGTACGTTTTAGAAACCTTTCCCGATCACACGGTGTACCATCCTCTGGGTTTCCCATGCGTGTTTTAGCTGTAGGAAGATACCCTTAAACCTGGAGAGTTGCGGCCCATGGAATGGGTAGCGCGCAGTACTGCTTTAAAGGGTCTGCATTTGCTCACCCAACCTCGCCAATCCTCTCAGCCCCAAGTGTCCAGCCTCACGTGTCATCCAGCTGTAGGGGGTAGCTAAGGTCAATCCAGGGTGCATCACAGCCCCTGGACGAATTTTGTAAGAATTTCTCTCTCTTTCACTCTCTTTGTGTTTTGTTTGTTTTTCGAAATTTATTTTTATAATGGGCTTCAGCTGAATTTCACTGCAGTATTTCTGCCGCCCTACACACACTTGATTCCCTTACGGAGACATATCAATACATAGGTTTTAAGATTCTGACTTGTCACATATATTCCTCTGCGGTGCATAGCGGGTGTTGAGTCCAGTTCACTGAGCAAAGAGTAGGTCTTCTCTATTACATATTTGGTTTATGGAACGGGATCCGTGCTAAGTTTAAACTGTGGTTTTATGCATCACCCCACCTCACCTCTCCCCTTAAGCAGGCATAAGTGCGTCTTCTAAATGTGTGACTGTGTTCTGTTTTGTAATTCAGTTCATGGGTAGCCATGTTTACATTCCGTCTGTGAGTGATATCTTATGATAAGTTTCTTTTTCTGTGTGACTTCTTTCACTTAGAATCATCGTACCTAAATCCACTCATTATGCTGCTGCTGGCCTTATGACAGTGATTTCAAGGCTGAGTGACATTCCATTGTACATAAGTACCACAACTTCTTTATCCATTTTTCTCTTTCCTGGGGTGTTTAAGTTGTACCCAAGTGGAGGATTTTGTAAACAGAGGAGCCCTAAGCTTTGGGGTGGCTGTGTCTTGTTGATTTTTATATTTCCCAAGATATATGCCCACGAGTGGAAGTGCCCTATGCTCTGTAGCTCTGTTTTTCACATGTTTCCGGAAACACCGTACACTTCTCCAGAGTGGCTGTTGGCAATTAAAATCCGGCCAATCAGGGTAACAAGGCTCCCTGGTCTGCATGGCCTGTCCTGCCTCTCTGGTTCTTACACTTTTTTCGGATGGCCCTTTGGACCGGTTGAAGAGAGACTTCTTTGCTGTGCGGATTTCCATTGCCCGCTTCCTCGATTGGCCAAGAAGGGCGTATGCGTTTTTGCCTGAATATATTCAGGCAAAAACGCATACGCCCTTTTTGGGCAACTGCGTCATCGTCGAAGTTCGGCCGCTTTTCATGTGCTTTAAAGGAGACTCCAATCTACCTGGTGAAACCTGTTTGCTGCAATTCTGCCTTGGTTTCAACTCCTCTTCGTTGCCTTACCTCAATATATTTTTCGACGAAAGTTGTCCTTTTTAACTCTGCAGGTTTGTGAACTGCAGTGCCCCTGAGCTCCATTTTTCAACTCGCTCTTTTGTGAACTGACCGCAAAACCGCAGGATTGCTTCAGGCCCTATTCTGGTTCCGGGGCGGCAGGCTGAGGCTTTGGTTAATTCTTCCTCCTGATGGGAAATTAGAGGTGCATGTGCCCGTCCGAACACCTACAGCTGTTCTCTCATTGGTTCCGCGTCATCCCGTTCATCCTCCGCACTGATTGCAGACTGTGCGAAACAGGAGGTTTAAGGCGCTGACTCTCCAAATGGGGAGATTGTTAGTAAAGCGGCTGGAATGGCGAACCCGAGCACCAGGAGAGGAAAAGTGAGGTACGTTTTAGAAACCTTTCCCGATCACACGGTGTACCATCCTCTGGGTTTCCCATGCGTGTTTTAGCTGTAGGAAGATACCCTTAAACCTGGAGAGTTGGGGCCCATGGAATGGGTAGCGCGCAGTACTGCTTTAAAGGGTCTGCATTTGCTCACCCAACCTCGCCAATCCTCTCAGCCCCAAGTGTCCAGCCTCACGTGTCATCCAGCTGTAGGGGGTAGCTAAGGTCAATCCAGGGTGCATCACAGCCCCTGGTCGAATTTTGTAAGAATTTCTCTCTCTTTCACTCTGTTTGTGTTTTGTTTGTTTTTCGAAATTTATTTTTATAATGGGCTTCCGCTGAATTTCACTGAAGTATTTCTTCCGCCCTACACACACTTGATTCCCTTACGGAGACATATCAATACATAGGTTTTAAGATTCTGATTTGTCACATATATTCCTCTGCGGTGCATAGCGGGTGTTGAGTCCAGTTCACTGAGCAAAGAGTAGGTCTTCTCTATTACATATTTGGTTTATGGAACGGGATCTGTGCTAAGTTTAAACTGTGGTTTTATGCATCACCCCACCTCACCTCTCCCCTTAAGCAGGCATAAGTGCGTCTTCTACATGTGTGACTGTGTTCTGTTTTGTAATTCAGTTCATGTGTAGTCATGTTTACATTCCGTCTGTGAGTGATATCTTATGATAAGTTTCTTTTTCTGTGTGACTTCTTTCACTTAGAATCATCGTACCTAAATCCACTCATTATGCTGCTGCTGGCCTTATGACAGTGATTTCAAGGCTGAGTGACATTCCATTGTACATAAGTACCACAACTTCTTTATCCATTTTTCTCTTTCCTGGGGTGTTTAAGTTGTACCCAAGTGGAGGATTTTGTAAACAGAGGAGCCCTAAGCTTTGGGGTGGCTGTGTCTTGTTGATTTTTATATTTCCCAAGATATATGCCCACGAGTGGAAGTGCCCTATGCTCTGTAGCTCTGTTTTTCACATGTTTCTGGAAACACCGTACACTTCTCCAGAGTGGCTGTTGGCAATTAAAATCCGGCCAATCAGGGTAACAAGGCTCCCTGGTCTGCATGGCCTGTCCTGCCTCTCTGGTTCTTACACTTTTTTCGGATGGCCCTTTGGACCGGTTGAAGAGAGACTTCTTTGCTGTGCGGATTTCCATTGCCCGCTTCCTCGATTGGCCAAGAAGGGCGTATGCGTTTTTGCCTGAGTATATTCAGGCAAAAACGCATACGCCCTTTTTGGGCAACTGCGTCATCGTCGAAGTTCGGCCGCTTTTCATGTGCTTTAAAGGAGACTCCAATCTACCTGGTGAAACCTGTTTGCTGCAATTCTGCCTTGGTTTCAACTCCTCTTCGTTGCCTTACCTCAATATATTTTTCGACGAAAGTTGTCCTTTTTAACTCTGCAGGTTTGTGAACTGCAGTGCCCCTGAGCTCCATTTTTCAACTCGCTCTTTTGTGAACTGACCGCAAAACCGCAGGATTGCTTCAGGCCCTATTCTGGTTCCGGGGCGGCAGGCTGAGGCTTTGGTTAATTCTTCCTCCTGATGGGAAATTAGAGGTGCATGTGCCCGTCCGAACACCTACAGCTGTTCTCTCATTGGTTCCCCGTCATCCCGTTCATCCTCCGCACTGATTGCAGACTGTGCGAAACAGGAGGTTTAAGGCGCTGACTCTCCAAATGGGGAGATTGTTAGTAAAGCGGCTGGAATGGCGAACCCGAGCACCAGGAGAGGAAAAGTGAGGTACGTTTTAGAAACCTTTCCCGATCACACGGTGTACCATCCTCTGGGTTTCCCATGCGTGTTTTAGCTGTAGGAAGATACCCTTAAACCTGGAGAGTTGGGGCCCATGGAATGGGTAGCGCGCAGTACTGCTTTAAAGGGTCTGCATTTGCTCACCCAACCTCGCCAATCCTCTCAGCCCCAAGTGTCCAGCCTCACGTGTCATCCAGCTGTAGGGGGTAGCTAAGGTCAATCCAGGGTGCATCACAGCCCCTGGACGAATTTTGTAAGAATTTCTCTCTCTTTCACTCTCTTTGTGTTTTGTTTGTTTTTCGAAATTTATTTTTATAATGGGCTTCAGCTGAATTTCACTGCAGTATTTCTGCCGCCCTATACACACTTGATTCCCTTACGGAGACATATCAATACATAGGTTTTAAGATTCTGACTTGTCACATATATTCCTCTGCGGTGCATAGCGGGTGTTGAGTCCAGTTCACTGAGCAAAGAGTAGGTCTTCTCTATTACATATTTGGTTTATGGAACGGGATCCGTGCTAAGTTTAAACTGTGGTTTTATGCATCACCCCACCTCACCTCTCCCCTTAAGCAGGCATAAGTGCGTCTTCTAAATGTGTGACTGTGTTCTGTTTTGTAATTCAGTTCATGGGTAGCCATGTTTACATTCCGTCTGTGAGTGATATCTTATGATAAGTTTCTTTTTCTGTGTGACTTCTTTCACTTAGAATCATCGTACCTAAATCCACTCATTATGCTGCTGCTGGCCTTATGACAGTGATTTCAAGGCTGAGTGACATTCCATTGTACATAAGTACCACAACTTCTTTATCCATTTTTCTCTTTCCTGGGGTGTTTAAGTTGTACCCAAGTGGAGGATTTTGTAAACAGAGGAGCCCTAAGCTTTGGGGTGGCTGTGTCTTGTTGATTTTTATATTTCCCAAGATATATGCCCACGAGTGGAAGTGCCCTATGCTCTGTAGCTCTGTTTTTCACATGTTTCCGGAAACACCGTACACTTCTCCAGAGTGGCTGTTGGCAATTAAAATCCGGCCAATCAGGGTAACAAGGCTCCCTGGTCTGCATGGCCTGTCCTGCCTCTCTGGTTCTTACACTTTTTTCGGATGGCCCTTTGGACCGGTTGAAGAGAGACTTCTTTGCTGTGCGGATTTCCATTGCCCGCTTCCTCGATTGGCCAAGAAGGGCGTATGCGTTTTTGCCTGAATATATTCAGGCAAAAACGCATACGCCCTTTTTGGGCAACTGCGTCATCGTCGAAGTTCGGCCGCTTTTCATGTGCTTTAAAGGAGACTCCAATCTACCTGGTGAAACCTGTTTGCTGCAATTCTGCCTTGGTTTCAACTCCTCTTCGTTGCCTTACCTCAATATATTTTTCGACGAAAGTTGTCCTTTTTAACTCTGCAGGTTTGTGAACTGCAGTGCCCCTGAGCTCCATTTTTCAACTCGCTCTTTTGTGAACTGACCGCAAAACCGCAGGATTGCTTCAGGCCCTATTCTGGTTCCGGGGCGGCAGGCTGAGGCTTTGGTTAATTCTTCCTCCTGATGGGAAATTAGAGGTGCATGTGCCCGTCCGAACACCTACAGCTGTTCTCTCATTGGTTCCGCGTCATCCCGTTCATCCTCCGCACTGATTGCAGACTGTGCGAAACAGGAGGTTTAAGGCGCTGACTCTCCAAATGGGGAGATTGTTAGTAAAGCGGCTGGAATGGCGAACCCGAGCACCAGGAGAGGAAAAGTGAGGTACGTTTTAGAAACCTTTCCCGATCACACGGTGTACCATCCTCTGGGTTTCCCATGCGTGTTTTAGCTGTAGGAAGATACCCTTAAACCTGGAGAGTTGGGGCCCATGGAATGGGTAGCGCGCAGTACTGCTTTAAAGGGTCTGCATTTGCTCACCCAACCTCGCCAATCCTCTCAGCCCCAAGTGTCCAGCCTCACGTGTCATCCAGCTGTAGGGGGTAGGTAAGGTCAATCCAGGGTGCATCACAGCCCCTGGACGAATTTTGTAAGAATTTCTCTCTTTCACTCTCTGTGTTTTGTTTGTTTTTCGAAATTTATTTTTATAATGGGCTTCCGCTGAATTTCACTGCAGTATTTCTGGTGCCCTACACACACTTGATTCCCTTACGGAGACATATCAATACATAGGTTTTAAGATTCTGACTTGTCACATATATTCCTCTGCGGTGCATAGCGGGTGTTGAGTCCAGTTCACTGAGCAAAGAGTAGGTCTTCTCTATTACATATTTGGTTTATGGAACGGGATCCGTGCTAAGTTTAAACTGTGGTTTTATGCATCACCCCACCTCACCTCTCCCCTTAAGCAGGCATAAGTGCGTCTTCTAAATGTGTGACTGTGTTCTGTTTTGTAATTCAGTTCATGTGTAGCCATGTTTACATTCCGTCTGTGAGTGATATCTTATAAGTTTCTTTTTCTGTGTGACTTCTTTCACTTAGAATCATCGTACCTAAATCCACTCATTATGCTGCTGCTGGCCTTATGACAGTGATTTCAAGGCTGAGTGACATTCCATTGTACATAAGTACCACAACTTCTTTATCCATTTTTCTCTTTCCTGGGGTGTTTAAGTTGTACCCAAGTGGAGGATTTTGTAAACAGAGGAGCCCTAAGCTTTGGGGTGGCTGTGTCTTGTTGATTTTTATATTTCCCAAGATATATGCCCACGAGTGGAAGTGCCCTATGCTCTGTAGCTCTGTTTTTCACATGTTTCCGGAAACACCGTACACTTCTCCAGAGTGGCTGTTGGCAATTAAATTCCGGCCAATCAGGGTAACAAGGCTCCCTGGTCTGCATGGCCTGTCCTGCCTCTCTGGTTCTTACACTTTTTTCGGATGGCCCTTTGGACCGGTTGAAGAGAGACTTCTTTGCTGTGCGGATTTCCATTGCCCGCTTCCTCGATTGGCCAAGAAGGGCGTATGCGTTTTTGCCTGAATATATTCAGGCAAAAACGCATACGCCCTTTTTGGGCAACTGCGTCATCGTCGAAGTTCGGCCGCTTTTCATGTGCTTTAAAGGAGACTCCAATCTACCTGGTGAAACCTGTTTGCTGCAATTCTGCCTTGGTTTCAACTCCTCTTCGTTGCCTTACCTCAATATATTTTTCGACGAAAGTTGTCCTTTTTAACTCTGCAGGTTTGTGAACTGCAGTGCCCCTGAGCTCCATTTTTCAACTCGCTCTTTTGTGAACTGACCGCAAAACCGCAGGATTGCTTCAGGCCCTATTCTGGTTCCGGGGCGGCAGGCTGAGGCTTTGGTTAATTCTTCCTCCTGATGGGAAATTAGAGGTGCATGTGCCCGTCCGAACACCTACAGCTGTTCTCTCATTGGTTCCGCGTCATCCCGTTCATCCTCCGCACTGATTGCAGACTGTGCGAAACAGGAGGTTTAAGGCGCTGACTCTCCAAATGGGGAGATTGTTAGTAAAGCGGCTGGAATGGCGAACCCGAGCACCAGGAGAGGAAAAGTGAGGTACGTTTTAGAAACCTTTCCCGATCACACGGTGTACCATCCTCTGGGTTTCCCATGCGTGTTTTAGCTGTAGGAAGATACCCTTAAACCTGGAGAGTTGGGGCCCATGGAATGGGTAGCGCGCAGTACTGCTTTAAAGGGTCTGCATTTGCTCACCCAACCTCACCAATCCTCTCAGCCCCAAGTGTCCAGCCTCACGTGTCATCCAGCTGTAGGGGGTAGGTAAGGTCAATCCAGGGTGCATCACAGCCCCTGGACGAATTTTGTAAGAATTTCTCTCTTTCACTCTCTGTGTTTTGTTTGTTTTTCGAAATTTATTTTTATAATGGGCTTCCGCTGAATTTCACTGCAGTATTTCTGGTGCCCTACACACACTTGATTCCCTTACGGAGACATATCAATACATAGGTTTTAAGATTCTGACTTGTCACATATATTCCTCTGCGGTGCATAGCGGGTGTTGAGTCCAGTTCACTGAGCAAAGAGTAGGTCTTCTCTATTACATATTTGGTTTATGGAACGGGATCCGTGCTAAGTTTAAACTGTGGTTTTATGCATCACCCCACCTCACCTCTCCCCTTAAGCAGGCATAAGTGCGTCTTCTAAATGTGTGACTGTGTTCTGTTTTGTAATTCAGTTCATGTGTAGCCATGTTTACATTCCGTCTGTGAGTGATATCTTATGATAAGTTTCTTTTTCTGTGTGACTTCTTTCACTTAGAATCATCGTACCTAAATCCACTCATTATGCTGCTGCTGGCCTTATGACAGTGATTTCAAGGCTGAGTGACATTCCATTGTACATAAGTACCACAACTTCTTTATCCATTTTTCTCTTTCCTGGGGTGTTTAAGTTGTACCCAAGTGGAGGATTTTGTAAACAGAGGAGCCCTAAGCTTTGGGGTGGCTGTGTCTTGTTGATTTTTATATTTCCCAAGATATATGCCCACGAGTGGAAGTGCCCTATGCTCTGTAGCTCTGTTTTTCACATGTTTCCGGAAACACCGTACACTTCTCCAGAGTGGCTGTTGGCAATTAAAATCCGGCCAATCAGGGTAACAAGGCTCCCTGGTCTGCATGGCCTGTCCTGCCTCTCTGGTTCTTACACTTTTTTCGGATGGCCCTTTGGACCGGTTGAAGAGAGACTTCTTTGCTGTGCGGATTTCCATTGCCCGCTTCCTCGATTGGCCAAGAAGGGCGTATGCGTTTTTGCCTGAATATATTCAGGCAAAAACGCATACGCCCTTTTTGGGCAACTGCGTCATCGTCGAAGTTCGGCCGCTTTTCATGTGCTTTAAAGGAGACTCCAATCTACCTGGTGAAACCTGTTTGCTGCAATTCTGCCTTGGTTTCAACTCCTCTTCGTTGCCTTACCTCAATATATTTTTCGACGAAAGTTGTCCTTTTTAACTCTGCAGGTTTGTGAACTGCAGTGCCCCTGAGCTCCATTTTTCAACTCGCTCTTTTGTGAACTGACCGCAAAACCGCAGGATTGCTTCAGGCCCTATTCTGGTTCCGGGGCGGCAGGCTGAGGCTTTGGTTAATTCTTCCTCCTGATGGGAAATTAGAGGTGCATGTGCCCGTCCGAACACCTACAGCTGTTCTCTCATTGGTTCCCCGTCATCCCGTTCATCCTCCGCACTGATTGCAGACTGTGCGAAACAGGAGGTTTAAGGCGCTGACTCTCCAAATGGGGAGATTGTTAGTAAAGCGGCTGGAATGGCGAACCCGAGCACCAGGAGAGGAAAAGTGAGGTACGTTTTAGAAACCTTTCCCGATCACACGGTGTACCATCCTCTGGGTTTCCCATGCGTGTTTTAGCTGTAGGAAGATACCCTTAAACCTGGAGAGTTGGGGCCCATGGAATGGGTAGCGCGCAGTACTGCTTTAAAGGGTCTGCATTTGCTCACCCAACCTCGCCAATCCTCTCAGCCCCAAGTGTCCAGCCTCACGTGTCATCCAGCTGTAGGGGGTAGGTAAGGTCAATCCAGGGTGCATCACAGCCCCTGGACGAATTTTGTAAGAATTTCTCTCTTTCACTCTCTGTGTTTTGTTTGTTTTTCGAAATTTATTTTTATAATGGGCTTCCGCTGAATTTCACTGCAGTATTTCTGGTGCCCTACACACACTTGATTCCCTTACGGAGACATATCAATACATAGGTTTTAAGATTCTGACTTGTCACATATATTCCTCTGCGGTGCATAGCGGGTGTTGAGTCCAGTTCACTGAGCAAAGAGTAGGTCTTCTCTATTACATATTTGGTTTATGGAACGGGATCCGTGCTAAGTTTAAACTGTGGTTTTATGCATCACCCCACCTCACCTCTCCCCTTAAGCAGGCATAAGTGCGTCTTCTAAATGTGTGACTGTGTTCTGTTTTGTAATTCAGTTCATGGGTAGCCATGTTTACATTCCGTCTGTGAGTGATATCTTATGATAAGTTTCTTTTTCTGTGTGACTTCTTTCACTTAGAATCATCGTACCTAAATCCACTCATTATGCTGCTGCTGGCCTTATGACAGTGATTTCAAGGCTGAGTGACATTCCATTGTACATAAGTACCACAACTTCTTTATCCATTTTTCTCTTTCCTGGGGTGTTTAAGTTGTACCCAAGTGGAGGATTTTGTAAACAGAGGAGCCCTAAGCTTTGGGGTGGCTGTGTCTTGTTGATTTTTATATTTCCCAAGATATATGCCCACGAGTGGAAGTGCCCTATGCTCTGTAGCTCTGTTTTTCACATGTTTCCGGAAACACCGTACACTTCTCCAGAGTGGCTGTTGGCAATTAAAATCCGGCCAATCAGGGTAACAAGGCTCCCTGGTCTGCATGGCCTGTCCTGCCTCTCTGGTTCTTACACTTTTTTCGGATGGCCCTTTGGACCGGTTGAAGAGAGACTTCTTTGCTGTGCGGATTTTCATTGCCCGCTTCCTCGATTGGCCAAGAAGGGCGTATGCGTTTTTGCCTGAATATATTCAGGCAAAAACGCATACGCCCTTTTTGGGCAACTGCGTCATCGTCGAAGTTCGGCCGCTTTTCATGTGCTTTAAAGGAGACTCCAATCTACCTGGTGAAACCTGTTTGCTGCAATTCTGCCTTGGTTTCAACTCCTCTTCGTTGCCTTACCTCAATATATTTTTCGACGAAAGTTGTCCTTTTTAACTCTGCAGGTTTGTGAACTGCAGTGCCCCTGAGCTCCATTTTTCAACTCGCTCTTTTGTGAACTGACCGCAAAACCGCAGGATTGCTTCAGGCCCTATTCTGGTTCCGGGGCGGCAGGCTGAGGCTTTGGTTAATTCTTCCTCCTGATGGGAAATTAGAGGTGCATGTGCCCGTCCGAACACCTACAGCTGTTCTCTCATTGGTTCCCCGTCATCCCGTTCATCCTCCGCACTGATTGCAGACTGTGCGAAACAGGAGGTTTAAGGCGCTGACTCTCCAAATGGGGAGATTGTTAGTAAAGCGGCTGGAATGGCGAACCCGAGCACCAGGAGAGGAAAAGTGAGGTACGTTTTAGAAACCTTTCCCGATCACACGGTGTACCATCCTCTGGGTTTCCCATGCGTGTTTTAGCTGTAGGAAGATACCCTTAAACCTGGAGAGTTGGGGCCCATGGAATGGGTAGCGCGCAGTACTGCTTTAAAGGGTCTGCATTTGCTCACCCAACCTCGCCAATCCTCTCAGCCCCAAGTGTCCAGCCTCACGTGTCATCCAGCTGTAGGGGGTAGGTAAGGTCAATCCAGGGTGCATCACAGCCCCTGGACGAATTTTGTAAGAATTTCTCTCTTTCACTCTCTGTGTTTTGTTTGTTTTTCGAAATTTATTTTTATAATGGGCTTCCGCTGAATTTCACTGCAGTATTTCTGGTGCCCTACACACACTTGATTCCCTTACGGAGACATATCAATACATAGGTTTTAAGATTCTGACTTGTCACATATATTCCTCTGCGGTGCATAGCGGGTGTTGAGTCCAGTTCACTGAGCAAAGAGTAGGTCTTCTCTATTACATATTTGGTTTATGGAACGGGATCCGTGCTAAGTTTAAACTGTGGTTTTATGCATCACCCCACCTCACCTCTCCCCTTAAGCAGGCATAAGTGCGTCTTCTAAATGTGTGACTGTGTTCTGTTTTGTAATTCAGTTCATGGGTAGCCATGTTTACATTCCGTCTGTGAGTGATATCTTATGATAAGTTTCTTTTTCTGTGTGACTTCTTTCACTTAGAATCATCGTACCTAAATCCACTCATTATGCTGCTGCTGGCCTTATGACAGTGATTTCAAGGCTGAGTGACATTCCATTGTACATAAGTACCACAACTTCTTTATCCATTTTTCTCTTTCCTGGGGTGTTTAAGTTGTACCCAAGTGGAGGATTTTGTAAACAGAGGAGCCCTAAGCTTTGGGGTGGCTGTGTCTTGTTGATTTTTATATTTCCCAAGATATATGCCCACGAGTGGAAGTGCCCTATGCTCTGTAGCTCTGTTTTTCACATGTTTCCGGAAACACCGTACACTTCTCCAGAGTGGCTGTTGGCAATTAAAATCCGGCCAATCAGGGTAACAAGGCTCCCTGGTCTGCATGGCCTGTCCTGCCTCTCTGGTTCTTACACTTTTTTCGGATGGCCCTTTGGACCGGTTGAAGAGAGACTTCTTTGCTGTGCGGATTTTCATTGCCCGCTTCCTCGATTGGCCAAGAAGGGCGTATGCGTTTTTGCCTGAATATATTCAGGCAAAAACGCATACGCCCTTTTTGGGCAACTGCGTCATCGTCGAAGTTCGGCCGCTTTTCATGTGCTTTAAAGGAGACTCCAATCTACCTGGTGAAACCTGTTTGCTGCAATTCTGCCTTGGTTTCAACTCCTCTTCGTTGCCTTACCTCAATATATTTTTCGACGAAAGTTGTCCTTTTTAACTCTGCAGGTTTGTGAACTGCAGTGCCCCTGAGCTCCATTTTTCAACTCGCTCTTTTGTGAACTGACCGCAAAACCGCAGGATTGCTTCAGGCCCTATTCTGGTTCCGGGGCGGCAGGCTGAGGCTTTGGTTAATTCTTGCTCCTGATGGGAAATTAGAGGTGCATGTGCCCGTCCGAACACCTACAGCTGTTCTCTCATTGGTTCCCCGTCATCCCGTTCATCCTCCGCACTGATTGCAGACTGTGCGAAACAGGAGGTTTAAGGCGCTGACTCTCCAAATGGGGAGATTGTTAGTAAAGCGGCTGGAATGGCGAACCCGAGCACCAGGAGAGGAAAAGTGAGGTACGTTTTAGAAACCTTTCCCGATCACACGGTGTACCATCCTCTGGGTTTCCCATGCGTGTTTTAGCTGTAGGAAGATACCCTTAAACCTGGAGAGTTGGGGCCCATGGAATGGGTAGCGCGCAGTACTGCTTTAAAGGGTCTGCATTTGCTCACCCAACCTCGTCAATCCTCTCAGCCCCAAGTGTCCAGCCTCACGTGTCATCCAGCTGTAGGGGGTAGCTAAGGTCAATCCAGGGTGCATCACAGCCCCTGGACGAATTTTGTAAGAATTTCTCTCTCTTTCACTCTCTTTGTGTTTTGTTTGTTTTTCGAAATTTATTTTTATAATGGGCTTCAGCTGAATTTCACTGCAGTATTTCTGCCGCCCTACACACACTTGATTCCCTTACGGAGACATATCAATACATAGGTTTTAAGATTCTGACTTGTCACATATATTCCTCTGCGGTGCATAGGGGGTGTTGAGTCCAGTTCACTGAGCAAAGAGTAGGTCTTCTCTATTACATATTTGGTTTATGGAACGGGATCCGTGCTAAGTTTAAACTCTGGTTTTATGCATCACCCCACCTCACCTCTCCCCTTAAGCAGGCATAAGTGCGTCTTCTACATGTGTGACTGTGTTCTGTTTTGTAATTCAGTTCATGTGTAGTCATGTTTACATTCCGTCTGTGAGTGATATCTTATGATAAGTTTCTTTTTCTGTGTGACTTCTTTCACTTAGAATCATCGTACCTAAATCCACTCATTATGCTGCTGCTGGCCTTATGACAGTGATTTCAAGGCTGAGTGACATTCCATTGTACATAAGTACCACAACTTCTTTATCCATTTTTCTCTTTCCTGGGGTGTTTAAGTTGTACCCAAGTGGAGGATTTTGTAAACAGAGGAGCCCTAAGCTTTGGGGTGGCTGTGTCTTGTTGATTTTTATATTTCCCAAGATATATGCCCACGAGTGGAAGTGCCCTATGCTCTGTAGCTCTGTTTTTCACATGTTTCCGGAAACACCGTACACTTCTCCAGAGTGGCTGTTGGCAATTAAAATCCGGCCAATCAGGGTAACAAGGCTCCCTGGTCTGCATGGCCTGTCCTGCCTCTCTGGTTCTTACACTTTTTTCGGATGGCCCTTTGGACCGGTTGAAGAGAGACTTCTTTGCTGTGCGGATTTCCATTGCCCGCTTCCTCGATTGGCCAAGAAGGGCGTATGCGTTTTTGCCTGAATATATTCAGGCAAAAACGCATACGCCCTTTTTGGGCAACTGCGTCATCGTCGAAGTTCGGCCGCTTTTCATGTGCTTTAAAGGAGACTCCAATCTACCTGGTGAAACCTGTTTGCTGCAATTCTGCCTTGGTTTCAACTCCTCTTCGTTGCCTTACCTCAATATATTTTTCGACGAAAGTTGTCCTTTTTAACTCTGCAGGTTTGTGAACTGCAGTGCCCCTGAGCTCCATTTTTCAACTCGCTCTTTTGTGAACTGACCGCAAAACCGCAGGATTGCTTCAGGCCCTATTCTGGTTCCGGGGCGGCAGGCTGAGGCTTTGGTTAATTCTTCCTCCTGATGGGAAATTAGAGGTGCATGTGCCCGTCCAAACACCTACAGCTGTTCTCTCATTGGTTCCCCGTCATCCCGTTCATCCTCCACACTGATTGCAGACTGTGCGAAACAGGAGGTTTAAGGCGCTGACTCTCCAAATGGGGAGATTGTTAGTAAAGCGGCTGGAATGGCGAACCCGAGCACCAGGAGAGGAAAAGTGAGGTACGTTTTAGAAACCTTTCCCGATCACACGGTGTACCATCCTCTGGGTTTCCCATGCGTGTTTTAGCTGTAGGAAGATACCCTTAAACCTGGAGAGTTGGGGCCCATGGAATGGGTGCGCACAGTACTGCTTTAAAGGGTCTGCATTTGCTCACCCAACCTCACCAATCCTCTCAGCCCCAAGTGTCCAGCCTCACGTGTCATCCAGCTGTAGGGGGTAGGTAAGGTCAATCCAGGGTGCATCACAGCCCCTGGACGAATTTTGTAAGAATTTCTCTCTTTCACTCTCTGTGTTTTGTTTGTTTTTCGAAATTTATTTTTATAATGGGCTTCCGCTGAATTTCACTGCAGTATTTCTGGTGCCCTACACACACTTGATTCCCTTTCGGAGACATATCAATACATAGGTTTTAAGATTCTGACTTGTCACATATATTCCTCTGCGGTGCATAGCGGGTGTTGAGTCCAGTTCACTGAGCAAAGAGTAGGTCTTCTCTATTACATATTTGGTTTATGGAACGGGATCCGTGCTAAGTTTAAACTGTGGTTTTATGCATCACCCCACCTCACCTCTCCCCTTAAGCAGGCATAAGTGCGTCTTCTAAATGTGTGACTGTGTTCTGTTTTGTAATTCAGTTCATGTGTAGCCATGTTTACATTCCGTCTGTGAGTGATATCTTATAAGTTTCTTTTTCTGTGTGACTTCTTTCACTTAGAATCATCGTACCTAAATCCACTCATTATGCTGCTGCTGGCCTTATGACAGTGATTTCAAGGCTGAGTGACATTCCATTGTACATAAGTACCACAACTTCTTTATCCATTTTTCTCTTTCCTGGGGTGTTTAAGTTGTACCCAAGTGGAGGATTTTGTAAACAGAGGAGCCCTAAGCTTTGGGGTGGCTGTGTCTTGTTGATTTTTATATTTCCCAAGATATATGCCCACGAGTGGAAGTGCCCTATGCTCTGTAGCTCTGTTTTTCACATGTTTCCGGAAACACCGTACACTTCTCCAGAGTGGCTGTTGGCAATTAAAATCCGGCCAATCAGGGTAACAAGGCTCCCTGGTCTGCATGGCCTGTCCTGCCTCTCTGGTTCTTACACTTTTTTCGGATGGCCCTTTGGACCGGTTGAAGAGAGACTTCTTTGCTGTGCGGATTTCCATTGCCCGCTTCCTCGATTGGCCAAGAAGGGCGTATGCGTTTTTGCCTGAATATATTCAGGCAAAAACGCATACGCCCTTTTTGGGCAACTGCGTCATCGTCGAAGTTCGGCCGCTTTTCATGTGCTTTAAAGGAGACTCCAATCTACCTGGTGAAACCTGTTTGCTGCAATTCTGCCTTGGTTTCAACTCCTCTTCGTTGCCTTACCTCAATATATTTTTCGACGAAAGTTGTCCTTTTTAACTCTGCAGGTTTGTGAACTGCAGTGCCCCTGAGCTCCATTTTTCAACTCGCTCTTTTGTGAACTGACCGCAAAACCGCAGGATTGCTTCAGGCCCTATTCTGGTTCCGGGGCGGCAGGCTGAGGCTTTGGTTAATTCTTCCTCCTGATGGGAAATTAGAGGTGCATGTGCCCGTCCAAACACCTACAGCTGTTCTCTCATTGGTTCCCCGTCATCCCGTTCATCCTCCGCACTGATTGCAGACTGTGCGAAACAGGAGGTTTAAGGCGCTGACTCTCCAAATGGGGAGATTGTTAGTAAAGCGGCTGGAATGGCGAACCCGAGCACCAGGAGAGGAAAAGTGAGGTACGTTTTAGAAACCTTTCCCGATCACACGGTGTACCATCCTCTGGGTTTCCCATGCGTGTTTTAGCTGTAGGAAGATACCCTTAAACCTGGAGAGTTGGGGCCCATGGAATGGGTGCGCGCAGTACTGCTTTAAAGGGTCTGCATTTGCTCACCCAACCTCACCAATCCTCTCAGCCCCAAGTGTCCAGCCTCACGTGTCATCCAGCTGTAGGGGGTAGGTAAGGTCAATCCAGGGTGCATCACAGCCCCTGGACGAATTTTGTAAGAATTTCTCTCTCTTTCACTCTCTTTGTGTTTTGTTTGTTTTTCGAAATTTATTTTTATAATGGGCTTCCGCTGAATTTCACTGCAGTATTTCTGCCGCCCTACACACACTTGATTCCCTTACGGAGACATATCAATACATAGGTTTTAAGATTCTGACTTGTCACATATATTCCTCTGCGGTGCATAGGGGGTGTTGAGTCCAGTTCACTGAGCAAAGAGTAGGTCTTCTCTATTACATATTTGGTTTATGGAACGGGATCCGTGCTAAGTTTAAACTGGTTTTATGCATCACCCCACCTCACCTCTCCCCTTAAGCAGGCATAAGTGCATCTTCTACATGTGTGACTGTGTTCTGTTTTGTAATTCAGTTCATGCGTAGCCATGTTTACATTCCGTCTGTGAGTGATATCTTATGATAAGTTTCTTTTTCTGTGTGACTTCTTTCACTTAGAATCATCGTACCTAAATCCACTCATTATGCTGCTGCTGGCCTTATGACAGTGATTTCAAGGCTGAGTGACATTCCATTGTACATAAGTACCACAACTTCTTTATCCATTTTTCTCTTTCCTGGGGTGTTTAAGTTGTACCCAAGTGGAGGATTTTGTAAACAGAGGAGCCCTAAGCTTTGGGGTGGCTGTGTCTTGTTGATTTTTATATTTCCCAAGATATATGCCCACGAGTGGAAGTGCCCTATGCTCTGTAGCTCTGTTTTTCACATGTTTCCGGAAACACCGTACACTTCTCCAGAGTGGCTGTTGGCAATTAAATTCCGGCCAATCAGGGTAACAAGGCTCCCTGGTCTGCATGGCCTGTCCTGCCTCTCTGGTTCTTACACTTTTTTCGGATGGCCCTTTGGACCGGTTGAAGAGAGACTTCTTTGCTGTGCGGATTTCCATTGCCCGCTTCCTCGATTGGCCAAGAAGGGCGTATGCGTTTTTGCCTGAATATATTCAGGCAAAAACGCATACGCCCTTTTTGGGCAACTGCGTCATCGTCGAAGTTCGGCCGCTTTTCATGTGCTTTAAAGGAGACTCCAATCTACCTGGTGAAACCTGTTTGCTGCAATTCTGCCTTGGTTTCAACTCCTCTTCGTTGCCTTACCTCAATATATTTTTCGACGAAAGTTGTCCTTTTTAACTCTGCAGGTTTGTGAACTGCAGTGCCCCTGAGCTCCATTTTTCAACTCGCTCTTTTGTGAACTGACCGCAAAACCGCAGGATTGCTTCAGGCCCTATTCTGGTTCCGGGGCGGCAGGCTGAGGCTTTGGTTAATTCTTCCTCCTGATGGGAAATTAGAGGTGCATGTGCCCGTCCAAACACCTACAGCTGTTCTCTCATTGGTTCCCCGTCATCCCGTTCATCCTCCGCACTGATTGCAGACTGTGCGAAACAGGAGGTTTAAGGCGCTGACTCTCCAAATGGGGAGATTGTTAGTAAAGCGGCTGGAATGGCGAACCCGAGCACCAGGAGAGGAAAAGTGAGGTACGTTTTAGAAACCTTTCCCGATCACACGGTGTACCATCCTCTGGGTTTCCCATGCGTGTTTTAGCTGTAGGAAGATACCCTTAAACCTGGAGAGTTGGGGCCCATGGAATGGGTAGCGCGCAGTACTGCTTTAAAGGGTCTGCATTTGCTCACCCAACCTCACCAATCCTCTCAGCCCCAAGTGTCCAGCCTCACGTGTCATCCAGCTGTAGGGGGTAGCTAAGGTCAATCCAGGGTGCATCACAGCCCCTGGACGAATTTTGTAAGAATTTCTCTCTCTTTCACTCTCTTTGTGTTTTGTTTGTTTTTCGAAATTTATTTTTATAATGGGCTTCCGCTGAATTTCACTGCAGTATTTCTGCCGCCCTACACACACTTGATTCCCTTACGGAGACATATCAATACATAGGTTTTAAGATTCTGACTTGTCACATATATTCCTCTGCGGTGCATAGGGGGTGTTGAGTCCAGTTCACTGAGCAAAGAGTAGGTCTTCTCTATTACATATTTGGTTTATGGAACGGGATCCGTGCTAAGTTTAAACTCTGGTTTTATGCATCACCCCACCTCACCTCTCCCCTTAAGCAGGCATAAGTGCATCTTCTACATGTGTGACTGTGTTCTGTTTTGTAATTCAGTTCATGCGTAGCCATGTTTACATTCCGTCTGTGAGTGATATCTTATGATAAGTTTCTTTTTCTGTGTGACTTCTTTCACTTAGAATCATCGTACCTAAATCCACTCATTATGCTGCTGCTGGCCTTATGACAGTGATTTCAAGGCTGAGTGACATTCCATTGTACATAAGTACCACAACTTCTTTATCCATTTTTCTCTTTCCTGGGGTGTTTAAGTTGTACCCAAGTGGAGGATTTTGTAAACAGAGGAGCCCTAAGCTTTGGGGTGGCTGTGTCTTGTTGATTTTTATATTTCCCAAGATATATGCCCACGAGTGGAAGTGCCCTATGCTCTGTAGCTCTGTTTTTCACATGTTTCCGGAAACACCGTACACTTCTCCAGAGTGGCTGTTGGCAATTAAATTCCGGCCAATCAGGGTAACAAGGCTCCCTGGTCTGCATGGCCTGTCCTGCCTCTCTGGTTCTTACACTTTTTTCGGATGGCCCTTTGGACCGGTTGAAGAGAGACTTCTTTGCTGTGCGGATTTCCATTGCCCGCTTCCTCGATTGGCCAAGAAGGGCGTATGCGTTTTTGCCTGAATATATTCAGGCAAAAACGCATACGCCCTTTTTGGGCAACTGCGTCATCGTCGAAGTTCGGCCGCTTTTCATGTGCTTTAAAGGAGACTCCAATCTACCTGGTGAAACCTGTTTGCTGCAATTCTGCCTTGGTTTCAACTCCTCTTCGTTGCCTTACCTCAATATATTTTTCGACGAAAGTTGTCCTTTTTAACTCTGCAGGTTTGTGAACTGCAGTGCCCCTGAGCTCCATTTTTCAACTCGCTCTTTTGTGAACTGACCGCAAAACCGCAGGATTGCTTCAGGCCCTATTCTGGTTCCGGGGCGGCAGGCTGAGGCTTTGGTTAATTCTTCCTCCTGATGGGAAATTAGAGGTGCATGTGCCCGTCCAAACACCTACAGCTGTTCTCTCATTGGTTCCCCGTCATCCCGTTCATCCTCCGCACTGATTGCAGACTGTGCGAAACAGGAGGTTTAAGGCGCTGACTCTCCAAATGGGGAGATTGTTAGTAAAGCGGCTGGAATGGCGAACCCGAGCACCAGGAGAGGAAAAGTGAGGTACGTTTTAGAAACCTTTCCCGATCACACGGTGTACCATCCTCTGGGTTTCCCATGCGTGTTTTAGCTGTAGGAAGATACCCTTAAACCTGGAGAGTTGGGGCCCATGGAATGGGTAGCGCGCAGTACTGCTTTAAAGGGTCTGCATTTGCTCACCCAACCTCACCAATCCTCTCAGCCCCAAGTGTCCAGCCTCACGTGTCATCCAGCTGTAGGGGGTAGCTAAGGTCAATCCAGGGTGCATCACAGCCCCTGGACGAATTTTGTAAGAATTTCTCTCTCTTTCACTCTCTTTGTGTTTTGTTTGTTTTTCGAAATTTATTTTTATAATGGGCTTCCGCTGAATTTCACTGCAGTATTTCTGCCGCCCTACACACACTTGATTCCCTTACGGAGACATATCAATACATAGGTTTTAAGATTCTGACTTGTCACATATATTCCTCTGCGGTGCATAGGGGGTGTTGAGTCCAGTTCACTGAGCAAAGAGTAGGTCTTCTCTATTACATATTTGGTTTATGGAACGGGATCCGTGCTAAGTTTAAACTCTGGTTTTATGCATCACCCCACCTCACCTCTCCCCTTAAGCAGGCATAAGTGCATCTTCTACATGTGTGACTGTGTTCTGTTTTGTAATTCAGTTCATGCGTAGCCATGTTTACATTCCGTCTGTGAGTGATATCTTATGATAAGTTTCTTTTTCTGTGTGACTTCTTTCACTTAGAATCATCGTACCTAAATCCACTCATTATGCTGCTGCTGGCCTTATGACAGTGATTTCAAGGCTGAGTGACATTCCATTGTACATAAGTACCACAACTTCTTTTTCCAGTGTTCTGTTTCCTGTGATATTTAAGGTGAACTGAAATCTAGGTTCTTGAACACGGAGCAGCCCTATACTTTGTGGTGCCTGTGTCTTGTTTATTTTTAGTCTTCCCAAGATATTCACCCTTGAGTGGAAGTGCCCTATGCTCTGTCGCTCTGTTTTTTAAATATTTTTGAAAACACCATCCACTTCTCCAGAGTAGCTCTCGGCATTTTACACCGCGCACATCCCCGTAATAAGGCTCTCTGTTCTCCAATGGCCTGTCCTACATTTGTGTCTTTTACACACTTTTCTGATGGCCCTTTTGAGTGGTGGGAAATGAGATTTGTTTGTTGTGCGGATTTGCTTTGCCCGCTTGCTTGATTGGCCAAAAAGGGCGTTTGCGTTTTTTCGCCGAGTGCATCATTGTCGAAGTTCTGACACTTTTCATGTGCTTTAAAGGCTAGACCAATCTACCGCCTGAAATCTGTTTCCTGCAATTCTGCCTTGCATTCAGAGCCTCTTCGTTGCCTTACCTCAGTATATTTTTGGACGTTAGGTGTCATTTGTAACTCTGCTGCTTTGTGAATTGCACTGCCCCTGAGCTCCATTTTTCAACTCGCTCTTGTGAACTGGCTGCAAAACCGCAGGATTGCTTTAGGCCCTATCCTGGTTCCGGGCTGGCAGGTTGAGCCTTTGGTTAGTTCTTCTTCACGATGGGAAATTAAACTGACATGTGTCTGTCGAAACACCCACAGCTAGTGTCTCATTGGGTCCCCTTCTTTCTGTTCATCCTCTGCACAAATTGGAAACTGTGCGAAACAGGAGTTTAAAGGCTCTGATTCTGCAAGTGGGGAGATTTTTAGTAAACTGGCTGGAATGGCGAACCCGAGCACCAGTAGATGAAGAATGAGGTGCATTTTAGACACATTTCCCGTTCACACGGTGTACAGTCCTCTGGATTTCACATGTATGTTTTACCTGTAGGCAGTTCCCTTGAACCTGCAGATTTGGGACCCATGGAATGGGTACCAGGCAGTATTCCTTTAAAGGGTCTGCATTTCCTCACCCAACCTCAGTAATTCTGTTAGCGCGAACAGTTTCTAGCGTTATGTCTCATCCTGTTGTGGGTCTATATGTGTACAATGCATGTTGATTAACAGCCCCTGAGCAAAAGGTGTAAGAATTTTTCTGTCTCAGTGCCTTTTTCTTAAATTTATTATTATATTGATTACAGGTGATTTTCAGTGGTCTGTTTCTCGCTGTGCTGTACATGCACTTGATTCACCTATAGAGAGACATCAATAAATTCTTCTTCAGATTCTTACCAGTCGTATATATTCTTTTCCGGTGACTTGAGTGTGCTGAGTGCGGTTGTTTGAGGTACCGTGTAGGCCTTTTCGATTATCAATTTGGTATTTGAAACCGTATATTTGCTAATTTCAACCTCCTGGATAATGCCTCACCCCTCCCCACCTTTCCCCTTTAGCAGCCTTATGTGTGTTTTCTACATATTTGACTATGTTTATCTTTTGTAATTTATTTCATGTGTAACCATTTTTGATTCCACCTTTAAGTGATATCTTATGATATGTGTCTTTTCCTTTTGACTTATGTCACTTAGAATGATCGTACGTAACTCCTTTGGAGTTGTTGCAAGTGGCCTTATTTCATTGATTTCCAGGCTGAGTAATATTCCACTCTACATAAGTACCACATCTCTTTTATCCATTTTTTCCTTCCAGAGACATTTAAGTTATATCCTAGTCGAGGATCTTTCAAACAGAGAGGCAGTAAACATTGGGGTGCCTGTGTCCTCTCGATTTTTGTTTTTCCCAAGATATACGCCCATGAGTGCAAGTGCCCTATGCTCAGTAGCTCATTTTTTAGATGCTTTAGTAAACACAATACACTTCTCCAGAATGGCCGTTGGCAATATACATTTCCACTATAAGCCTCACAGGGCTCCCTCTTCTCCTTGCCCTGTCCTGCATTTCTGGTGTTTACACTTTATGAGGATGGCTCTTCTGACTGATGCGAAGTGATACATTTTGTAGTATTGTTTTCCAGTGCCCACCTGTTCGGTTCGCTAAAAAGGGCGTATGCCCTTTTCTTGAATATATTCAGAAAATACGCATACGCCTTTGTTGGCCAACTGCATTGTTGGCGATGTTCAGCCCCTCGTGCTTAATGGCGAGTCCTTTCTACCTCCTCAAATCCCTTTCCTGCCATTCTCCCTTGCTTACAAGTCCTTTTCGGTGACTTACCTCAAGACATTTTTCGACGATAGATACTTTCAGCTCTTCAGTTTCGTGAATTTTAGTGCCCCTGAGTTCCATTTTTCAACTTGTGCTTTTGGGAACTGGCCACAAAACAGTGGGATTTCCTCAAGCCCTATTCTGTTTCCGTGGGTAATCTTAGCCTTTGGTCAATACGTCTTCCTGATTGGAAATTAGAGTGACATGTGCCTGTCCGAATACCTAGGACTTGTCTCTCATTGTTCCTCATCCTTCCGCTTCATCCTCTGGACAGATTCGAAACTGTGTGCAACAGGATGTTGACGGTGCTGACATCCCCAAGTGGGGAGATTGTTAGGAAAGACGCTGGAGGGGTGAACCCGACTACCAAGAGATGAGCAGATGAGATGCCTTTTCCAAACTCTTCCCGATCAGACGGTGTACCATCCTCTGGGTGTGACAGGCATATTTTAGCAGTAGCAAGGGTTCCGTGCATGTAAGGAGAACACCAGGGATTTTTTCAAATCAGTGTCTCCCCGAACCCCAAACTGGGGAATTTTTAAGCTACGGCTACACATATGTTCATTAAGGGCCTTGGGAAGTAGGCAGAGTCCAAACTTTAGATGATTGAAGTCTTCAGGGTCAGAAGCGCTCAGCATCGGCTTCCCTTAGGTTACATTTTATCTGTCGTTGATAGATGATGTCGATAAAAATATCTATTCTTTTTCAGATTATTTCCCCTTATAGGTTATTGCAAAATATTGAGTGTAGTTCCCTGTGCTATACAGTAGTTCCTTGTTGATGATCTGTTTTATACATAGCAGTGTGTATGTGTTAATCCCAAACCGTTAATTTATCCCTCCTCCCACCTTTCCCCTTTGGTAATAATAAATTATAAGATTTCATACTTCTCAGAAATGGGGTAGCTGAAAGAGAGGTAGCACTTTCAGTGGAAAAGCATTTAAAACAAGATTGAAGCTTCAGCCAAGATTATTAGATGTACATCCTTGGAAAGAAATCACTTCGTTTCTCTAATATTGACCTGACAAATAGGACAAACATCTTCACTGAACTTGCTTATAATAAAGTGATGGAAATATCAAATGGAAGTGTTAGAAACATCTTATTTTATCCGAGCCTTACACACTGCTCTATGTTAATTACAGTTTGGCTCACACATCTGTTCATTGAAGTTACAATGTTCTCAATTTCGGTTACTGATCCTCCAGAGTGGGCCCCAACAAGTGTCCCCCTGCCCAGTGTCATTGGGGCCAACAGATCGAGACTGAGTTTGGTTCACAAGCAAAGGAAACTTTATATTTTGATCAGAGAATGGAGAGGTGAGAGCATGCACTACCCCGTGGGCTGTGGGCTGGGCTGCTGTGTAGAGATCCTGTCAGAGTCAGTGGGAGGGAGGGGGCGGAGCTCTCGAGGGCCGGGTTGGCTGCAGCTCAGGCTCTATATCTCGGAGTCTGCACTGGGCCCCAGGAGCTGAGGTGTCGACCCAGCCATTCTGCACTAGGAAATCTGGTCTGAAGTGCCGGGTGTGGAACCTCTGCATGCGAGACCCTAGGAGCACGTGAAATTAGACAAAGCACAAAGGATAAAAAAGGTCAGACTTGACTTTATTGCCCAGATTCTATTTTTATCTCCCAGGGATTTTTAATGGGCTTTGCTGGGGACAAACCCCTCCTCTGCCTTTTGTCCCGTTCCTCATTCTTGGAGTGCTGAGGGTGCAGACCCTTCTTCTGTAACTGCTGAGTGCTGAGTTGGGAGCCCTCATACCCGGGGACGAGAGTCAGAACTTCTCCCCAGCAGCCTCCAGGTGACGTTGATTGGCCCCAGGCCCCCTGCCTCCCTGCTCGTCCGCCTGAGCACCAGCATTGGAAGTGTTATAGATTCTAATGACTTTTAAGGGTCCAGGAAAGAGATGTGCAGAGACGCTGTGGGGGCCGGTTTCACCCCGCCCCACATTTGTTCGGCCACCTTAGGCTGACCGTTTCTGCCAGCCTAGATGCTCTGACCAGTAGTCTGCTCTTTCTTCAATTAGGCCCCTGAATTAACGTACAAACAGCACCAGGTGTCAGAGCCCTGCCCGCTCAACTCCCAGACAGTCCAGCGTCCGTGGTGATCCAGGACCATGACGGCCACTGAGTCAACGGCCTTTTGAAGTAGCCAGGAGTCCAGCCGGTCTTATTGGCCACCATCATCACGGTGTCTGTAGGCTTTTCTATGGTGACAGTGTGATATACGGTTCCCCCGCCAAGCTTATTAGCTCCCCTCTGGGTGCAGTAAGTGCTGCAAGCAGTAGTCTGCTTTTTTGGGGTACACACTTGTTTTCTGAGAGAAGCTCCAGGTCAAGTGATGTTCACACGAGTCGTCATGGTGCCCCGTTGCCCCCGGTTGTCTCTCTGGATGTTGGAGTTGGAGGGCCTCCTCACTCGAGGTCGGTGTGCCCACGGAGCGAACTCTGCAACTTCAGGGCATGGTTGGTGATTAAGATCACCACGTGGGGTCCTTTTCCCTTAGGAGGGAGGTGGCCTTTTGGGCTGCTGATTTCCACGTTTTTAGATACCGCCAGTATCTTGGCCAGATGTGGCAGTGGGCCAAGCCCCTTGGTGACTGTAGTTTATCCTACCTGGATGGCATTCTTGCGTTGTTCCATTTCAAGTGGTCCCAGGTTTTGCACTAATTCTCCAATGGCGATTCACCTTTCACCGGAATGTAAAGGTCAAAGGGTTTAGCTCAATTAGGGAGTTCCAGGGCAAGGGTCTGAATTGACTGCTCTTTCCATTCTTGAAAGACCACTTCTGGATTCTATTCAAAAGGATCATCATGTTTTCCTTTCAGTGTTTCATATAGAGGCCCAGCTAGTAGACTGTAGTTAGGGATCCAGAAGCAGCAAACCCTGGCCTCCCCAGGAACCCCTAAGCTGTCTTCTAGTTTTAGAAAGGGGTAAGGCTGCAAATGGTTTCTTCCCTTTCCTGGGATGGGCTTCTCCGAGCTTCTGTGAGAATGAAGCCCAGGCAGGCCACCGCAGTCTGTGATATTTGAGCTTTTTCTTGGACAACTTCTATCCTTTATTGGCTTGGTAGTTCAGAGGCCTCCTTAGTAGGGCTGGCGATCAGAATGTCGTCTGCATATTGAAGGAGGGTTTCCTTTTCCAGAGGTAGAACTTTTCGGTCTTTAGCTAAGCTTTCCCCAAAGATGGTGTGGGAATTTTTGAACCCTTGGGGCAAGACGGCCCGGAAGTATTGTTTTAGTTGTATGTTGAGTCCTGCCACTCACAAGCCAAAATTTCTTGTGACTCTGGGACTAATGGAATACAAAAGAAGGCATCATTGAAGACTAATACAGAATACCATGTCCTGGTGGTTGGTAGAATGACCAGCAGGGTGTAGGAATTAGGAGCAACTGGAGGTATATCCTCGGTGGCTTCACTGACTGTCCTGACATCCTTTACCAGGTCCCCAGCAGCCCATGGGGCTCTCGTGGTCAGGCCAATCCCAGGATATGGAGCTCTCCTGGGCAGGTACCCCACCCCCAAGCCAGCCCACGGGGCTCTCGTGGTCAGGCCCCTCCCAGGATACAGAGCTACCCTTGCAGGTACCGTGGCAGGGCTGGGCACACAGGAACCGTGCACATAGCCCTCATTGAAGAGCACCCCCAGCTCACCTGTCGCTCAGAGCTGACACAGAGCACCTCAGAGCAGGACTTGAACTAACAAACAGCAGCTCCGACAGGTCTGTGACCCTGGGCATCACTCTGTGTGGCCTCCCTCCACCTGGTCTTCCAGAGACTTCCACTGCACCCGGGGCACCAGGCCTCTGTCTCCAACCACCACCCACCCCTCCTCTCCCTGACTCCTGGGTTCCTCTCATTAGGAGAGGGTTTTCTTGAAGTTGTCTCCCAGTCATGGGTCAGATAAAATGATTAGAAAACAAGCCAAAGCTGCAGCCCCTTGTCTATCCTGACTCTCAGGAGCCCACATCTGTTCCTTGGACCTGGCCGGTTCAGCAAGTTCCATTTTCTGCAACTGTGAGCCCCTGAGGGGTGATGATTGGCTGACCTGGGCAGCCTTACCGTGCCGGCCAGCCCTCCCCAGGTGTGCCTGGGTTGAGATCAATATAAATACCACTCCAGGCAGCAAGAGCCCCTGCAGCTGTGCCTGACGCCATTTTCTCTGCCCTGTCAGCAGTCTCGGGGCTGGGCTGGTGGGAGGGAGTGAGAGGCCACGGCTTTGTGGGTGGCCCAGTGTGAGTGGGGCTCTGCTGGACTTTCTGCAGCAGTTGCCAGGCTGCCACCTGCTGAAGAAGAGGATGTGTCACCCATACCTGCTGCTGGAATTGCTCCCTGGGCAGAGGTGAGGAAGGAAAAAAGCAGTGGGGGCAGGGACAGGACGGGTATCTCAGGCAGGGAAATGGAAATCTTCCAGAAGAGCACCCAGGGCCAGGACCATCCTGGCTGGCCTGCAGGCACCAAGTCAGCTGGCATGCTGTCACTCGTGTGGCTCCATGGCCCTTCCTCTAGGCTTTCAAGTCCTTGTATATATTCAGGTGTTTTACCTGGGAAGGGTGGGAACAGTTCAGCAGCAGGTGGCCTGGGGCTCAGCTCACGTTTACTCAGAGACGCCTCCTCAAGGTTCCCCAGCTTTGCAATGAGGACGCTCCTTGCAGGGGGGCTGCTGGCTGCATGGGAGACGATTCCCCACCTCTGACCAGCTTCAGAATTGTTTACCACTGGAGCAAGTGCTCTGATAGGGTTTTCCTCTGTATGACTGGTGGGTTCTGGTTTTTTTTCCCTTTTTTTTTCTTTTTTTGGTTCAAGATAGGTTTTATTCCTTTTTTTCGTATGTATAGATGTTAGCATAGAAATCATTCATATAAATATGTGTATGGCAAGGGAAGAACTTTTTCTTTCTGTTTTATTGCTTTTTAATTTTTTAATTTTATTTTTTATACAGCAGGTTCTTATTACTTATCTATTTTATACATATTAGTGTATATATGTCTATCCCAGTCTCCTAATTCATCCCACACCCCCAGCCACTTTCCCCCCTTGGTGTCCATACGTTTGTTCTCTACGTCTGTGTCTCTATTTCTGCCCTGCATACTGGTTCATCAATACCATTTTTCTCGGTTCCACATTAATGCGTTAATATACGATATTTGTTTTTCTCTTCCTGAATTACTTCAGTCTGTATGACAGTTTCTGTATACATACATGTCTCTACAAATGACCCAATTTTCCTCCTTTTTATGCCTGAGTAATATTCCATTTGTATATATGTACCACATCTTCTTTATCCATTCGTCTGTCTATGGGCATTTAGGTTGTTTCCATGACCTGGCTACTGTGAATTGTGCTGCAGTGAACATTGCAGTGAATGTGTCTTTTTGAATTATGGTGTTCTCTGGGTATATGCAGGATTGCTGGGTCACATGGTATTTATATTTTTAGTTTTTTAAGGAACCTCCATACTGTTCTCCATAGTGACTCTATCAATTTACATTCCCACCAACAGTGCAAGAGAGTTCCCTTTTCTCCACACCCTCTCCAGCATTAGTTGTTTGTAGATTTTCTGATGATGCGCATTCTAAGAGGTGCGAGGTGATACCTCATTGTAGTTTTGATTTGCATTTCTCTAATAATTAGTGATGTTGAGCAGCTTTTCATGTGCTTCTTGGCCATCAGTATGTCTTCTTTGGAGAAATGTCTATTAAGGTCTTTTGCCCATTTTTGGATGGGGTTTTTGTTTTTCTAATATTGAGCTGCATGAGCTGTTTATATATTTTGGAGATTAATCCTTTGTCCATTGATTCATTTGCAAATATTTTCTCCCATTCTGAGGGTTGCCTTTTTGTCTTGTTTATGTTTTCCTTTGCTGTGCAAAAGCTTTTAAGTTTCATTAGGTCCCATTTGTATATTTTCATTTTTATTTCCATTACTCTATGAGGTGGATCCAAAAATATCTTGTGGGCTTCCGTGGTGGCGAAGTGGTTGAGAGTCTGCCTGCTGATGCAGGGGACACTGGTTCGTGCCCCAGTCCGGGAAGATCCCACATGCCGTGGAGCGGCTGGACCCGTGACCCATGGCCACTGAGCCTTCGTGTCCGGAGCCTGCACTCCGCAGTGAGAGAGGCCACAACAGTGAGAGGCCCACGTACCGCCAAAAAAAAAAAAAAAAAATCTTGCTGTGATTTATGTCAAAGAGTGTTCTTCCTATGTTTTCCTCTAACAGTTTTATAGTGTCCAGTGTTACATTTAGGTCTCTAATCCATTTTGAGTTTATTTTTGTTTATGGTGTTAGAGAGTGTTCTAATTCCATTCTTTTACATGTAGTTGTGCAGTTTTACCAGCACCAATTATTGAAAAGACTATCTTTTCTCCATTGTATATCCTTGCTTCTTTTCTCATAGATTAGCTGACCTTAGGTGCATGGGTTTATCTCTGGGCTTTCTATCTTGTTCCATTGATCTATATTTCTGTTTTTGTGCCAGTACCATATTGTCTTGATTACTGTGGCTTTGTAGTATAGTCTGAAGTCAGGGAGCCTGATTCCTCCAGCTCCATTTTTCGTTCTCAAGATTTCTTTGGCTGTTCGGGGTCTTTTGTGTTTCCATACAAATTGTGAAATTTTTTATTCTAGTTCTGTGAAAAATGCCATTGGTAGTTTGATAGGGATTGCATTGAATCTGTAGATTGCTTTGGATAGTACAGTCATTTTCCCAGTATTTATTCCTCCAGTCCAAGAACATGGTATATCTCTCCACCTGTTGGTATCATTTTTAATTTTTCATCAGTGTCTTATAGTTTTCTGCGTAGAGGTCTTTTGTCTCCCTAGGTAGGATTATTCCAAGGTATTTTATTCTTTTTGTTGCAATGGTAAATGGGAGTGTTTCCTTAATTTCCCTTACAGATTTTTCATCATTAGTGTATTGGAATGCAAGAGATTTCTGTGAATTTATTTTGTATCCTGCTACTTTAGCAGATTCACTGATTAGTTCTAATAGTTTTCTGGTAGCATCTTTAGGATTCTCTATGTATAGTATCATCTCATCTGCAAACAGTGAGTTTTACTTTTTCTTTTCCAATTTGTATTCCTCTTATTCCTTTTTCTTCTCTGATTGCTGTGGCTAGATCTTCAAAACTATCTTGAATAATAGAGGTAAGAGTGGACATTTTTGTCTTGTTCCTGATCTTTCAGGAAATGCTTTCAGTTTCTCACCATTGAGAATGTTGTTTGCTGTGGGTTTGTCGTATATGACCTTTATTATGTTGAGGTAGATTCCCTCTATGCCCACTTTCTGGAGAGTTTTTATCATAAATCGGTGTTGAATTTTGTCAAAAGCTTTTTCTGCATCTATTGAGATGATAATATGGTTTTTCTTCTTCAGTTTGTTAATATGGTATATCACACTGAATGATATTGCGTATATTGAAGAATCCTTGCATACCTGAGATAAATCCCACTTGATCATGGTGTATGATCCTTTTAATGTGTTGTTGAATTCTGTTTGCTAGTATTTTGTTCAGGATTTTTGCATCTATATTCATCAGTGATATTGGTCTGTAATTTTCTTTTTTTGTAGTATCTTTGTCTGGTTTTGGTATCAGGGTGATGGTGGCCTCATAGAATGAGTTTGGGAGTATTCCTTCCTCTGCAGTTTTTTGGAAGAGTTTGAGAAGGATGGGTGTTAGCTCTTCTCTAATTGTTTGATAGAATTCACCTGTGAAGCCATCTGGTCCAGGACTTTTGTTTGTTGGAATATTTTTAATCATAGTTTCCATTTCATTACTTGTGATTGGTGTGTTTGTATTTTGTATTTCTTTCTGATTCAATCTTGGAAGGTTATACCTTTCTAGGAATTTGTCCGTTTCTTCCAGGTTGTCCATTTCATTGGCATAGAGTTGCTTGTAGTAGTCTCTTAGGATGCTTTGTATTTCTGTGGTGTCCCTTGTAACTTCTCCTTTTTCGTTTTTAACTTTTTTGATTTGAGTCCTTTCCCTCTTTTTCTTGATGAGTCTAGCTAATGGTTTTCAATATTGTTTATATTCTCAAAGAAGCAGCTTTTAGTTTTATTGATCTTTTCTTTTGTTTTCTTCATTTCTATTTCATTTATTTCTGCTGTGATTTTTATGATTTGTTTCCTTTTGCTAACTTTGGGTTTTTTTTTTATCCTCTAGTTTCTTTAGGTGTAAGGTTAGATTGTTTATTTGAGACTTTTCTTTTTTCTTGAGGTAGGCTTGTAGAGTTATAAACGTCCCTCTTAGAACTGCTTTTGCTGCATCCCATAGGTTTTGGATCATCATGTTTTCATTGTCATTTGTCTCTAGGTATTTTTTGATTTCCTCTTTGATTTCTTCAGTTATCTCTTGGTTATCTAGTAACGTATTGTTTAGCCTCCATGTGTTTGTGTTTTTGACATTTTTTTCCCTGTAATTAATTTCTAATCTCGTAGCGTTGTGGTCAGAAAAGATGCTTGATATGATGTCGACTTTCTTAAATTTACTGAGGCTTGATTTGTGAGCCACGATGTGATCTATACTGGAGAATGTACCGTGCGCAGTTGAGAAGATATATTATCTGCTGTTTTTGGATGGAATGTTCTATAAATATCAATTAACTCTATCTGGTCTATTGTGTCTTTTAAAGCTTCTGTTTCCTTATTTATTTTTCATTTTGAATGATATGTCCATTGGTGTAAGTGAGGTGTTAAGTTCCCCCTCTATTATTGTGTTACTGTCACTTTCTTCATTTATAGATGTTAGCAGTTGCCTTATGTATTGAGGTGCTCCTATGTTGGGTGCATATATGTTTATAATTGTTATATCTTCTTCTTGGATTGATCCCTTGATCATTATTTGGTGTCCTTCCTTGTCTATTGTAACATTCTTTATTTTAAAGTCTATTTAAATCTATTAAAATCTATATATTTAAATCTAAGTCTATTTTTAAAAATAACTTATTTATTTATTTTTGGCTGCATTGGGTCTTCATTGGTGTGCGTGGGCCTTCTCTAGTTGTGGAGAGTGTGGGCTACTCTTTGTTGCGGTGCACATGCTTATTGTGGTGGCTTCTCTTGTTGCGGAGCACAGGCTCTAGGCTCACAGGCTTCATTAGTTGTGGCATGCGGGCTCAGTAGTTATGACACATGGGCTTAGTTGCTCTGGGTCATGTGGGATCTTCCCGGACCAGGGCTCGAACCCATGTTTCCTGCATTGGCAGGCAGATTCTTAACCACTGTGCCACCAGGGTTTAAAATCTGATGAGTATTGCTACACCAGTTTTCTTTTGATTTCCATTTGCATGGAATATCTTTTTCCATCCCCTCACTTTCAGTCTGTATGTGTCCGTACGTCTGAAGTGGGTCTCTCGTAGACAGCATATATATGGGTCTTGTTTCTGTATCAATTCTGCCAATCTGTGTCTTTTGGTTGGAGCATGTAATCTATTCACGTTTAAGGTAATATCAATATGTATGTTCCCATTACCATTTTCTTAATTGTTACAGGTTTATTTTTGTAGGTCCTTTTCCTCTCTTGTGTTTCCCACATAGAGAAGTTCTTTTAGCATGTGTTGTAGAGCTGGTTTGGTGGTGCTGAACTCTCATAGCTTTTGCTTGTCTGTAAAGCTTTTGATTTCTCTGTTGAATCTGAATGAGATCCTTGCTGGGTAGAGTACTCTTGGTGTAGGTTCTTCCCTTTCATCATTTTAAGTATAACGTGCCAGTCCCTTCTGTCTTGTAGAGTTTCTGCTGAGAAATCAGCTGTTCCCTTGTCTTTTATTTGTCATTTTTCCCTTGTTGCTTTCAGTAATTTTTCGTTGTCTTTAATTTTTGTCAATTTGATTATTATGTGTCTCAGCATGTTTCTCCTTGGGTTTATACTGTATGGGACTTGCTGTCCTTCCTGGACTTGGATGGCTATTTCCTTTCCCATGTTAGGGAAGTTTTCGAAGATAATCCCTTCAAATATTTTCTCATGTCCTTTCTCTCTCTCTTCTCTTTCTGGGACCCCTATAATGCGAATGTTATTGTGCTTAATATAGTCCCAGAGGTCTCTTAGGCTGTCTTCATTTCTTTTCATTCTTTTTTCTGTTCCGTGGAAGTGAATTCCACCATTCTGCCTCCAGGTCACTTACCCATTCTTCTGCCTCAGTTATTCTGAGGTTGATTCCATCTTGTGTATTTTTCATTTCAGTTATTGTATTCTTCATCTCTGTTTGTTTGTTCTTTAAATCTTCTAGGTGTTTCTTTCTTAATTCTTCTAGGTGTTTGTTAAACATTTCTTGCATCTTCTCGATCTTTGCCCTCATTCTTTTTCCAAGGCCCTGGATCACTGTCACTATCATTGTTCTGAATTCTGAAACGTTTCCCTCTTTTGAATTTTTGGTCGATTTTCGACCTTTGATTTTTTTTTAGGGCAGGTGTCGTTTAGGGGCCTGAAATTATTGTTAATATTAAGTGAGCATTAGCGCTGGGTTTAAAGCTGCAGTTGTGGGAATCGGTGGGAGCGTTTCTCCATTCCCAAATCTGGTTACGAGGGCAGTAGATCTTTCCTGGAAGTCGTGTTTCTAGGTTGTAAATTAGAATGGAATTTGTCAGGAAAAACCCCCATAAGTTTATGTCTCAGTGCTTATTGTTCGTTGTTTTAATGTATTTTTTCTAATCAGGGTAATGATTAGCATATTATTTGTTCTAAGTGTCCACAGTCTGGTTCATTTGTACATTATATATATCTATTCAAGTACAGATCCTCTTTTCGTGTAAATTAATACAGAGTGTTCAGTAGCCCTGCCTTGGTATATGGTCGATCTTTTTGATATATGTATTTTATATGTATTGGTATAGGTATGGTAATCATAATCTTTATTTATCCTTTCCTCCCACCTTTCCTTTTAGATAACCAGACTTGTTTTCTAAGTCTGTGAGTGTCTTCTCTGTGGAAATAAGTTCATTTGTGTCAGTTGTTAGATAACACCTATAAGTGATATGATATTTGTCTTTTCCTTTCCTCATGTTCTGTGATTATCTCTATGCCCATTTTATGGTGCTGCAAAGAGCAGTGTTTCACTGTTTTCAATTGTTAATATTCCATTGTGTACATGGATCACTTCTTCTTGTGCATTCATCTGTTGAGGGACATTTTGGTTGCTTCCGTTTCTTGGCTATTGTGAATATGGTTGCAGTGCAGTTTTGCCAGCCTGTGTCTTGTCATTTCTGGTCTTCTCAGGTGATAGGCCCAGCAGTGGGCCAGATGGATCGAATGATAGCTCAATTTTTACTTTAAAACGCAGCTTCTTTCTGTTCTCATTATTGGCTGTTACCACTTTACATCTCACCAGCAGCTAGAAGGTACACAGTTCTCTAAAACCTCTTCAGCATAGTTTTTGTAGACTTTTTGCTGATGGTCATTCGACTGGTGTGTGTTGAAACCTTTTTGTAGATTAGATTTGCACAAGTCTAATAATTCCTGATGTGGAGCTTTTAGCCATTTTCCTTTTTTAATTTTAAAATAGTGAGTAAAACTTAATTTTTCATATGATTTTCTTGAAAAATTTGCACTGTTTTGAGTTTTTTTGGCCATTCCCTCCCTCAGGACATTTTTTGAGGGCAAATGTCCTTTACAGCCCTGAGTCCTTGTGAATATTAAGTGACCCTTAGCTGTGGGTTTAAAGCCACTGTTGCTGGAAATGGCCACAAGGCGGCAGCATTTCTACATTTACAACTCTGGGTACATGGGCAAGAGAGCCTTTCTGGAAATCGTGTTAGTAGGCTGCAAATTAGAGTGGAATGTACCAAGTCAAACCTCCAACAGCTTATATCTCCTTACTTCTTGTTTGTTTTTTAAATTTAATTTTTACTTTTTGTCAGAGCAAATTTGATAAAATATTGTGTTCTTTCTGGATGTACAGAATCTGGTTCATTATATCTATGTATCTATCTATTTATCTTTGTATCCTTTACCATGTAGGTTATTACAGAGTGTTGAGTAGACCTCTCTTGGTATTCCATAGGTCTTTGGTGATTATATGTTTCATATGTATTAGTATAGGGCTGTCACCCCCATATCCTAATTTATCCATTCCTCACACCTTTCCATTTGGTTAAACGTAATTTTGTTTTCTTAATCTACAAGTGTCCTTCTCTAGGAAATAAGTTCATGGGTATCAAGTTTTAGGTAACACCTATAAGTGATATCATAGGCTATCTGTATTTCGGTTTTTTTCTTCAAGCTGTGTGATTAGACCCTTCTTTGTTGGTGAAAACGGCAGTGTTTCATTCTTTTCCATGGTTAATATTCCATTGTGTACATGGACCACTTCTTCTTTGTGCATTCATTTGTTGATGGAGATTTTGGTTGCTTCCAAGTTTTGGCTATGGTAAATATTGCTGCAGTGTAGGATTGTCAGCGTGTGTCTTTTTGATACTGGCCTTCTCAGGTGAGCCCAGCCGTGAGCTAACCAGAACATAGGGTAGCTCAATTTTTACCTTTAAACGCACGTCCATTTTGTTCTCACTACTGGCTCTTACCATTTTACATCCCACCAGCAGGTAGAGGGTACACAGTTCTCTACAACCCTTTCAGAATTTATTGTTTATAGTCTTTTTTGCTAATGATCATTTTGACTGTTGTGAGGTGTACGTTTTTGTAGATTGGATTTTCATGTCTTTATTACTTTTTGATGTTGAGCATTTTTCCCTGCCCCTTTTTGGTTAAAGAACAAAAAAAGAAAAGAAAAAATATGAGTAAAATATGCCTCTTGAAATTGTGTTCTTGAAAGTTTTCCCTCTTTTGCATTTTTTGGTGTGTTTCCGACCCCAGGAATTTTTTTGAGGGCAGGTGTGATTTACAGACCTGCAATCATTTTGACTCTTAAGTGACCATTCGCACTGGGTTTAAACCTGCTGTTGCAGGAAACGGCTAAAACAGTGCAGCATTTCTCCATTCCCAAATCTGCTTACTAGGGCAACACAGCCTTCCTGGAAGCCTTGTTCCAAGGCTGTAAGTTAGAATGCAGTGTGGAGAAAGAACCCTCATCATTTTTTGCCTCATCACTTTTTGTTTGTTTTTTTAATTTAATTTTTATTTTTTATCACAGCATATTTGATTACAATATTTTGTTCTATGTGTGCAAGATGTATTTCTTTTACACATATACATGTATGTATTCATTCTTGGATCCATTTTCCATGTAGGTTATGAGACAATGTTGAGTAGTAATCTTCTCTTGGTATTCCGTAGGTCTTTGGTGATTGTAAGTTTCACATGTGTTTGTATATCTTTGTTAACCCAAATATCCTAATGTATCCAGTCCTCACACCTTTCCATTTGGTTAACCATGTGTTTGTTTATTGAATCTGTGATTGCCTTTCTGTTTGGATATATCTTCATTGGTATCAATTCTTTGGTAATGCCTATAATTGATATCATAGGGTATGTGTCCTTCACTTTCTGACTTACTTCAAGTTGTGTGATTACCTCTAGACTCATCTGTGGTGCTGCAAACGGTATTGTTTCATTTTCTTCCTTGGCTAATATTACATCTGTACACATACAAGTTGTTCTTTGTACATTGATTGGTTGATGGACTTTTTGGTCGGTTCAATGTCTTGGCTTTTGTAATTCTGCTGCAGTGCAGTATTGTTGCCTGTGTCTTTCCAATTCTGTCCTCTTAGGTTAAAGGGCCAAGAGTGGTACTGCTGAATCATATGGTAACTCAATTGTTTACCTTCTAAAGGCACCCCAATTCTGTTGTCCTTAGTGGCTCTTACCAGTTTACGACCCACTTAAATTTGAGGGTATGCATTTCTCTACACCCCTTCAGCATTTATTGTTTTTAATTTTTTACTGATGGTCATTCTGACCAGTGTGAGCTGATACCTTTTTGTGGTTGCATTTGCATATGTCTAATAATTACTTATATCAAGCTTCTTGTCATGTCCTTTTTTTTTTAAGAGTACAACTTACCTATACAAATTGTCTTTTTGAAGTATGTGCCATATTTTGAATTTTTGGGGCCATTACCTCTCTCAAGACATTTTGAGGGCAGGTGTCATTTATAGCCCTGCAGTAATTGTGAATATGAACTGACCTTTAGCACAGTTTTTAAAGGTGCTTTTGTGGGTAACGGCCACAGGGCATCAGCATTTCCACATTCCCCACTCTGGTGGCTAGGGAAACAGACGCTTCTTGGAAGTAGTGTTCCTTGGTTGTAAATTAGAGTGGAATGTGTCCGAATAAACCCCCAAAGCTTATGTCTCCTTACTTATGTTTGTTTTTTGTATTTAATTCATATTTTTATCAGAGTAATATTCCATTGTGTACATGGACCACTTCTTCTCTGTGGATTCATCTGTTGATGGACATTTTGGGTGTTCCAAGTCTTGCCTAGGGTAAATAGTGCTGCAGTGTAGGATTGTCAGCCTGTGGCTTTTCATTCTGGTCTTCTCAGGTGATAGGGCCAGTAGTGGGCCTGCCAGGTCATATGGTAGCTCAGTTTTACCTCTAAACGCACCTCCTTTCTGTTCTCACTACTGGCTGTTACCAGTCGACATGCCACCAGCAGCTAGAAGGGTACACAGTTCACTAAAACCCCTTGAGCATTTGTTGTTTAGAGATTTTTGCTTATGATCATTCTGACTATTGTCAGGTAAAAGTTTTTGTACATTGGATTTGCATGTCTTTATTAATTCCTGACGTTGAGCTTTCTCCATGGCCTTTTTTGTTAAACAAAAAAAAAGAAAGGAAAGAAAAAATGTGAGTTAAATATGCCTCTTGAAATTGTCTTCTTGAAAGGTTGCCCTCTTTTGAATTTTTTCGTCAATATTTGAACCCAGGTTTTTTTTTTGAGGGCAGGTGTCATTTACAGAGCTGCAATTCTTGTGAATATTAAGTGACCCTTAGCAGTGTGATTAAAGCTGCTTTTTCAGGAAACGGTCAGCAGGCTGTGGCATTTCTCCATTTCTCCCCTCGCCTGTCCTTAAGTCCAGTCTCTACGTCTGCATCTTTATTCCTGTCCTGCCTCTACGTTCTTAATAAACTTTTTTTTTTTTTTTAGATTCCACATATACGTGTTAGCATACAGTATTTGTTTTACTCTTTCTGATTACTTCACTCTGTATGACAGACTCTAGGTCCATCCACCCCACTACAAATAACTCAGTTTCATTTCTTTTTATGGCTGAGTAATATTCCATTGTATATATGTGCCACATCTTCTTTCTCCGTTCATCTGTCGATGGACACTTAGGTTGCTTCCATGCCCTGGCTATTGTAAATAGAGCTGCAATGAACATTGTGGTACATGACTCTTTTTGAATTATGGTTTTCTCCAGGTATATGTCCAGTAGTGGGATTGCTGTGTTGTACAGTAGTTCTATTTTTAGTTTTTTTTCAGGAACCTCTATACTGTTCTCCATAGTGGCTCTATCAATTTACATTTCCACCAACAGTGCAATAGGGTTCCCTTTTCTCTACACCCTCTCCAGCATTTATTGTTTGTACATTTTTTCATGATCTCCATTCTGACTGGTGTGGGGAGATACCTAGTAGTTTTGATTTGCATTTCTGTAATGGTTAGTGCTGTTGAACATCCATTCATGTGTTTGTTGGCAATCTGTATATCTTCTTTGGAGAAATGTCTGTTTAGATCTTCTGCCCATTTTTGGATTGGGTTTTCTGTTTTTTTGATATTGAGCAGCATGAGCTGCTTGTAAGTTTTGGAGATTAATCCTTTGTCAGTTGCTTCATTGGCAAATATTTTATCCCATTGTGAGGGTTGTCTTTTCATCTAGTTTATGATTTCCTTTGTTGTGCAAAAGCTTTTACGTTTCATTAGGTCCCATTTGTCTATTTTTGTTTTTATTTCCATTTCTCTAGGAGGTGGGTCAAAAAGGATCTTGATGTGATTTATGTCATAGAATGATATGCCTATGTTTTCCTCTAAGAGTTTTATAGTGTCTGATCTTACATTTAGATCTTGAATCCATTTTGAGTTTATTTTTGTGTATGGTGTTATGGAGTGTTCTAATTTCACTCTTTTACATGTGGCTGTCCAGTTTTCCCAGCCCCAGTTATTGAAGAGGCTGTCTTTCTCCATTGTATATTCTTGCCTCCTTTACCAAAAATAAGGTGACCGGGCTTCCCTGGTGGCGCAGTGGTTGAGAGTCCACCTGGCCTGCCGATGCAGGGGACACGGGTTCGTGCCCCAGTCCGGTAAGATCCCACATGCCGCGGAGTGGCTGGGCCCGTGAGCCATGGCCGCTGAGCCTGTGTGTCTGGAGCCTGTGCTTCACAACAGGAGAGGCCACAACAGTGAGAGGCCCATGTGCCACAAATAATAATAATAAGGTGACCATATGTGTGTGGGTTTATCTCTGGGCTATCTATCCTGTTCCATTGATCTGCATTTCTGTTTTTGTGCCAGTACCATACTGTCTTGATTGTAGTAGCTTTGTAGTATAGTTGGAAGTCAGGGAGGCTGATTCGTCTAGTTCTGTTTTTCTTTCTCAAGATTGCTTTGGTTATTCAGGGCGTTTCTTGTTTCCATACAAATTTTAAAAAATTTTGTTCTCGTTCTGTGCACAATGTCATTGGTAATTTGATAGGGATTGCATTGAATCTGTACATTGCCTTTGGTGAAGTAGTCATTTTGACAAGATTGATTCTTTCAGTCCAAGAACATAGTATATCTTTCCATCTGTTTGTGTCGTATTTGATTTCTTTCATCAGTATCTTATAGTTTTTGGAGTACAGGTTTTTGCCTTCTTAGTTAGGTGTATTCCTAGGTATTTTATTATTTTTGATGTAATGATAAATGGCATTGTTTCTTTAATTTCTTTTCCTGATATTTCATCATTAGTGTATAGAAATACAACAGATCTCTGTACTTTTTTGTATCCTTCAACTTTACCAAATGCATTCATGAGCTGTAGCATTTCTCTGGTAGCAACTTTAGGATTTTCTATGTATAGTATCATGTCATCTATAAACAGTGACAGTTTTACTTCTTTTCTGATTTGTATTCCTTTTATTTCTTTTTCTTATCTGATTGCCAAGGATACGATTTCCAAAAATATGTTGAATAATAGTGGAAAGGGTGGACATCTATGTCTTGTTCCTGATCTTAGAGGAAATGCTTTCAGTTTTTGAGAATGATGTTAGCTGTGGGTTTGTCATACATGACCTTTATTATGTTGAGGTAGGTTCCTTCTATGCCCGCTTTCAGGAGAGTTTTTATCATAAATGGGTGTTGAATTTTGTCAAAAGCTTTTTCTGCATCTATTGAGATGATCACATGGTTTTTATTCTTCAGTTTGTTGATGTAGTGAATCATGCTGAGTGATTTGCAGGTATTGAATAATATTTGCATCCCTGGGATAAATCCCACTTGGTCATGGTGTATGATCCTTTACATGTATTATTGGATTCAGTTTCCTAGTATTTTGTTGCACATTTTTGTATTTATGTTCATCAGTGATATTGGCTGATAATTTTCTTTTTCTTGAGGAATCTTTGTCCGGTTTTGGTATCAGAGTGTTGGTGGCCTCATAGAATGAGGTTGGGAGTGTTCCTTCATCTGCGGTTTTTTAGAATAGTTTCAGAAGGACAGGTGTTAGCTCTTCTCTAAATTTTTTTTGAATTTTATTTTATTTATTTTTTTATACAGCAGGTCCTTATTAGTCATCAATTTTATACACATCAGTGTATACATGTCAATCCCAATTGCCCAATTCGTCCCACCACCACCCCTACCCCACCACCGCTTTCCCCCCTTGGTGTCCATACATTTTTTCTCTACATCTGTGTCTCAATTTCTTCCCTGCAAACCGGTTCATCTGTACCATTTTTCTAGGTTCCACACATATGTGTTAATATACGGTATTTGTTTTTTCTCTTTCTAACTTACTTCACTCTGTATGACAGTCTCTAGATCCATCCACGTCTCTACCCATGACCCAATTTTGTTCCTTTTTATGGCTGAGTAATATTCCATTGTATATACATACCACTTCTTCTTTATTCATTCATCTGTCGATGGGCGTTTTGGCTGCTTCCATGACCTGACTATTGTAAAAAGTGCTGCAATGAACATTGAGGTGCCTGTGTCTTTTTGAACTATGGTTTTCTCTGGGTATATGCCCAGTAGTGGGGTTGCTGGATCATATGGTTATTCAATTTTTAGTTTTTTAAGGAACCTCCTACTGTTCTCCATATTGGCTGTATCAGTTTACATTCCCACCAACAGTGCAAGAGGGTTCCCTTTTCTCCACACTCCCACCAACATTTGTTGTTTGTACAGTTTCTGATGATGCCCATTCTAACTGGTGTGAGGTGATACCTCATTGTAGTTTTGATTTGCATTTCTCTAATAATTAGTGATGTTGGGCAGCTTTTTGTGTGCTTCTTGGCCACCTGTATGACTTCTTTGGAGAAATGTTTATTTAGGTCTGCCCTTTTTTGGATTCGGTTGTTTGTTTTTATAATATTGAGCTGCATGAGCTGTTTATATATTTTGGAGATTAATCCTTTGTCGGTTGATTTGTTTGCAAATATTTTCTCCCATTCTGAGGGTTGTCTTTTCGTCTTGTTTATGGTTTCCTTTGCTGGGCAAAAGCTTTTAAGTTTCATTAGGTCCCATTTGTTTATTTTTGTTTTTATTTCCATTACTCTAAGAGGTGGATCAAAAAATATCTTGCTGTGATTTATGTCAAAGTGTGTTCTTCCTATGTTTTCCTCTAAGAGTTTTATAGTGTCCGGTCTTACATTTAGGTCTCGAATCCATGTTGAGTTTATTTTTGTGTATGGTGTTAGGGAGTGTTCTAATTTCATTCTTTTACATGTAGCTGTCCAGTTTTCCCAGCACCACTTATTGAAGAGACTATCTTTTCTCCATTGTATATGTTTGCCTCCTTTGTCATAGATTCATTGACCATAGGTGCGTGGGTTTAACTCTGGGCTTTCTATCTTGTTCCATTGATCTATATTTCTGTTTTTGTGCCAGTACCATATTGTCTTGATTACTGTAGCTTTTAGTGTAGTCTGAAGTCAGGGAGCCTGATTCCTCCAGCTCCGTTTTTTTCCCTTAAGACTGCTTTGTCTATTCGGGGTCTTTTGTGTCTCCATACAAATTTTAAGATGATTTGTTCTAGTTCCATAAAAAATGCCATTGGTAATTTGATAGGGATTGCATTGAACCTGTAGATTGCTTTGGGTAGTATATTCATTTTCACAATATTGATTCGTCCAATCCAGGAACATGGTATATCTCTCCATCTGTTGGTATCATCTTTAATTTCGTTCATCAGTGTCTTACAGTTTTCTGCATACAGGCCTTTTGTCTCCCTAGGTAGGTTTATTCCTAGGTATTTTATTCTTTCCATTGCAATGGTAAATGGGAATGTTTCCATAATTTCTCTTTCAGATTTTTCATCATTAGTGTATTGGAATGCAAGAGATTTCTGCGCATTAATTTTGTTCCTGCAACTTTACCAAATCCATTGATTAGCTCTAGTAGTTTTCTGGTGGCATTTTTAGGATTCTCTATGTATAGTATCATGTCATCTGCAAGCAGTGAGTTTTACTTCTTCTTTTCCAATTTGTATTCCTTTTATTCCTTTTTCTTCTCTGATTGCCATGGCTAGGACTTCCAAAACTAAGTTGAATAATAGTAGTGAGAGTGGACATCCTTGTCTCGTTCCTGATCTTGGAGGAAATGCTTTCAGTTTTTCACCATTGAGAATGTTTGCTGTGGATTTGTCCTATATGACCTTAATTATGTTGAGGTAGGTTCCTTCTATCCCACTTTCTGGAGAGTTTTTATCATAAATGGGTGTTGAATTTTGTCAAAAGCTTTTTCTGTGTCTATTGAGATGAACATATGGGTTTTATTCTTCAATTTGTTAATATGGTGTATCATATTGATTGATTTGCGTATATTGAAGAATCCTTGCATCTCTGGGATAAATCCCACTTGATCATGGTGTATGATCCTTTTGATGTGTTGTTGGATTCTGTTTGCTAGTGTTTTGTTGAGGATTTTTGCATCTGTATTCATCAGTGATATTGGTCTGTAATTTTCTTTTTTGTATTATGTTTGTCTGGTTTTGGTATCAGGGTGATGGTGGCCTCATAGAATGAGTTTGGGAGTGTTCCTTCCTCTGCAATTTTTTGAAAGAGTTTGAGAAGGATGGGTGTTAGCTCTTCTCTAAATGTTTGATAGAATTCACCTGTGAAGCCATCTGGTCCAGGACTTTTGTTTCTTGGACGATTTTTAATCACAGTTTCAATTTCATTACTTGTGATTGGTCTTTTCATATTTTCTGTTTCTTCCTGGTTCAGTCTTGGAAGGTTATACCTTTCTAAGAATTTGTCCATTTCTTCCAGGCTGTCCACTTTATTGGCATAGAGTTGATTGTAGTTGTCTCTTAGTGTGCTTTTTATTTCTGCGTTTTCTGTTGTAACTTCTCCTTTTTCATTTTTAACTTTATTGATTTGAGTCCTCTCCCTCTTTTTCTTGTTGAGTCTGGCTAATGGTTTATCAATATTGTTTATCTTCTCAAAGAAGCATCTTTAATTTTATTGACCTTTGCTATTGTTTTCTTTGTTTCTATTTCATTTATTTCTGGTCTGATTTTTATGACTTCTTTCCTTCTGCTAACTTTGGGGTTTTTTTTTTTGTTCTTGTTTCTCTAGTTCCTTTAGGTTTAAGGTTAGATTGTTTATTTGAGATTTTTCTTGTTTCTTGAGGTAGGCTTGTGTAGCTATAAACTTCCCTCTTAGAACTGCTTTTGCTGCATCCCATAGGTTTTGGATCATTGTGAAAAAAATTGTCATTTTTCTCTAGGTATTTTTAAATTTCCCCTTTGATTTCTTCAGTGATCCCTTGGTTATTTAGTAATGTATTGTTTACCCTCCATGTGTTTGTGTTTTTTACGTTTTTCTCCCTGTAATTCATTTCTAATCTCATAGTGTTTTGGTCAGAAAAGATGTTTGATATGATTTCCATTTTCTTAAATTTACTGAGGGTTGATTTGTGACCCAAGATGTGATCTATCATGGAGAATGTTCCGTGCACACTTGAGCAGCAAGTGTAATCTGCTGTTTTTGGATGGAATGTCCTATAAATGTCAATTAAATCTATCTGGTCTATTGTGTCATTTAAAGCTTCTGTTTCCTTATTTATTTTCATTTTGGATGTCTGTCTATTGTTGTAAGTGAGGTGTTAAAGTCCCCCACTATTATTGTGTTACTGTCCATTTCACCTTTTATGGCTGTTAGTATTTGCCTTATGTATTGAGGTGCTCCTGTGTTGGATGCATATATATTTCCAATTGTTGTATCTTCTTCTTGGATTGATCCCCTGATTGTGATGTAGGGTACTTCTTTGTCTCTTGTAACAGTCTTTATTTTAAAGTCTATTTTGTCTGATATGAGTATTGCTACTCCAGCTTTTTTTTGATTTCCATTTGTATGGAATACCTTCTTTCCATCCCCTCACTTTTAGTCTGTGTGTGTCCCTGGATCTAAAGTAGATAGCATATATACGGGTCTTATTTTTGTATCCATTTCAGCCAGTCTGTGTCTTTTGGTTGAAGCATTTAATCCATTTATGTTTAAGGAAATTATCAGTATGTATGTTCTTATTGCCATTTTGTTAATTGTTTTGGATTTGTTTTTGCAGGTGTTTTTTCCTCCCTTCCTAATTTTTTCTCTTGTTTTGTGATTTGTTGACTAACTTTAGTGTTTGGATTCCTTTTTCTTTTGTGTGTGTGTATCTCTTGTTGATTTTTGGTTTGCAGTTGCTATGAGGTTTTGATATAGCAGTGTATATATATAAACCAGATTCTTTTAAGTTGCTGGTCTTTTTATTTCAAGTGCATTTCCAGTATCCTGCATTTGCGGTCTCCTCTTCTTAAAATTGCTGGTTTTAATATCAGATTTGTGTGCAGATGATTTCCCACCTTTACTGTATGGTTGCCTTTACCAGAGAGCTTTTCCATTTGTAATTTTCTTGTTTTTAGTTGTGGCCTCTTCTTTTCCACCTAGAGAAGTTCCTTTAGCATTTGTTGGAAAGCTAGTCTGATGCTGCTGAATTCTCTTAGCTTTTGCTTCTCTGAAGCTTTTGATTTCTCCATTGAATCTGAATGAGAGCCTTGCTGGGTAGAGTATTTTTGGTTATAGTTTCTTTCCTTTCATCACTTTAAATATATTATGTATCTCCCTGCTGGCCTGCAGAGTTTCTGCTGAAAAATCAGCTGATAAACTTATGGGAGTTCCCTTGTATGTTATTTGCTATTTTTCTCTTTTTGCTTTTAATATTTTTTTTGTCTTTAATTTTTGTCAATTTGATTACTGTGTGTCTTGGCATGTTCTTCCTTGGATTTATCTTGCTTAGAACTCTGCACTTCCTGGACTTGGATGACTGTTTCCTTCACATATTAGGGAAATTTTCAACTATTATCTCATCACATATTTTCTCAGGTCCTTTCTCTCTTCTTCTGGGACCCCTATAATGTGAATGCTGGTGAGTTTAATGTTGTCCCAGAGGTCTCTTAGATTATCCTCATTTCTTTTCATTCTTTTTTCTTTATTCTGTTCCATGGCAGTTATTTCCAGCATTCTGTTTTTCAGTTCACTTATCTATTCTTCTGCCTCAGTTATTATGCTATTAATTACTTCTAGTGTATTTTTCATTTCAGTTATTGTATTGCTCATCTCTGTTTGTTTGTTCTTTAGTTCTTCTAGGTCTTTGTTAAACATTTCTTCTATCTTCTCCATCTGTGCCTCCATTCTTTTTCCAAGATCTTGGATCATCTTTACTATCATTACTCAGAATTCTTTTTCAGGTAGATGGCCTGTCTCCACTTCAGTTATTTATTCTTCTGGGGTTTTATCTTGTTCCTTCATCTGAGACATATTCCTCTGCCATCTCATTTTGTCTAACTTTCTGTGATTGTGATTTCTGTTCTGCAGGCTGTGGGGTTGTAGTTCTTCTTGTTTCTGCTGTCTGCCCTTTGGTGGATGAGGTGGTCTGAGAGGTTTCTGCAGGCTTCCTGGTGGGAGGGACTGGTACCTGCCCACTGGTGGGTGGAGCTAGGTCTTATCCCTCTGGTGGGCAGGGCTGTATCAGGGGGTGTCACTTATTGGGCAGCTGTGTGCTCAGGAAAACTTTAAACAGCCTGTCTACTGATGGGTGGGGCTGTGTTCCTGCCTTGTTGCTTGTTTGGCCTGAGGTGTCCCAGCACTGAGCCTACAGACTGTTGGGTGGGGCCAGGTCTTGGTGAGAAAATTGCACCCTCCCAAAGGGCTCACACCAATGACTATACCCCAGAACTGCTGCCACCAGTGTCCTTGTCCCCACAGTAAGCCATAGCTACCCCCTGCATCCATAGGACTCCCTCCAATACTAGCAGGTAGCTCTTGCCCAGTCTCTTGTGAGGTCACCACTTTTTTTCCTGGGCCCTGGTACACATGAAACCCTGTGTGCAAACTCCACGAATGGTGTTTCTGTTTCCCCCAGTCCTGTGGGATTCCTGTGATCAAACCTCACTGGCCTTCAAAGACAGATTTTCTAGGGGCTTCTCCTCCCATTGCCAGAACCCAAGCTAGGGAGCCTGAGACAGGGCTCAGAACATTCACTTCTGTGAGAGGACTTCTGCTGTATAATTATTTTCCAGTATTGGGGTCACCCACCTGGCATGTATGGGGTTTGATTTTATTGCAGTTGTGCCCCTCCTACCATCTTGTTGTGGCTTCTTTGCCTTTGGATGTAGAGTATCCTTTTTGGTAGGTTCCAGCATTTTTTTTTGTCAGTGGTTGCTCAGCAGTTAGTTTTGATTTTGGTGTTTCCATAAGAAGTCGTGAGCTCACATCCTTCTATTCTGCCATCCTGTCTCCATTACTGTGTTGAATAAAAGTGGTGAGAGTGGCCATCCTTGTCCTGTTCCTCATCTTAGAGAAGCTTTCAGCTTTTCACCTTTGAGTATGATATTAGCTGTGGGCTTGTCATATATGGCCTTTATTTTTTGTTTTTTTATTGGTAGAATATAGTTTTCTGTTGAAGTATATTTGATTTACAATATTGTGTTAGTTTCTGCTGTACAGCAAAGGGATTCACTTATATACAGACACACATATATATGTATACATATGTATATATACATATATATATGCATATATATATTCTTTTTCATATTCTTTTCCATTATGCCTTATTACAGGATATTGAATATAGTTTCCTGTGCTATACAATAGGATTTTGTTTATCCATTCTATATATAATATTTTGCATCTGCTAATCCCAAACTCCTAATCCTACCATCCCCCAGTCCCCCCTCCCCCTTGGTAACCACAAGTCTGTTCTCTGTGTGTCTGTTTCTGTTTCATAGATAAGTTCATTTGTGTCATATTTTAGATTTCAGATATAAGTGATATCATATGGTATTAGTCTTTCTCTTTCTGATTTACTTTGCTTAGCATGATAATCTCTAAGTCCATCCATGTAGCTGCAAATGGCATTATTTCATTCTTTTTTATGGCTGACTAATATTCCATTGTGTGTGGATATAAATACATACATATATATATATATCACATCTTTATCCATTCATCATTATTCATTATTGAGAAATAATGCTGCTATGAACATCGGGGTGCAAGTATGTCTTTGAATTATACTTTTGTCCTGATATATGCCTAGGAGTGGGATTGCTGGATCATATGGCAACTATAGTTTTAGTATTTTGAGGAACCTCCATACTATTCTTTACAGTGGCTATACCAATTTACACTCCCACCCTGGTGTAGGAGGGTTCCCTTTTCTCCACACCCCCTCCAGCATTTTTAATGACTTTTTAAATGATGGCCATTCTGACAGGTGTGAGGTGGTATCTCACTGTAGTTTTGATTGCATTTCTCTAATATTTAGCAATGTTGATCATCTTTTCATGTGCCTATTTGCCATCAGTATATCTTCTTTGGAGAAATGTCTATTTATGTCTTCTGCCCATGTTTTGATTGGGTTGTTCATTTGTTTGTTTGTTGATATTGTTGTATGAGCTGTTTGTATGTTTTGGAAATTAAACCCTTGTCAGTCACATGGTTTGAAAATATTTTCTCCCAGTCTGTTTGTTGTCTTTTCATTTTGCTTATGGTCTCCTTTGCTGTGCAAAATCATATAAGTTTGATTAGGTTCCATTTGTTTATTTTTGCTTTTATTTCCATTGTCTTTATAGACTGATCTAAGAAAACATTGGTACCATTTACGTCAGAGAATGTTTTGCTTAAGTTCTCTTCTAGGAGTTTTATGCTCTCTTGCCTTATATTTAAGTCTTTAAGACATTTTGAGTTTATTTTTGAGCATGGTGTGAGGGTGTGTTCCAACTTCAATGATTTACATGCATCTGTCCAACTTTCCAAACACCACTTGCTGAAGAGACTGTCTTTTCCCCATTTTATATTCCTGCTTCTTTTGTCGAAGTTTAATTGACCATAGGTGTGTGGGTTTATTTCTGGGCTCTCTATTCTGTTCCTTTGATCCATATGTCTGTTTTTATGCCAATACCATGATGTTTTGATTACTGTAGCTTTGTAGTATTGTGTGAAGTCTTGGAGGTTATGCCTCTTGCTTTGTTCTTCTTCCCAGACTGCTTTGGCAAGTCTGGGTCTTATATGGTTCCATATAAATTTTAGGATTATTTGTTCTAGTTCTGTGAAAAATGTCATGGGTAATGAATGTGATAGGAATTGCAATGAAACTGTAGATTTCTTTGGGTACTGTGGCCATTTTAACAATATTAATTCTTCCAATCCAAGAGCATGGGATATTTTTTCATTTCTTTAAATCATTTTCAATTTCCTTTATCAATATTTTATACTTCTCAGCATATAAATCTTCTATCTCCTTGGTCAGGCTTATTCCTGTTTGTTTGGTTTTTTTTGATGTGACTTTATTTCTTTTACTATTTTTTTTTAATTTTTTGCTGCATCAGGTCTTAGTTGCAGCGTGTGGAATCTTTTGTTGCAGCGCAGAGGCTCTTGCGGCACATGGGCTTCTCTCTAATTGTGGCACATGGGCTCAGTAGTTGCAGCCCGTGGGCTCAGTTGCCCAATGGCACTTGGGCAGATCTTAGTTCCCTGACCAGGGATCAGTTCCCTGACCAGGGATCAAACCGACGTCCCCTGCATTGGAAGGTGGTTTGTTAACCACTGGACCACCAGGGAAATCCCTTGATGTGACTTTAAAAGGGATTGTTTTTTCTGATATTTCATTGTTAGTGTAAACAAATGCAACCAATTTCTGTATGTTAATCTTGTATCCTGCTAAGTTGCTGAATTTGTTTTTATCAGTTATAGTAGTTTTTGTGTGGAGTCTCTAAGGTTTTTTTATGTTTAATATCATGTCATGCTATAATGACAATTCTTCCCTTCCAATTTGGATACTTTTTATTTCTTCTTCCTGTCTGATTGCTGTGGCTAGGACTTCCAGTACTATGTTGAATAGAAGGGGTGAGAATTGGCATCCTTTATCTTCTTCCAGAATTAGCAGGAAGGCTTTCAGCTCTTCACTGTTGAATATTATGTTGGCTCTGGGTTTGTCATAAATAGCTTTTATTATGTTGACAGATGTTCCCTCTATGCCCACTTCAGTAAGAGTTTTTATCATGAGTGGATGTGAATTTTATCCAGTGATTTTTCTGCATCTATTGAGGTGATCATGTGATTTTTATCTTTTCTTTTGTTGATGTGATGTATCACATTGATTTGCATATGTTGAACCATCCTTGAAACCCTGCAATGAATCCAGCTTGATCATGGTATATGATCCTTTTTATGTGTCGTTGGATTTGGTTTGCTAATATTTGTTGAGGACTTTTACATAAATATTCACCAAAGATACTGGCCTGTAATTTTCTTTTTTGTCAGTGTCTTTGTCTGGTTTTGGTATCAGGGTGATGGTGGCTTCATAGAATGCCTTTGGGAATGTTCCCTCCTCTTCAGCCTTTTGGAAGATTTTGAGAAGGATTGGTGTAAGTTCTTTGTATATTTGGTAGAATTCCCCAGTAAAGCCATCTGGTCCTGGACTTTGTTCTCAGGGAGAGTTTTTTTGTTTGTTTGTGTAAATTACAGATTCTGTTTCACTTCTAGTGATTGGTCTGTTCAAATGGTCTATTTCCTCTTGATTCAGCTTTGGTGGGCTGTATGTTTCTAGAAACTTGTCCTTTTCTACTAGGTTGTCCAATTTGTTGACATATAATTGTTCATAGTATTCTTTTATGATTTTTTGTATTTCTGTGGTATTGGTTGTAATTTCTCCTCTGTCATTTCTTATATTGTTTATTTGGGTCCTCTCTCTCCTACTTGGTGAGCCTGGCCAGAGGTTTGTGGATATTGTTTAACCCTTTAAAAGAACCAACTCTTGGTTTTTATTGGTTTTTTAAATCTCTATCTTATTTATTTCTTCTCTGATCTTTATTATTTCCTTCCTTCTGCTGACTTTAGGGCTTGACTGTTCTCTTTTTTGTAGTTCTTTTAGGTGGCAGTTTACGTTGTTTGAGTTTTTTTCCTTCTTTTGAGGAAGGCCTGTATCTCTCTGAACTTCCCTCTTAGGACTGCTTTTGCTGTATCCCATAGATTCTGTATGGTTGTGTTTTCATTGCCATTTGTCTCAAGGTATTTTTAAAATTTCCTCTTTGATTGCATTGTTGGCCCATTGGTTGTTTGGTAGCATGTTATTTCATCTCCATGTAATCTTTTTTCCCTTCTTTTCCTTGTTTGATTTCTAGTTTCATGCTGTTTTGGTCAGAAAAGCTTGAAATAATTTCCTCTTAAATTTGTTGAGGCTTGTTTTGTGCCCTAGTATGTGGTCAATCCTAGAGAATGTTCCATGTGCACTTGAAAAGAATGTGTATTCTGCTTTAATTGGATATAATGTGCTGAAAATATCAATTAAGTCTAACTGTTCTATTGTATCCTTTAAGATTTCTGTTGCCTATTGATTTTTCTGTCTAGAAGATCTGTCCATTGATGTGAGTGGAGTGTTAAAACCTCCTAATGAGTGGAGTGTTAAAGCCTCCTAATATTATTTTATTCCTGTCAATTTCTTCCTTTATATCTGTTAGTATTTATGTATTTGGGTGCTCCTATATTGGGTGCATATATATTAACAAGTGTAATATCCTCTTCTTGATCCTTTTATCATTATATAGTGTCCTTCTATATCTTTCTTTGAGGCCTTTGTTTTTAACTCTTTCTTGTCTAATATGACCATTGCTACCCCACTTTCTTGTCATTTCCATTTGCATGAAATATCTTTTTTCCATACCCTCACTTTCAGTCTGTGTGTGTCCTTTGCCCTAAAGTGGGTCTCTTGTAGGCAGCATATTGTAGGCTCTTATTTTATTATCCAATATGCAACTCTGTGTCTTTTGACTGGTGTATTTATTCCATTGACATATAAGGTAATTCTTGATAAATATGTATTTATTGTCATCTTAAAACTTGTTTTCCAGTTGATTTTGTATTTTTTCTTTGTTCCTTTTTCTTTTTGATTTTCCTATTGTGGTTTGATGGTTTTCTTTTGTATTAGGCTTGAGTACCTTTCTTTTTGGTTTTTGTGAATGTTTTTGATTTGTGGTTACTTTGGTTTTCAAGTATATTAACCCAAAACTCTATCTATTTGCTTTAGACTGGTAGTCATATAGACTCAAACACATTCTAAAAAGATCTGTATTTTCTTACTCTCCTCCCCCATATTTTATTATTTTGATATCCTTTTTATATCTTCATGTTTATCCTTTTGCTGTTCATTGTGGTTATCATCACTTTCACAAAAAAATTTTTTTATCTGTGTACTGGCTCTTTTAAGTGATTTACTTTCCAGTTGTGACTTTCTTTCCTATAGATTCTTGATTCATTTCTATTTAGAGAAAACATTTCTATATTTATTTCAGGATAGGTTTAGTATTGCTGTACACTTTTAGTTTTTCTTGTCTGAGATTCTTTCTCTCTCCTTCTATTCTAAATGATAATCTTGCAGGGTAGAGTATCCTAGATTGCAGGTTTTTCCCTTCCAGGACTTTGAATATATCTTGCTACTCCCTTCGGGCCTGCAGTGGTTCTGTAGAGAAATAAGCTGATAGCCTTATGGGGGTTCCCTTGTAATTAACTCTTTGCTTTTCTCTTACCGCCTTTAGAATTCTCTCTTTAACGGTTGCCATTTTAATTATGTCTTCATGTAGGTCTGTTTGGATTCATCTTCTTTGGGACCCTCTGTGCTTCCTGTATCTGGATATATGTTTCCTTCTTTAGCTTTGGGAATTTTTCAGCCATAATTTCTTCAAATGCATTTTTGATCCCCTTTTAAATTTGTTCTCCTTCTGAGATCCCTATTATGCATAGATTGGCACACTTTCTGTTATCCCATAGGTCTCTTACATTGCTTTCATTTTTTTTCTTTTGTCTTTATTTCTGCTGTTCTGATTGGTTGGTTTCCATTATTCTATCTTCCAGATTACTTATTTGTTCTTCTGCATTATTCAATCTGCTATTCATTGCCTTTAGCTCAGCTTTCATTTCAGCAAATGAGTTTTCTTATTTTTCTTGTTAGTTCTTTATAGTTTCTGGTTCCTTTTTACAGTAATCTGCATTTCTATCAATAGCCTTTCTTAATTCCTTTTTTTTTTAATTTAGTTTTTATTTTGGCCACGCCACAAGGTTTGTGGAATCTCAGTTCCCCAACCAGGGATTGAACCTGGGCCATGGCAGTGAAAGTGCCAAATCCTAACAACTAGACCACCAGGGAACTCCCTCCTTGAGTATTTTCATTATCTCCTTTTTGAACTTGATGTCTATTAGACTGAAAATATCTGTTTAATTGTTTGTTCTTTCACAGAAATTCTCTTGATCTTTTAATTGGGAATGGTTCCTCTGCTTCTTCATTTTGTATCTCTTTCTCTGACTCTATGACTTTAGGAGAAAGTTATCTACTGTAGTCTTGAAGGGCTGTTATTTGTGGGAGCATCCCTGTGTAGCCTGTGTGAGTTTAATATTTTTGGTGTGAGGGCTGTTTTTAGTATGGATGCCTGCCATGTCTTTCCTCAGTGTGTGCTGGCTGTTATCCCCTTGATAGGGGGTGAGACTGCTGTTGTGATGACCAGAGACTGCACTGGCTATTGAGCAGGGACTCCTCTTTCCTCTGTGGTTATCACAGCCCTGTTGGGAGCAGGGTCTGCTCCCTAGTTGTTGGAGTAGATGCCCCTAGATCCATTTCTGAGCTTCAGTATAAGGTAGGTGGGATCACAGTGCTCATGCTGGGAGAGGAGTCACTGAGTATTCCTCATATATGGTCTTTATTATGTTGAGGTTCATTTCCTCCATACCCACTATGTTGGGAGTTTTTATCATAAATGGATGTTGAATTTTGTTAAATGATTTTTCTGTATCTATTGAGATGATCATATGGTTTTTATCCTTTATTTTGTCAATGTGCTATATCACATTGACTGATTTGTGGATGTTGAACAATCCTTGCATTCCTGAAGTAGATTCTACCTGATCATGTTGTACGATCCTTTAATGTATTGTTGAATTCAGTTTGTTAACATTTTGTTGAGGATTTTTGCAAGTACGTTCATTAGGGATATTGACCTTTTAATATCCCTTTAATTTTCTTTTTCTTTGACATCCTTGTCTGGTTTTGGTATCAGGGTAATAATGCTGTCCTCATAAAATGAGTTTGGGAGAGTTCCTTCTTATTTTTTGCAAGAGTTTAAGAAATTGCTATTAATTCTTCCTTGGATATTTGGTGGAATTCACCCATGAAGCCATCTGGCCATAGGTTCTGGTTTGTTGTGAGGTTTCTGATAATTGATTCAACCTTGTTTCTAGTAATTGGTCTGTTCACATTTCCTAGTTCATCATAATTCAGTCTTTGTAGGTTGAATGTTTCTAGGAATTTCTCCATTTCTTCTAGGATGTCTAATTTTTCTTAGTGGTCTCTTTTGTTCCTTTGTAATTCTGTGTTACCAGTTGTAACTTCTCTTTTATTTCTGATTTTGAGACATTTTTTTTTCTGATGAGTCTAGCTAAAGTTTTGTTGTATTTTATTTATATTTTGAAAGAGCCAGGTTTTAGTTTCATTGATCTTCTCTACTGTCTTTTTAGTCCCTATTTCATCTATTTCTCTTCTGATTATTTCCTTTCTTCTATTAACTTGAGGCTTCATTTGTTCTTTTTTTCTACTTTCTTAAGGTGTAAAGTTAGGTTGTTTATTTGAGATTTTTTTTGTTTGTTTGCTTCTTGATGTAGGCATTTATTGCTATGAAATTCTTAGAAATGCTTTTTCTATACCCCTTTTTTGTAGGTTGTATTATTACATAGAATGATGGAGAGAATGCAACATCTATAGATTACTGTATACAGAGCTGTGGTAAGTGTATATATTTACAATTTTTGTCTAACTTGTGTTCCTATGTATTCAGGCATCCTCCGTCCTCCTCTTTTCTTCACCATTCCACATAAGCACCATTCCCAGCTCAGCTCCTTCACCAGTGTGGGTGCCAAAATCCACTCTCAGTTCAATAAACAAGAAGGTACAGTGGAGTTAGTTCTTACCCAGCTAAATCCCAACATTGTGTACCTTCTGTCTGGTCACCCCTGTAACCCGTTTCCTTGAAGGGCTTCTGATACAGAAGGCACTCAAATATTTGAGTAAATGAATGAACTGCCTAATACCTTAAGAATTCTCTCACAGTTAAGCATTTTATCAAAGTTAAAATTATCTCAACTGTTAAAAATATTATCAAAGAATGCCAGACCAAACTGAGGTAAAACTCTAACAAATAACATTTATTTTTCTTTTACATATGTATTTCACAGCCCAAACATCACATTGCCTTCAGAGAAAGGTGCTCTTATGCCATTATATTTTACTATATACTGCACAGGCATTAAACATTCTCATTAACGTGATGAGACAATTTGCTGGTAAACATTTAAACACAGACATTGGTTTCAATATTTCAAGAACATATTTTTGGTCATAACCAAGAAGTACATCAAAATATGACAACACTGGCTAACACTTTTCAAGCAAATAATATTTAACTCTGCATAGTTTATACAATAGGCTGTGGTAATAAATAATATCACCAATCTCATCAACTATTAACTGGCCATAGAAAGCCTAACATTCATTTTAATTATGATATGAAATGCTCTACTGGTGTAGGTTCAACATAGCCTTAAAATATTGTGGGTGTTTTAACCTTGAATACATGAAAAGAAAAAGTACTAAACTGGACTAAAAAAGAAGTACTAACTTGGTATGTTTTGGTTAACTACCAATATGTCATGTCCACATATTACATTCCTAACATGAAGGCAAATATTTAAATAGAAAATCTAGCAGTCCAAAAAACGTGACTGTGCAAATTGTGAGGAAAACATTGCATTTAAATTTGCACTCATTTGCAAATTACAGTACTAGATCAGTATAAACACTAACAGGAAAAATATTCAGCAGGAAAGAATGGGAACGACCTCTCACAGCAGAGAACTAGTCACTATGCGCTGCTTCAAAGTGTGCTTACACGCTGCTTACAGTGTGTTTCTGGTGTCCTGAAGCTTCTAACTCCTTATGACTATTCCTCATTCAACAAAGGAGACTGCAGGCATGCTTCAATCAGTGGTAAGAATAGGAAGAAAAACCTGAAACAGCAACATTTTCTTCCTTGATTTGGTGTAAAGGTCCTTCTCATTATTATAACTAACTTACTTATATGCTAACTTCTAACCTCAAATGTTTTCTGAATCAGGTTTGCTAAATGCTGTAAAGAATAGCTACCCTTCATACAGTACTAGGTTTTGTTTTATTTAAGTATGTCGGCATGATAAAAGGTACACATGCACAGTCATTCTACCAGCCCATATACGCAAAACTCAGCCTAAAACTCAGCTTGGATCAGATTCAAATTCTACACAGAGATTCTCTGTATTGTTTTCAATGGGTTAACAACTGCTTGGAAAGCAGAAATGCCTAATAATTTCTGCAGTGTGTTTTTTAATTGAAATGTTTATAAAAATAAAGCCCCAATCTTAAGTCTATAGAATGTCACGAATGCTATGAGGGATGTTAAAAGCACTGGGCAAAACCCTCGTCTTCAGCGTCCCATCTGCCCCACAGGAGAAGATGCGGTTGCCCTGGGTGATGTCGATCTGCATGACTCCAGCCCCAAGGTTTCTGAATATGGACTGTTTAGCGTGTTCATTTTTAAATGAATGAAGTAGGCCATGGCCTGTCAACCTCCAAACCTAGTTTAAAGAAAAAGTGAAAACATAAAGTGTAAGTCATTTAAAAAATAGATAGAGACGAAAAACTTTTAAAAACGTGGCCTTCACCTCTGTTCTCCCAGCCCAACTGATCTCATTAAAGCCCAACTTTCCTGTCCACTACCTCTTTTTACCTAATTGGAAATAATACCATTCACAGGGCTCATTTACCATCCTTACACTTCCCTGTACCTTCTTTCAAATTCCTCTCTTCACATCCTCTTGTTTCATATTAACCATATATACCTCATCTCTAATTCAATTAAATATTTCAGTTAATTCAGTTAAATACATTCCTAACGCTAAGTTAGGTCCTGGGACAATATAAAAGGCTTCTTTGGAGACCTCAACTGTACAAAACAGAGTCAGGTACTGGAGGCAGGGGTGGGAAGAGGGGAGGGGGATGATGTGAGAAACCAAATTCATGTCATCAAAAACTCAATGCATTAATTAAAAACTCACACACTTCTCAAAGAGAGTTCTTTAAAGCTTTTTAATGACCTGAGAGTATACTGAGATTGATTATCTGGTTTTCTAGATCCTAACAATTTAGAAAGAACCACACAGAAGTAAGGGAGGAAGCAATATTTGCACGAAGAGGGTGGTGAGTTTTTTGGTCTGGTTCCCCCTCCCCGATCAATCCTGACAGCAGGTAAAGATAATATTTAGCACATTCCAGCCTCTTGTACTGACTCACCTTTATGTTACCTTCTGCTGAACCTGTAGTAAAATATTCCTCACAGGGATCAAGAGCCAGCGCCTTAACTGCAGAGTCATGTGCCTGGAATGTGTGAATTAGCTGTCTCTGCCTGATGTCAAAAATGCAGATGTAGCCTTTCCTGCCCCCAGATATTAGGAGTTGCTGTTTTGGCGCGTACTGAAGTACCGTGGCACCATGATCATGGCATGTGAAACCTGAAGAAAAACATCAAGAGCCTTTCCCAAATGATGTCTACCTTAGCACTTCTGGTAATATTTAAATGCACATTTAAGTAATACAGAAATTACTGTCACATTTTCCCTTCTAATTTCTATAATCATGATCAAAGAAGATGGCAAGCAATAACAGAAAAAAACATACATAATCTCAGTATGAAAACACACACCCATATACACAGGAAGTTTAAACTTTATGCCCAAACTAAGTTATACTGTCTCATAAGAATGTAGAAGCAAAAGTGCAGAGGAGAACAAGTTTCTCAATGATACTCAATGTCTTCATTAATACCCACCAATAACAAGTATTTACCCTTTCCCAGTTCCTGCCCATACATAAAACCTCATCAAAAGTTCTTCACAGGGAAATATATTTAATATCCTGAGATAAACCATAATGGAAAAGAATATGAAAAAGAATATATGTATAACTGAATCACTTTGCTATAAAGCAGAAATTAACACAGCATTGTAAGTCACTTTGCTATAAAGCAGAAATTAACACAGCATTGTAAATCAACTATACTTCAATAAAATATATATATTTTTAAAGTCCTTCTCAGCTAAGTAAATGAAACTACACTAGTGTGAAAATTACCAGCCCCAAGTTAAGGAGTTAACCTTCCCAGGACTCTCTGCATTCTAATGTGATTAACACCTTAAACTAATATATGGCAAATCTTTAAGAGATGTTAATAATTATTCGCCAAAAACAAAGAATTTTGCAATCAAAACTGGGAAATAACTACACCTTTCAAAATACACGTCAGCATAGTAAAAGACTCAAATCTGTTTTGGTTTTTTTTGTTTTTTTTGTAACAAAGTCCTCCTAGCTATGTTTAACCCAAACTTACTAGAGCTTTGAGCACTTGGTGGCATTATGTGAAAGAGTGATCTTTAGGACAGCGATGTGGAAGACACTGTCTTAAAAGGAATAATGTTTAAACGGCATTATTCAGATTTCTAATCATAAGGCTGACTTTTAGTTTACAGTCAGATTTAATTCTCTGAAATACCACCTCATTTCTGTTGAGCTCAAGGAATACTTTGCAACTGATTTCTTCAGCAGCCTTGTTAGTAGTGCCACTCTCCATACCATATTTTCTGAATGGAATACAACACAAAGATTATTCTAGGCTAGCTGGGTTTCTGTGACCATATATATTTACCTCAGCAAGGTAGCCAGATATTCTAGTTAACTTTTAGAATTTTATTCACTCTATCTCCATTTTTAACCCGTGAATAAACACGCACTGGATTTACTGGTTAAAATAAAACCAGGAAAGCATTCTTTCACAGTGTACTGAAAATCAAAGACTTAGCTCACTTACCATGAATGAGGCTGTTTCCGGGTGATATCAATGTGTCCCAGAGGCATACATTTCTAATAAAGAAACAATAACAAAAACACATCATAAACAAATTGTTCTAAGTCATCACTGGGATAAACTGTGTCTTTACATCAAATATTTTTACTGATTGAATCTTATGTTGTTTTGTTCACTCACATTTATAAAGCAGTGATTCTCAACTAGGATGAGGGTAGAGGTTGGGACTGGGGATATATCTCTTCCAAGAGTTTATCATTTTCAAACTACAGGGTCTGTCTCACATGGTCCCACCTGACTCTGCTCCATCTCATCCCCCGGCCCTATCTCTTTTCCATTATCACTCCACGGAAAATGAGACATGATTTCCTGAGTAGAAGAGATACTTCTATATCCTTGGGGGTAAACACTGCAGGGAAATGAGAGGTGTTATTCATGGGCACATGTTGCCAATGAAAACAATCTGAGGCAAAGAAAATGTTGAGAATGATGGCTACAGAGCCTCAAAAACTTGACAGTATTAACAGCAATAAAAAAAAATAGCTTTAACATAAAAATTCCACATACTTTTTAGTAGATTACATTAGGAGTAATTCTGGTCTTTCTCTTTTTGGTAAGGAAAACTACTTGAAGAATTATGTAACAAAGTTTTTGTATTCCTGAGGTGGAAAAACCTGACTAAACAGAAATCCATACTTTCTAGCAAGAATACCTTTCTGCCTAAAATATGCTTATTTCTTTTTTGCATCTCTGTTAACCTACCTATTGTCATTGGACTGTCCAGATGTGGCAACTAGACTTGAAGAGGTAACAAATGCAAAGTCACTTGTGGCTTTACTGTGGCACTGCCAACTCTATGGGAACAAAGTGCAAGCTGATGTTATCTCAAAATCCAGTAAAATGTGGTACAGTACACACACCCAGCTCTGCTAATCATATACTACATGCATGACCTAAGAACACTTTTTAAAATCTAGAATAAAGAATAAGTGATAAGAGGATTAGCTGTCATATGCATGTTACTTGGCTAATACCCAATAATTTTTTAAAACTGGAAGAGTTGGCAGAAACATGGAATTAAAGATTATGTAACAAAGGAATAAAACACGAAGTACATGAACTTAACCTTCCAGCGTCACCGTGCCCCCGACCCTCCAAGTGCAGACATGCTTTTCTGCATCACCACGTGTTCTAACATGATTTGGATTAATGGATGAAGTGGCCTATTGGGATTGGTTATTTTATAATCTAATAAGAAACATTCTGGAGCAAACTGGCATACATGGAACCTGTCTGGTTCTTAATACAGTACCTAAAACGAATCACTATAAAACTCTATCACTAAGAAGTCAGAGATTTCAAAACAGATAAAAGTGTAATAAAAATGTATCCTGAATAAGACCACACACACAGAAGGCCCCTAAAAATTTCAAATATAATGGTCACCCTTCAAGCTGTGAAAAGCAAGTTTTTTGCGTTTTAGTCATTTCAGTCTAAAACTAGGGCAATGATGGTGCTGGGCCGTGGCTGCTGGACAGAGTGGTCCCTTTCCCAACAGATCCACCAATGGGACTCGCTGTCTGAAACAAACACTTCACAAACAAAGTGGCCTCCATATGTGCTCTGCGAATGCTGAGTGATACTTACCATGTAAGGTTTGGGATTTGATGCAGTTTGGTTTACTTGCCAGATACTCAGGAAACCCTCTCCGTCTGCGACACCACACTGTAAGAATGGCGTAAATATTAAACACAGCTTCTGAGTAGCCATATCGAAGGTAAAATCATTTATGAAATGGAGAGTCACTCAGTCCCCACTTAACCAACATTCTGCCTATACCTATGCTCCTGCTGCTGTAGTTCTCAAGAAAGCCCAAGTACTGTAAATAACCTGCCACCTTTTAAATTCTTTTCCATGCCTATTTCACTGTTTTCCTCCAAACATCTGTAGCAGAACTTAGTAAGAAATTGGAAGGTTGCTCTTAGGTGCCTGACTCTGCACACAGGCACCATCAATGCACTCAACAGAAACAGAATTCTTTACCCTCACAGAATACGTAGTATCTGTAAGTAGATGATTAATTAATCCACACAAAATTCTGTGGATTTATGCTTTTCTTGAGAGCCAAGGGGCTATATAAACAGACACCATCAGACTGCCTGCTCAACTCAAATCCAGAGCGACTGAATTTGTTTTTAAGTCTAGTTTTACTAGCTATTTACTCATAAATATCTGCAGTTCTTTTCGGACAAGTTTAGCAGTAACCCCCAGGAACTAACCTTGTTGCCTTGTGAATTGAAATATAATCTGGTAACTCTTGCATTGCCAGCTTGGCGGAAACAGACAAGCTGCTGAGGTCTTGTCCATTCAAACATTCGTACACTGCCATCCTGAGCACCTGTAAGATCTGAGACGCAAAAGGAAAAGCAAAAAATAAGAAACAAAGCTGAAGAAAGAGTTCCAACATTTCCCATTCTATAAGCCAACTTCAAAATGATAGAGATCACTTGCAGTCCTTTGATCATAAATAAAATACTCACAGTATTGATGGACTGGGTGGGAGGTCATTCTCTTAACATTATGTAGATTCCTTTTCATAAGCTTTAAAAGAAGATAAAAATGAATTTCTTTTGCATCACAGAAGACATAAGGAAGGATATGATTCAGGCCAACTCTAATTCTGATAACAGTTATTCTCTTACACTGGATTATTACTAAAATAAACCCTGTTGTGGATTTTCTGACCCACTAAATATACGGCGCTTGTCTAACAGTCTGGGAAAGCACAGTCACTTACTGGCGTGCCCTGGTCTGTGTGGACTGTGAAGATACCAAGCTGCTTCATCTAGTTGTAAAGGGAGCTCTCCTCCAAGTGCCCCTCCCTAAGGACAGTCAGGAGTATCTCCAGATTCTTCAGAGCAGAACATGAGAATGGGACCCCTTTAACTACAGTGACTAACAACAATGTTATTGATGGCATTTTTCAAACACTTAGAGTAGACATGAATTCCTCTCTAGCTCTGCTTTACCACTTTGTGCCTCTCAGTTTGCTCATCTATAAAATGAAAACCACTTAGTGTTGTTATAAGAAAAAGCATGCACCTGACATAAAGAAACCCACAGCATGCTAGCTATCGTTATTATGGTATACTAACTGGTCACTGCCTCTGATCTTCAGCATCATTCCTATGTCAAAGTGATTTCAACCTATTTTTGAGCGAGTCCATATCCAGAAACCATACCTAATAGTAAATAACATACCACACTAGCTCCAATGCTAGTCTGTCCACTGCCCAGCCACGGCAGAGATGAAGATGGATGCACCTGACTTGCTGAATGGGATGTTGCACTGGGTTGATAAAGAGTTGTAGTGGAACCACGATAATCAATATCATCTGAACTGTGGAAAACATTCATGTGTTACTGTGACAGTTCCATTTTCTCAACACATATTCCAATTACAGAGCTTTTTATCTATCTGAAGGACAGTCTTTATTTTTAAAAAAAAGCATCAATATCCATAATAAAAACATAGGTACAAGTCCTAATCATCACCAGTTTTAGTACTGGTTAACTTTTTCCCCTTAGGCAAAATATAAGTTTAGTCTAATGTTCGGGAGAATTTTATTGCTGCACAAATTAGAACAAATGTTTGAAGTATTTAACACAGATTTTCTTTTTATCCTGTATAGAAAAAGACTGTATGTTCTCTTCAAGTACAGAGACCCCATTTATAAAATTCAAACATTTTAAAGAAACTGGAGTTAAAAGTTTTCTTAAACTTAGGTGCTAATTATCACATTAAATGTTAAAGTAATTTTTATGATGGGCCATATCATATTACATGGTTACATCTACTCTGAAGTGTGACTGAAACCTAGTTGTATTATATACCAATGAGACAGAAACAGAAATGAGGGAGGCCATCATGGCACCACTCCCAGAACATAAAATTTCCGAGAGTCTGGAGAAAAGCAAGAGGGACGGAAAACATGGAGGAGAAACCCCCAAATAGGAAAGCATTACTGCACTCTTGGTGCAGTGTCCATAGTTTTACTGAAAAGTAAAGTTGGCTACATTTTTATCTGAAAAATAGGTGTGCTTATAGAGAGATAATCAAGAAGAAACACTGAAAATTACTCAGTAGATGTGACTCATCAATCAGTCTAATTAATATATTAGTGTATTCTGCTTTTTATGGTAATTATCCAGATCAGCTGAATTTATTGAATATTGTGTAACTTCTGACATTTCTTTGGGGTTAAATGTCAAAGTGGCAGTTGTTAGCATTAGGCTCTGGTGTCAGGGATTATTCTGACTCAAACATTATGAATAATTCAGGGTCTAATGGAAGAAGTAGGAGTAATTTGTACACTGATGTAAGCAGAGCCCTTTATTGGCAGCTAAACCAATTATGTTTGTCTCCTCACCAAAGAAATACATAGTTTTCAAGACAACTGAAATCAAGTGCATAACCACTTAATAGGTTCTTTTTGAAGAAAACTACATTTAAAATTGATTACATAAGGCAAGCAAACCTTTTGGATTCTCTGTCATATTCTTCTCCAATCCATATGTATGACTGACAGGCCAGAAGAGAAGTAATATCGAGTTCTTGTACATCATGCGTTGAAGCCAAAACAATTTCATTACAGTTTGCCTGTAAAGCAAACGCAAAGTCAATAATTTAAGCAATTTCACTAAAACAAAGTACTACATTCTTTATAATTACTGAAGATTTTACCTTATTAACAGAAAATGCCATGATCATATCTGACTCCTTATGAATGATTTTTGCCTTTCCTCCTGGATAGCCCAGATCTGCTTCAACCTACAAGACATTTGTCAGCAGTTTTAGTTGTCGCAGCACAGCTCCATACAGATATATGTACATCCCACAAAACTTAAAAGAAGAAGAAAATGTAGCAGTAGCAGCAGCAGCAAGAAAAAAAGTACCAGTAATTTTAGTGTGTTGAAAATTAGCTGTGGAATTAGCTTAGATTCTCTGATGCCCTGTAATCACCCCAATTACAAAAATTCCATTGTGATTACAGGATACTGAGTAACTGTCACAAAAGATAGCTAACATAATTTTCATTAGTATTTATAACAGTAATGTCTCTTATCTCTTCCAAAAGTGCACAAAGATACAGCAGTAAGAATGTGAGAGAAAAAGACACAATCAGAAAGACAAAGGAGTCACATAAGAAGTTAAATATTTTTAAATAAGGGCGATGAGATAGGAATAAGAAGTTGGATACAAGAACAGTTAGAAAGTAATGAAAGAGGGCTTCCCTGGTGGCGCAGTGGTTAAGAATCCACCTGCCAATGCAGGGGACACGGGTTCACGCCCCAGTCCGGGAAGATCCCACACGCCGTGGAGCACCTAAGCCCGTGCACCACAACTACTAAGCTTGTGCTCTAGAGCCTGCAAGCCACAACTACTAAGCCCGCATGCCTAGAGCCCGTTCTCTGCAACAAGAGAAGCCACCACAATGAGAAGCCTGCGCACCGCGACTAGAGAAAGCCCGCACGCAGCAACTAAGACCCAATGCAGCCATAAATAAATAAATATTTTTTAATTAAAAAAAAAAGTAATGGAGATTGATGAGAGGAAGGTGTAATGCTCAGAGTTGAAGGTGATGGGGAGAAAAGAAGAGGCAGAATCAAGAAAGAGGCAAGATAAAACAATCATGTTTAAGAATAGATGGGGAAAAGGGACAGAACTGAAGATCGAAAAGGAAGCAAGAAAGAGAAGAACCAATGGCAAGAAAGATCAAGCTGGACACAGTGGAGCATCTCCTACCCTGTGCCAGTGAGGTGTGTGGGAGCAGTGAGCACTCTGACTAGTTAGCCAGCTGGGCAGGTCATGGTTAGTATCAGAGATGAGAGGTTAGCTCCTTGAATTTTAAAGAATGAGCTAAATTCGAGAGCATGGAATACTACCTTGATGTGGCAATCTTCTGCTATGCAGTTTTGTTTGACCTGCTCCACATGTTCTTCTATAGACTAAACAACACCACACCGTCACAAACACAAAACACATGCATGAAACGGAATTATAAAAGAAATGAAAGTTTTCAAACTGAAGTGGTTGCTCCATCACTTAAAGATGGTAAAAATGAATTTGCAAGCTTTAAAATAAATTTAAAAGCACATCAAGAAAAAAATTAAACTGAGTAAAATGTGATGTCATCAGAAAAAACAACACAAAGCAAAACAGGCAAAATTAATGTATTACATATATAAAAGCAATTTCAAAATAAAAATTCATTATTTGTATGTCAGTTATGTAACTTGGAAGTTCTAACTTAAACTCTAGTCTCTACAAATAAAACCTACTTGTATAAGCAGATGTATCCTCTACTACATAGATTCCTAACCTATAGGGGTTTATTTCAAATAAATAAAAACTATTTTTTTCTAAACACAGATTAAAAGTACTGATAATTATTTCACTCTTACTCATAAGGAATATATCCATGAAGAGACAGTCAAGGGTTAAAATTCACATCAACCATTACACTATACATAATCTTATGATTTTCTCCTTATAAGTAAATGTTTGATGAGATGAGGCATGGGAAAGAAATCACACAAATAACTTGCTCCTGGTTCATGACAGGGCCATTAGGAATGGCTATAATCAGAAATATCATTTCTGCTGTGCTGTGGAAACCTCTGAAGGTTTGATCAGAGCAATATATTCCTACCAATACTTCCTGAAGTGCCTGCTTCTCTTTCAGCCAACAGGACCCAATTCTCCATGCCTTGTGCAACTGCTCAAGGGCTGCTGCAGCTGACACTGAAGGAATGGTACAAGTGTGCAAGGGCCAACTCAGCAAAAGCCAAACTGCAGAAGAACCTATTTGCCTTTAATCAAGTGGCTAAGTTTGCCACATTTTATCCATTTCACAAAAAGCTGTTTTGTGGAATAGTCTTCTCTAACATACTCAGTAAAAATACCTTCTTCTGAATACACCTAAAATTTCAGCATTTCTCAGAATTTTAGTTTTATTAGGTAATTTTAAAAAATTAGCCAATTTTAGCATTCTTAGGATTATTTTGCCAGTTTTGCTAATTAATCAATTCACTGAATTTACCAAATTTATTGACCACCAATATCCTATTTAACAATCTAAAAAGATAAAACACTCTTATTAGATGGGTAGTTTTAATAAATTCTGCATATTTCTGAACTAAGTGACCAATTTTACTTTGCCTCAAGAGCTTTCACATTGTTTTCATAATTTTTTTTCGTAAATGAAAACCATTTTTCAGCAGATAATGTGCTATTCAATACAGTAGCCACTAAACACATATGGCTTTAAATTTAAACAAAATAAAAAATTCAGTTCCTCAGTCACATTAGCCCACTTCAAGTGCTCAATAACCACATGTGGCTGGTGACTACTATACTGTACAGAACAGACATAAATTTCCATTATCAACAGAAAGTTTTATTGGACTGCATGCAACAAGATATTAATTTCATTCAATAATTTAAAATTCAAAGGTACAAAAGGGTACATGATAAAAATTCTTCCATCCAAACTCCCAGCCATGTACTTCCCTTCCTGGAGCCAACCAACGCTTACACAGCATTTTAAGAAATGTTCAGTTTATCTCTGTCCCACCTCCCTGTACATGGAGAGCCTCTTCGGGTAGAAAAATAGAAAAGAACACACAGCTTGGGCTGCTGATCCCAAGAGCACAGAAATGGAGGGGCATAAAGAAGGGGAGGTAAGGGGCAGAATCGGGGAGAAACTTGGTTAAGGAAGAGGGAAACGAGAAAGGAGACAACAGATCCTCAAGAGCAAGACAAGAGTCTGAGGGTCCCAGCAACCCAGACCCAGTCTTTCTATAGCACTCTGAGGCTCTGACAAGCTAACAAAACAAAACTGCTAGAAACCTTATGAATAATTAAAGCATATCACTGTGTTTAGTAATTTGAAGAACTAACAACTCAGAAAATTGATCCTTCAATGAACTCTCTTTCTGTGAATAACAGAGCCCTAAGTGAGCAAGTATCTTTTATCTTAAATCTATTTCTTAGATTTCTATATCTTATTTTATAGAACTCAGTATCACTATAGGAAATGCAGTAAGCAATGTATTAAACGAAAGAGGAAATGAATTTGGCTCTTAGTCCCCTAACAAAACCCTACATCAATAATTTCAATACCACTGGGGTCTTTTCCTATCAAATAAGCTTATAAGACACAAAAGAATCTCTACAGTTCATTCCTCTAATTCCTCACATAAGTACATAATTTTTAAATCTACAGAAAAAAATAAATGACTGTTCACAGGACTGCCCACAATGACCATCCAGGTAAGTGGGTGAGTAGTGGAAAGAAAAGAACGAATCTGGTCGGTTCTGCTGCCCTAGGTATGGAGAACATTTGAGAAGCAGTTCTATATGCAACCTTGGGAAATTGAGCCACATAGACTGTCCCTCTCGGTTTTCACTTTTCTAAGTGAAATATAATTAATTTTTCTTTTCTCATAGTTTTTGTTGCCAATCTTTAATCACATCTGACACTCTACTCTCCAAACTGCTCATTACCTCATTAAATAGCCAAATGGACTGAAATGCTTATATATAAAACATCTGTGTACCCCTCATTTTATAATGAAGAGATCGTTTTAAGTTCTAAAGTGTGACTCTCTCAAATTCATGATTCTTCTTGAACCCTGTATGGCATTACATTATTAACTTATGTTTAGCTTAAAAATCACCATGCAATGTAGAATCTCTGCCTCACTTTGTAAATGCAATCAACTTCCTTCATCTCATATTTGGTGTTTCTGTAGTTTAATCTGTCTCACAAAATTATTCTACAGTTTATGCTGTTCATTTCTAAATGCTAAATAAATAAAAATGCTTTTAAAGGGTTATGCTGTATTTTCATTTAAATGATATTCAGAGAATCATAACATAGAGTATACTCATTTATATACTAAATTCCCCAAACCATCCCTCACAATGTTTATTACATGTAAAGGCCCAAAGGCAAATATTATAAAGGACATAACCACTTTCACCTGACTATACAGGATTTGTCGAAAGACCTATGTTGTTTCATTGTTATGAAATAAAAATCGTACGTTTTTATCTTAAAAAAAATTCTCTGTAGTTTGATAAACTATTACCTATGATGTATGAAAGATAATAAGTTCCAACCAAAAGTAAATTTCAAATAAATCAAGCTGGCTTCATTAGAAACGTTAAAGAAAACAAATGAAAATTAAAAGAGAGAATATTTTTTTCTAAAATACCTCACTCTGCTTTCTTTTCTTAGTGAAAATATATCTAATAAATGTCTGTTGAAGTACTTCTTGTTTAACAAGGAAATGCCAAAGTCGTTTGACTGGAAGCGCAGAAGAATCCCGGGATCTAGTTTAAAAAAAAAAAAAAAATCAACATATCACACTATTTTAGTCTATAGAAAATGTTTCATTATTTGCAGATAATTTTTTTAAAACCTCCATTATTGCAAAGAAGATACAGCATTAAGCTCAACAAAATTTTATAATTTATTTCACTTTTAATTTTTAGTTCTACAGATCATTCCTTCATCTAGTAATTAATTCTCTACAGATTCTCTAAATGGACAGGTTGAGCTGAGAGTCAATTGAATCTCTTATTATTCTCTTTTTTTTTTTTTTTTTTTGCGGTACGCGGGCCTCTCACTGTTGTGGCCTCTCCCATTGCGGAGCACAGGCTCCGGATGCGCAGGCTCAGCGGCCATGGCTCATGGGCCCAGCCGCTCCGTGGCATGTGGGATATTCCCGGACCGGGGCACGAACCCGTGTCCCCTGCATCGGCAGGTGGACTCTCAACCACTGCGCCACCAGGGAAGCCCTTATTATTCTCTTTTTAAATTATACTTTAGGTTGGTTCTGTTGGTTACAGCATATCACCAATGAATATAAATGAACATAAAGTCCCACATTTCATTTTTAACAGCTAACAAGCTAAATTTAAAGCCTTGCTCTAAAAAAAAAAAAAAAAAAGCCTTGCTCTTTCAAGCTTATGAGCAATACTCTAAATCATGGCTGGCTGCCTCAAAAAAAGCATGCTGCTTATCAAAAGGGGCCTAGATGGACAGATGGAAGATCAAAACAGCAATAAAAACCTTAATGTGTTTACTATTAAATTACTGACAAAAGGTCAGTAGCACCTTGTTTGAATATGTAGATTGTTATCCCAAAACATTTCTGTTAAGAGTTCCTAAAATGGTGACAAAAATAAAGGTTTTGTCCTGATTATAAAATTAGTATGTCTATTTGAAGTACAGGTAATATGGGAAAAATAATTTTTTATCCAGATTTCTGATAGTTTCCTTGGCATATAGTGCTAGAAACAGGATTGCAAGTTCAAAGTTATGAGTGTTTTGAAGGCTACTGGCGTATTATTTTGCCAAACTGACTTCCAAAAAGGTTAAACCAAGCTACACTCTCATTACCATTGTAAGAGAATTCTTACTTGAATGGAGTATTTTCAGGTTCTAGCATTGCTTTATTTCGAAGAATAGCTGGTCCAGCTCCTACTGAAAGGTCAGTTGGATATGTGTTGACATAGTTGGGGGGAGGACCTTCAAATTCATCCATTTTCTCTTGCAAGATCTGCTCCCAATTCTCCAAGTTTTTAATCACAGCAATACCTAATGGTGATGTTACAGGCAACTCTAAAATGTAATAGAATATGATATTTTACTTTGATTAAAAATGTTGACCATCACCACATATTTACAAGATCCAAATTCTTAGAGCCAAAACTTCTGAAAGTACAAATAAATCTGAAAATGTTAATCTAACACCATTTTGATATTTAATGCTTTGAACAAAACAGAAGACCAGCTTCCTAAAATGAGCTAAGAAAATGTTCAGCTTCTCCACGCTGGTTTCCTGGTTTTTCTTCCAACCTTCTAGGTAGTCAGTGATTCTTGCCATATGAATTAAAACCACAGACTGGAGCCTAAGATAAATAAGACCTCATAACATCTCCAATGCTGTATATTTTTAGTACCACATGTTCTTTTATATGGATTTTGTAAAGAGAAACTTGATGATAATTTGTTGTATTTAATAACATTAATTTTCAAATTCCAAACTTACCAGAGAATTCCAGTCCAGCAATGGGAAAGAAATTCTTGACATTGTGAAGTACTAGCTTAACCATTGTCAAATGTAGAAGAGCCCAGCTGTTCAAAGGGACAAATAAAAAAACTCTCCTTAATTGAAAAATAAAATCATGAGAATATAGTAATGATCCCTGTCAACTGTTTGGCCCAATCTCCCACCCAGAAAAAAAGCTGTTTTTTTCTAACAACTTACTATTAAAAAAGAGTACCTTTGTAGTCTCTGAAAATAAAAGGTATGCAACAATGTATTATACTTGCACTATCTGAAATATCTAATGGAAAGAGATTTACCACACAGCTACATGGAATTTTAATACCATATCAATAAATTATGTATTTTTTCTCACTAAAAATGTTTGTGCCAGCTATTCTTTGAAACTGCATGTGAAATACTCTACCATCTAGCAATGTACCTCAAAGGTACAGAATTCCTAACCTGAGAACATAGGTCAGTTCTTGTATAAATTCATGATAGTAATGTTGCTTAAAACTAGTAACATCAGGAACTTCTACAAAAGAAAAGACAAAAAGAAAAGAGGAAAGCTTTATTTACCTATAGGAGTTAGGGTCTTGGTGTTCCTGTATCTGTGTATCTGAAAAAAAAGCATCATCTTCTTCTTCATCACTATGAATGCTTTCATCAGAATCATATATAACTCCACTATCAGACAAAGGGAGAAATGGCTGCAATAAAATGTGAAGTTATTTTTAAATGTATAATTGGGTTATTTTTATCCTAACTTAATATTGAACATTTTAAATGGTGTCAACCTAAACTAAAATTTTCTTTTGAAAATGATACTCGACCTAGGAAAGTCAGGAAAACCAGGTTAAAACTCTCAGATTCAATAAAATAACTGAGTAGCTAGATACGACACAAATATTTTTTTTAAATCAATGGTCTTTTTCTTATATATCAGCAATAACTAGTTCAAAAACTCTGAAGAAAAAAGGTGTATTAAGTAACATAATACCAAAGGAAAAACTTTATGAAAACTGTGAAAGAGCTACAGTGAAGGAAATTACAAATCCCTCTAAAAGCTAAATAAGGAGACTGAAACACGTAAAGACTATCATTCTTTAATTTACAGGTTTTAGGTAATCCCCATGGGGATTTCTTTTCCTTTTTTGAAACTTGACAATGATTGTAAAGTTCATAGGGAAGAAAATAATAGGTAAGATTAGCTAAGAAATCTTTCTAAAGTGAAAGATACTATTTCTTAGTGGATATTAAAATAAATAATTAAAGTAAGTGCAGTCTAGCAATTGATAAGTGGAAAAATATAGTCCAAGAAGAGTATATAAATAAGAAATTAATATATGACAAATATAACATCTTACGTCGTTGGGAGGAAAGGAAGGACAACTAGTATAAGTGTGAGAATAGAAGATAAAGAGGGTACTAAAGTCTGATCTTCACTTCATTTTAGATCAACAGGAGAGTTAGAAATTAAAAAAAAGAGAGTTAAAAAGTTAAAAAGAATTAGGAGGAAGATGGGCTTCCCTGGTGGAGCAGTGGTTAAGAATCCAGGTTCAAGCCCTGGTCTGGGAAGATCCCACATGCCGCGGAGCAACTAAACCTGTGTGCCACAACTACTGAGCCTGCACTCTAGAGTCCATGAGCCACAACTACTGAGCCCGTGTGCCGCAACTACTGAAGCCTGCGTGCCTAGAGCCCGTGCTCCACAACAAGAGAAGCCACCGCAATGAGAAGCCTGTGCACCGCAACAAAGAGTAGCCACCACTTGTAGCAACTAGAGAAAAGCCTGCACGCAGCAACAAAGACCCAACATAGCCAAAAATAAATAAATAAATTTAAAAAAAAGGATGAGGCGGAAGAGAAGGTGGAGGAAACAAAGGAGGAGAAGAACAAAAGTAAACATTTATTAGTGGAAAGGACTTTCTCTGCTTAAAAACAATGTAACAAATCATTTTTTAAAAGTATGGACAGACATGACTAAACTTTAAAACTTCCGTATGTCAAAAACAAACAAAAGGCAAATAAATCATTTTTTAAAAGTATGGATAGACATGACTAAATAAACTTTTTAAAACTTCTGTATGTCAAAAACATAAACAAAATTAAAAGGCAAAGAATCTGGAAAAGGTATCACAAGTAAGGTAAATTGTTAATATCCTTAAAAATAAAGAGTTCATTAAAAGTAAGGAAAAACATTACAATTCCAATAGATAACTTTGTTCAGAACATGAACAGTCAATTCCTCACAGTAGAAAACCTAATGGCAATAGGTTCATTAACATTTTTTGATATCATTAATAGGAAATAAAAATTATTTAATCAAATTAACAAAAATGAAAAAGGAATACTTAATGAGGGTAAAGTCAGATGCATGCTCACTATTCTCAAGGGAGTATAAATCAGTAATCTGAAGATATATATATAAATATATATATATATTTCAGATATGTATCTGAAATAATCAGAATGTGAACAAGGCTTATCTAAAAAGATACTAATCTCAGCATTATTTATAAAAATGAAAAAATAAATACAGCAAATACTGATAGGCAAATGGTTATGTAAACTACAGTATACTCATCAAGCTGAATAGTTATTTGGTCATTAGAAATGATATGTACCTAGAAACAATGACAAACCCAGTGACAATGAGCACCCATATACCCACTTGTGGTTTCTAAATTAGAATTTCCCACAAAAAGGAACCAGGTTCTTTGGAGGTTGCTCCCACTCTGGGGCAGGAAACATGCAAAATTAGCCTAGAATGACTTAAACTAGAAAGAAAAGAAACTCAAAGACTATTGGAAGAGTTCTCAAAAAGATTCAGGAGCCAACTGGAAGAGGCTCTCATCGGCAAAGATGGGACAATCTGAACATCCATAAGAATAATAACTGTACTGGATTAAAATACATAAAATACGTTTAAATCCATAATATAACAAAACTAATAACAAAACAAAGTTCACTGCTTCCTCTGAAGGATGCTAGAGAATCAACTCATCACTTTGAAAACTGGCACAAGAAGCAAAGAATAAAGCACTTATCCTGTCTTTCTCTTTCAAAATGTAATTCAGGATAACCAAATAGATTGATGGAAGAAAGTATTCCAGCAAATAAATGAAGACTACATGAGAAGATATCATTATCATAATTTTAAAACTACCCTAAATTTAAAATAATGGACTTAGGCAAAAATCATCAACTAACATCTCAAAAAGAGAGTTTCCTGATGGAAATACACAAAACCACCTATGAAGTAATCCTGTACTCCCCTTTCCCTATCCAATCAGAATGGAATCTGATAAAGCCTCTAAGTTTAACTTTCACTTTACAGAAAAACAAATCAGGGGAACAAGGTCAGAAGACCAAACATGGGGATGCCATCAGCAAAAGCCACTGAGAAATTTTAAAGGACAAATTTGGGGGCAAAAAATGGGGAGGGGGGTAAATTTAACAAAGAGAGATGGAGGTTGAACTTATAGATTAAAAGAAACTTAAGACATATCAACCAATTGCAATGTGTGAATCTTATTTTGGACCCTGATTTAACAAACCAACTGTTCAAAAACATTTAAGGTGTAATGGGGAAAAATGTGAACACTCTCTGGATACTTAATGATATTAAGGAATTGTGTATGTATGTGTGGTGTGTGCGGTGTGTATGGTGTGTGTGGTGTGTGTGTGATAATGCTAGTGTGGTACTGGTTCAAAATCCTTCTTTTTAAAAAATAAATGGTGAAATATTTATGAATGGAATTTCATGATGTTTGGATTTGCTTCCAACCAATCTGGGGAGTGGGAAGAAGTATAAATGAAACACATGTAAAGAGGGAACACAGGTAAAGAAGGAAACCTATCAATAGAAGGTGATGTGCTTGAAAAAACAAAGTGCAGAAAAGCACACACCCAACACGGTACAAAATGGGACTATGTTGGATCTAGTCACGATGAGTATTCTGATCCCCAGAAAAGTTTTCTCTGCTTTGGAGAAACAGAGATATGTCATGGGGCCTCATGAAACCCATGGTCTCACGAAACCCTCAAATACCCATCCATCTCCTTCTGCTCTAATTTCATGCTGACCAAGGGAACTACTGATAAGCAGAAGAAGGGAAGTTAGATGGTAGATACAGGTATTCCAGTTCCTAGAAAAGGATGATGCTGATTAAAGGTTAATTAACTTTTGGTTTATACCTAAGTCCCGTATGATTTTAATTTGTCTGGTCCATTTCAAGTATCTGATCATTCCTGAATGATTATTCAGTTTCTGGAGTTGAGAGATTAATGCCTAAAACTATGGTGATTCAGCCCAGAAGCTGCCCCGTCATTCCTATGTGATGCAAACATAAGAGTTAATAAAACAGACACACATAAAGCTTGCATTCCTCACGCCCCTTACCTTGGCAACAAAATAATCCCACATACTGAGTTCAGGAGGAATAAACTTTTCTTTGTAAGATGGTCTTTCTGCAGGCACTGGTGGTGGGGTAGCATCCTTTACAGGTCTTCCAGGAACCAGCATTCGCATGTTAAACCTCCTGCGGTGTTTATCTATGTCTTCAGAAGGAACAGGAGGTGCTGAATAAAGATAGAAAAAAAAAAAAACTGGCCTTATTTTCCATTATTAATTCAAAGAGTTAACCTTTCTTTTCATCCTACTCTTGCCATGTTTTCAGTGTAGACTAAATTACTTACATCTGTGCTTCTAAACTTTTCTAGTTACTGCATCAGTTTTCCAACAATCATGGCAGAGATGCAGATGAGGATAGAGTATAAAAGATTAACTTGCAATGAAGCAGCCTATGTGCTATATAGAATAAGAATTCAAGCGATTCTATATACAGTGTATTAAATAAATGATATATTCAACAAATAGTACAAAGAGTGCTTGAGTGATTATTTCTGGCTGTGTTGTTCAAGAAAGATTCATTGAATGAATATGTAGGATGTAAAGCATGCCTTAAAAGAAAAGCAGAAGCTCACTGTGTAAAGAGGAAGTTGACACCAGAAATGAATGACCAAAGGTTTGGCTAAATGAGGAGTAAACTTCTTTTGCTAGACAGGTGTCAGGGAGGGGAATAACAACGACAGTCTGGAGTTAGGGTGGGACAAGCCTGTGGATAGGAAGCTGGGAGCTCATCCTATGGGCAATTCTCATGAAAGTGTCTTGAACTAGGCACAGGATGAGGTATAGTCTGCAGGATCAATTAGAGAGGAAGGTGGAAGAATCTGACACAAGAAGGACCTGAACTAGTATGGTGGGTGGTAAAGACCTAGAGGAAGTATTAGATATGAGAAATACATAAAAGAAATATCAAAAGGACTCAGAACTAATTGGATATGAGAGAACCAGAAAGAAGTCAACCTGGCCCTCTTCTGAAGCTCTCCGTCATAGAAAATGATAATTCTATCTCAAGTTCTCTTTGATGAATATGACCACTTTTCACTCTGTCCATCACTAGGCTAAACCACTTTTATCTTTTTTTTAACTAAGGTGAAATTTACATAAAATTAACCATTTTAAAGCGTACAATTCAGTGGCATTTAGTACATTCACACTGTTGTGTGACCACCATCCCTATCTAGCTGCAAAGCATTCTCACTACCCCAAATGAAAACCCTATACCCATTAAGCAGTCACTCCCCACTCCTCCCTCCCTCTAGCCCACTGCAACCACCAGTATGCTTTCTGTCTCTATGGCTTTACCTATTCTGAATATTTCATATAAATGGAAGCATGCAATGTGTGACTTTTTGTGCCTGGCTTCTTTCACTCAGCATAATATTTTTGAGGTTCATGCTAGCTATATAGCATGTGTTAATACTTCATTCTTTTTTTACAGCTGAATCACACTCCATTGTACTTATATACCACATTTTGTTTATCCATTCACTCTTGATGGTAATCCACAATTATCTTTTAAGTGGGCTATTCCCAGAGCCTCCCACATAGCCTCCCTACTTTTATTCTTTCACAGTCTATTCTCCACATAGCAGTTAGAGTGGGTCTTTTGAAAACCTAAATCAGATTATGTCACTCCTCTGCTTAAAGCCCTCCAGTAGTTTCCTATCTTTCTTTAGAACAACAACGATAGTTTTACATGACCCATGAAACCCTCAATGACCTTGGCCCCAGTTACTTATCTTACCTCATCTCTGACCACACTCCCCTGAATCAGGATAGCCATTCTGGCCTCCACTGTAGTTCCTGGAAAAGGTCAAACTAGTCCTACCTCATGACTTTTGCACTCACTGCTCCGTCTGCCTGAAATGCTCTGGCCCCAGATATCAGCACGATCTGATTCCCAACTTCCTTAGGACTCTGCTCAAATGCTATCTAATCAGAAATGTGTCTTCTGATCACCCTAACTAAACTGTTCCCATCCCCTTTCCCTCATAATTCTCTGTCCAGTCACTCTCTTTTATTTTTATCGTAGTTCTTCCCATACCTGAAATAGTATCACTTGCTAATTTATTGTGTTTACCTCTACTGGATGTAAGCTTCATGAAGGTAAGGGATTTGTCTGTTCTGCTCACTCCCATACCCCAAAAGCCTGGCATAGAGCAGGTGTAAGTAAATGCAAACATGAATACGTACTCAGAGGTTTAAGCATGATGATTTGATGAATGTATTACCTACCATGAAAAAATAATAGAAAACTCAGGAAGAGAAAAGAAGTAATTTGGGAGGAAAACTTCTAAATTTACAGTGGACTACAAGTAGGTAGGAAGATGGAAATTAAGAGTCATCCACATGCAACGGGAGTGGAGAAAACGCAAGTCGATAAGACGGCCTACCTTACTCTGACTTACGTAGGAACCTATCCATCTGATGTGATCTTGGGCAGTAAAGACACAGGTTAGAACCTGTGCCATTTAAACTCTCTGTGCCACTAACTCCTCATCTGTAATATGACCATTTCTAAGGATGAATTAAGACAGACAATTTCTGTGTTTCAGCGCCAAGGTGTAAACCTTTCCCGTGGCATCAGTCTATATCTTACCATCCTACCACCTAAAAAAGTGGGCTAAAAAATCTATTTTGGTCCATAAGAAAGAAAAAAGAGGACAGAAAATGGAATTTAAAAACCATGTGCATGATTGGAACAGCCTTCTTGTCTATTACCATAAACTTAATCTGAAGTCAACTACTGGTATACTCTGTAAAGATTATGAGGATTTATTTAAATCTTTCTCTAATTAAAAACTATCCTTTTTCCATGACCTTATTCCTTAACATTGTCTCCTTGCTTACCATTACCTTTCCTTTTTTCTTTTTTATCCTCCTCAAATTTATCCTGGTTTACCAAAAAATGTTAAACTGAAACTATATTCTTTATTCTAACATAAGTTTAGTTATTTATTACCCTAACAAGAGTGATTATACCTTAAACATCAGTGATTTTCAAAATAAAAGTTCTTAAAACATTAAAAAAAATCTTTTACTTTCACATTGGAAACTATTTACATTTACATACCTTATTGGTATCAAATTTATCTTACCTGAAATATTTTCGGATTGTCTTTGAGGCTTCACAACAAGTTTTATACCTCCCCCAAAAACAGCAGCCCACATTCGATTGTTTAATGGGTGGGCTGCAAGTCGAAATAATTCATTGGAGGAATTTGTGGCAAGAGCATGTATCAATAAACTTAAGTACACAGCAACAACGGCTTCACACAACAAAATGTTCAATTTTGGCTGGTCTTCATCTTGGGCTGAACTCAAGAGATTAATAAGTGAACTCACACCTGTAAGGGTATATAATATTATAAGAAGTCTATCAGCGTAAAGCTCCAGAAGGAAAAAAAATCCAAATCTGCAGTTTAACGGAAATTATGTATCTATATTATACTATATATATAGTGTGAATATATACACATGGAGATATATATATCTCCATAATTTGAGCAACAAAATGATAGGAATGGTTTATAAGCTATAGAATAAAATAAGAATCCATTCATCCCTACTGATATAATAAATGAGTGAATAAACAAATTAAAAGAAGAGAAGAGAAAGCTCTTCCTTACAGAACAGTTTCAACTAATACGTAGAAAGATGGATAGAATTAGAAAATCACCATCTCGTAATCCCCACAGTAATATCTGATTCAGTCAGGAGTCATCACTGGATGCTATAATTAGTGGGTAAAAGTATGATATTTTACACAATCTCAAACATTCTCTTCAAAAGATACTCACTAATTGCAAAGGAAAAGAAAGTAACTTTACAAAGGAGAAATCTGGCAGAAACTACCGTACGAAGTGATCACAGTTAATGGCACCAGTGATGGGACCAAGTGGCATCATGTGCCTCTTGATATTTTACACCGAGAAGGGTACAATCTCTCTTCATAACCTGAATCTAATATTAAGAAGACATCAGAAAAACCCAAATGGAGGGACACTAAAAAATAATAGGCTAGTGCTCTTCAAAAGTGTCAGTGTCATGAGAGACAAAGAAAGAAGGAGGAATACATATTAGAGGAGATTCATGAGACAATACAACTAAATGTTACATGGAAGACCTTAGTGGGACAACAGGTGAAATTGTCAAAAAATCTATAGATTAGAGGGCAGTATTGTATCAATATTAAGATGCTGAATTTGATAACAGTGCTATGGTTATGTACAATAAGAGAATGTCTGTTTTTAGGAAAGATAAACTGATATATTTAGATGTAAAGGGGCATCATGTCTGCAACTTACCCTCAAATATTTCAGAAAAAAGTATATATTCACACGGACACACAATAAGTGAGTGAGAGAGGAGGAGTGAATGACAAAGCAAGTATGGTAAAATGTCACTGTTTGGGGAATCCGGGTGAAGGTTACACAAGAATTGTTTGTACCATTTTTGAAACTTTTGTTAAGTCTGAAATTATTTCAATAAAATACCAAAACGACAACAATATGTTTTGAGAAACTTATGCATAAATGAATTTTAAATACACACTTGGAGTCCGTCACTTCCTTCTACTGCACTCTTCACAATGATCATTAACATGCAACCACAGAGTTATAAGGCAAGTAGAGCAAAAATTAAATGACGTGGCAGACGAGGAAAGTACATTTATTAAGAGAGTGGAGAAGGTTTGAAATAACTGTTATGGAGAGTGAGAAAGAGCCAACCGGAGGAAGAGGACTGGCAGACACCATAATATATGTGCCACAGAATGGTCACTCCTTTCCTAACATACATCTACACTCTTGAGAATAACTGTATTCTGATGTATCTGTGAAAAAAAGCTCTGTGATACTGGCTCTCTAAGATTCTAATTCGGGATGTCTAAGGATAAGAAACATGACGTGCTCACCCTTGCGAAGGATGTTAAACCTTGCTTTTCTATGCTGGTCAACACAGCTGGTTTTTGAAGCCTTAACTTTCTGAGTCTTCAGACAACATTACAGTACTTAAGAATTCCTAATCCATGGCAGAAAACATCATCAAAAACAAACAAATAAAAAACTATTCACCAAATCCACAAACAACAACAATCAGGAAACCAGTTGGTAGCTTTGTAAAAAGGAGTTGCCAAATAGAAGATTAAAAAACAAACAAACAAAAAACACCACTCAGATTCTCACCAGGCCATTGAGCAGGAGAAGAATTTGGTGTTGCATGTTCTTCAATGCTTTCTGTCCTTAGCCTTCGACGATCACTTAAAAGAAGTCCTTGATAAGCCATTCCTGTAAACTGGTTCCCTTCTGTCTGACTGCTAAAACAAATAGGGTTCAGTTATTTATGGTCTTAATAGAGGTAACAAGCAATTATACCCTATACGTATTTATTTTAGATAACTAAAACAAAACTCTTAAAACTGAGTTCACTGTTCTAATAAAAACTTATTTCAGAAAGTTCTTTAAATTAGTTACAAATATTTATCGATAGCTTTTTAAAACAAAATACCAAATTTTCTATTTAGGCAGATGACATTTAGTCATTAAAACCTTTTCCAAATGCCACCTAATACTTAAAAATCTTTTCTATATTCACTTATTTGTATTTTTTTTAAAGTCTGCTGTAAGGAGACTACTGATGGTACTAAGATATATCAGAAAGTTTCAGGGCACTATTTTGTTGCATTTCTTAGTTCTGTAAAGTCGTGCAAGCTCAACTCTGAATTAAAACATCAACTAAAATCTGAAGAATCCTATTTTAGAAATACCTAGTCCTAAAGCCAAATGTGCCCAAATATTTACTTCCCTCATCTTTATGGAGTGGGGGAAGTACAAAAGAAGAAAATAAATCTGACTCCCTGGAGAGTCAACCACAGCCTAAAAACTAGAAAATACACATTTAAACAAAATTTATTTGGATTCTTATCTGGCGCCATTTTAAGCAGTGACTGATATCAAACAAGTTGTCTTTGATCATTAAGATGACCACAGGGCTTCCCTGGTGGCGCAGTGGTTGGGAGTCCGCCTGCCGATGCAGGGGACACGGGTTTGTGCCCCGGTCCGGGAGGGTCCCGCATGCCGCGGAGTGGCTGGGCCCGAGAGCCATGGCCGCTGAGCCATGGCCGCTGGGCCTGCGCGTCCGGAGCCTGTGCTCCGCAGCGGGAGGGGCCCCAATAGTGAGAGGCCCGCGTACCAAAAAGGAAAAAAAAAAAAAAAAAAAAAAGATGACCACAGTCAACCAAACAAACTCTTTTTCACTTATTTACATTTTTAAGTTTTTGTAGTTACTTAGACATGGCCTTATTAGGCTAACATCAGAGAACAGGCCATTTTGGAAGAGTAATTCCCTATGCAATAACAAATCTTCCCACAAGAGGCTGCTGAATTTATAAGAAAAAAATCTAGATATATGTGTAATATAAATTTAATGTGATTCTACTTATATTACAAACTTTTCATTTATTAATACAATCCATTTAAATCTAGGTCATCTTTCCAAGTGATTCAATTTCTTACTACTTATACTGCCCTAGTCATTAAAATACAGAGTATACACTGATGAAGGCAATTAGACATTTAACAAAAATTCAAACCATTACATATATTGATATCACTTCTAAAGACATACAGAAATGGGTAAGTAAAATAGATTTTAATAGTTCAATGACAGGAATGTACTTTCTCATTTTTCAAAAGTTCTTCCTCTTTCAACTGAAAACCAAACAAACAGAAACTAATCTAACACTAAAAGGAATAGTTCCTAAGGGGGAAAAAATAAGAAAACTTCATATCATAAATTACTTTGGATAGTGAACACTTCTTTTTTTGAAAACAAACAAACAAAAAAAGATGGTGATGATAATTTTCCTTTACTATTTGTCATTTTCTATATGTCTCTTGTTACTAGGTAATAGCTAAACTAAACAAATAATTATTTTATTTCCCATTCTCATCTATTAAAGTACACATGGTGGTCATATTTGAGGATTTTTCAGTCCCTAGGAAGCAGAACTTTAATATAACTCTGGAACAGTTTAATGCTTTTGCTGTATTAATACTATTTAGGTACTTTTTTTTTTTTTTTTTACCTGTAGCTATGACTGTCACATAATGCTTGGTAAATTGATGCAGAAAGTGATGCTGCTAGTGAATGAAGTGTGTGCACCTAAAACCAAAACAGCCACAATTACATTTTGTACTAACATTTCTACACAACAGTAGTATGTTAAAAATCAGAAAATACCCAGGAAACTAGCAATATCGTAAATAAAACTAGGTCCTACATGAGACTACTAACTCTACCTTAAAGCTTCTAAAATAAAACTCATCCAATTCAATATCCATGCTCACAACAAAGCTAACTGGTTCATATGCATCTTTATCAAATATTTATTACCGTGAGCCTGCCACTTAGCAGGCCCTAAGCAAAGTGCCAACGTTCACATTGCTGGGACTGTGTCCTAGCCTGCTAATGAATAGCCTAAGTAGTAATACTCAAAAAAAGCAGAACCAAAATCAGCTTAGAATTTTTAGAGCTTTTATTTAAAGTTGCCTTATGAAAACTTCTCCTTGATGAAACTAAAAACTTGATCTTATCAGTAAGAATGAATTAAATGTTTAGAAAGTATATCAATCACTGTCTGAAATGCTTAATTTTCCAGAAAGCAAGTAACCCACTTAGTACTTAGAAGTAATGCAGTCTTAGAATTTTAAATTTTGAAAGTTTAAAAATGATCAATATAATATAAAAACCACATCCTACAATGCCACACTGAATCAGCATTTTGAGACTCACACAATCTTAAAATTTGAAAGGATCTTAGAAATAGTTTCATACTTTTTGAAAGCTTATCCAAATTTCTAGGAACTAGAAATGTTTACTTAGAGCTTATATGCATTGAATGCATTTTCTGCATTTCCATATTCACCTATCAAATAATTTAAGTAATCTCTGCTAAAATACTGATACAGATTAATTCATGCTATGGATTAGAAGTCTCTAATAGGATGATATGACCAGTAAACCTTGGGTCCTTCAGAAGAATGTACTACCAGAGATTGAATGTGCCTTTCAAACAAAAAAATTAAAAATAAAAATATTGGGGACCTGAACTGACATCAGCCACTGGAATTGGAAAAAGTACAGTACAAATACACTTAGGCTAGCACAGTGGAAGTCTAATCATCTCTCCAGATCCTGCCACACTCCCTACTGTTTCTTAGAATCTATCCATTTTTAAGTTTTCACCATAGGATATAGTTTTAATTTGGGGTAGTAACTCTGCCAAAACTCTAATTGCCCCAAACTATTCCACAGCCTCCAACAAAACACAGTCATCAGGGAGACAGTAATGAGGGTACTTTCTCTGGGACTATTTCTAATCAATCATGGTTCTCTCAAAGATACCCCCCTGCACTTGTATTTTCATAATATCCTGGCATCTAAGCAAACAGTTATAAATATTTCTACTTAATGATTCATTTAAAGGAGATGGAGAATCCAAAGGAATATCTGGCAAGAATACTGTCTAGAAAATGAATTTTATTACCAAAAAAGTATTTGCCTGTCTTAAAGGAAGATAATAACTTTTCCACAAGTAAGAAGAAACTATCATATTAATTTCAGGTATACAGCACAGTGGTTCAATATTTTTATAGATTATCCTCCCCTTTAAAGTTATTACAAAATAATGGCTCTATTTCCCTGAGCTGTACAATATATCCTTGTTGCTTGTCTATTTTATGCTTATAGTAGTTTGTATCGCTTAACTTCCCTACCCATAATGTGCCCCCCACACACACACACACACACACACTTTGGTAACCACTGGTTTGTTCTCTATGTCTGGAAGTCTGTTTCTGTTTTGTTCTATACAGTCATTTGTTTCATTTTTTAGATTCCACATCTAAGTGATAACATATGGTATTTTTCTTTCTGTCCGACTTACTTCACTTAGCTTAAACTCCATCCAAGCTGTGGCAAATGGGAGAATTTCAAGAATGCTTACTTTCAAATTACATTCATTGGACAAATGGTCTTGAACTAGTCCGACTGAGAAGGTAGCAGATAAGAGTACTGTAAAATATTTCTTCTAAGTTCAAATTGGAAGACAAGTATAACACATTTACCTTCTCAGTATGTACAATACCAAATGATCATAAACTCTGCATTACCTTCACATCTTCAATACTGGGATGAGGTGGTGTTTTCATCTGAACAATAGTGTAAAGTATATCATGGATGTGATTATTTAAGTACAATACAGGATTAGCTATGACTGTTTTTGTTGAAGCAATACTTGCTGAAAGCAGAGGTAGGGTGGTAGGCAGTGGTAGTGGAGACTGGAGCTGCTTCACTGTAGTTTCCTGTGAGTGATAGATTATTTTTTCCGTAGTTAAAATGAAGGACAAAAAAAGCAATTAATAGTTATATGATAAAAATACTGGCAGTAAACATCTGAGTAAAAGCAATATGTTAATGTGCTTGCTCACTTATTCTACAAAAACTGATTGCATACCAGGTCCTATGCTTAGATGCAGAAGATGTAAAGATGAGTTTGACAACAGCTGTGCTCTCAAGCTTTTAGCCTACTCCTAATTACCAAAACTTTTGTCTAAAAAGACCCATGCAGAGTGTAAATATGTGCCTCCTATGAATAGAGGAGCTAATCACATTAACATTAACCAGTAAAAAGAGCTTTACAACTATAAATGAAAGTTACTGAAATTATTAAAATAACCAAGATTGAAAACAAAAGTAAAGTCAATACCTGCTGTGATTCTTGTAGCAAAAATTTGAGTTCCATCCTTACAGAGGCCAGACCACCACCTTGGGCCCCATGAAGGCTACAGTAACTAAGAAACACTCTGAGGAGATCTTGGTTCTTCTGCAACCACAACTTCCGTCTTTCCGCATGCTCTCGTTTAGCCTGTAGTCTCCGCCTTTCTATTTGGTGCCACTCATAGGAACCAATACCTGGTTTGTCCACCATTTCTTCCTGATGCAGAATATCACTCTCTACTGTGGAATACATTTTACTGGCATATTCTTTAATAACTGATTCATGATTACATATCTCATGCAAGGCAGCAATTTCCTTTTCAAGCCAGTTATAGAGTTGAAATCTGAGTTTTCCACCATCTACTTCATAACCTGTAGCCAAAGTTCTTAGTTCAGTCATAAGGATCTTTAAACAAGCTCTGAATTTTAGTTGTTCAGCAATCACATCAACTTCAGAATCACCTTCCAGGCAATCCTCTTCCTGAGGAGTCAATAACACATTAGGGTCTGGGGCTTCCCGATCTTCTTGTCTATCTTTTTCCCTGACATCTGTACTTTTCATTACTAAACCGACAGCATCTTCTTCCTCTTCTTCTAAGGCACCATCGTGCTCTTCACCCCAATCAAGAGTAAGAGGTTCCTCTTCAACTTTTACTATTGGCTGACTCCAGTCAATCTGTGATGAAGTTACGTTTGACCAATCAATTCCAGAACTTCTATCACCATCACTCAGAGTTTTTGATTCTGAAGGTACATCGTCCGTCTTTTTAGAAATGAAGTCAGGCTGATCTTTGTCTGAAGGTAAGGCAGACACTTTGGTAACTTTTGGAATTTTGGAGAGTACCTCCAAGGCTAAAACAGGACATCCAACTTTAAAATGAGCATTTGCTGTAGTAAAGAATAATTTTCTTTCTATGAGATTAATTTTATCAACAAAGTTCTTCTCCGTTTTGAGACCTAAGGTTGCCAAAGTTCCTTCAGGGGAGGCAAGGTTTCTTCGAATAAGCAAAGGATGAGTTCGAAGGTAGTTGTAGAAACTAAACACCACTGGGTTACAAGATTTGATAACTACAGAAATCAAACAGATACAATCACAAGGTATTATGTTAACTTGTAATTATATTACAAAAGAAGAAAATATGTCAGCATTTCCTCAAAAAAAGGACACTTAAATATTAACCTAGGATTAGTTAAACTACGATATACCCACAAAATACAGCTAAAATAAAAAGAATTTCCCTGTTTTGCTATGGAGTGATATCCAGAATATATTAAGTAAAAGATACTAAACTACCTTTTATCTAAGAAAGTAAAGAGGGAACACATACACATACACACACACACACACACACACACACACTTGTATTTTTTTAAATGGAAGGAGAACACACAATTTTTTTTTCAATTGGTCCCCTAAAAAAGGGAGGCAAGAACAGGGTAGAGAGACGAGGAAAGAAGCTAGATTTCTCTGAAAATACCTTGATTTTATTGTTTTTATTTAAAAACCACTTCAACATTTTATATAATTCTAAAAGAAAATTAATTTTAAAAAATTCACCATAAAAGCAAAATTAAACAAATTATTCTTTGTATCAAGTTGGTAGCATAACCACAAGAGAGGAACTATAAAGTGACTTAAAAATAAGTAATTTAAAAAAAATAAGTAATTTGACTGAACATCCTTAGTGGGATATACTATCAAAACAAAAAGAACTGCAAAGAGGGAGACCTTCAAGATGGTGGAGGAGTAAGACGTGGAGATCACCTTCTTCCCCACAAATACATCAAAAATACATGTGCATGTGGAACAACTCCTACAGAACACCTACTGAACGCTGGCAGAAGACCTCAGACCTCCCAAAAGGCAAGAAACTCCCCCACGTACCTGGGAAGGGCAAAAGAAAAAACAGAGACAAAAGAATAGGGATGGGACCTGCACCAGTGGGAGGGAGCTGTGAAGGAGGAAAAGTTTCCACACACTAGGAAGCCCCTTCTCGGGCGGAGACTGTGGGTGGCAGAGGGGGGAAGCTTCGGAGCCACGGAGGAGCGCGCAGCAACAGGGCTGCAGAGGGCAAAGCGGACAAATGATCGGTGCCGACCAGCACTCACCAGCCCGAGAGGCTTCTTTGCTCACCCGCCGGGGCGGGCGGGGGCTGGGACCTGAGGCTCAGGCTTCGGAGGTCAGATCCCAGGGAGAGGACTGGGGTTGGCTGCACGAACACAGCCTGAAAGGGGCTAGTGCGCCACAGCTAGCCGGGATGGAGTCCGGGCAAAAGTCTGGAACTGCCTAAGAGTCAAGAGACCACTGTTTCGGGGTGTGCGAGGAGAGGGGATTCAGAGCACTGCCTGAACGAGCTCCAGAGATGGGCACGAGCCGCAGCTATCAGCGCGGACTCCAGAGACGGGCATGAGACGCTAATGCTACTTCTGCCGCCACCAAGAAGCCTGTGTGCGAGCACAGGTCACTCTCCACACCTACCCTTCCGGGAGCCTGTGCAGCCCGCCACTGCCAGGGTCCCGTGACCCAGGGACAACTTCCCTGGGAGAACACATGGGGAGCCTCTCAGGCCGGTGCAATGTCACGCTGGTCTCTGCCGCCACAGGCTCGCCCCACATCCGTACCCCTCCCTCACCCCGGCCTGAGTGAGCCAGTACCCCCTAATCAGCTGCTACTTTAACCCCGTCCTCTCTGAGGAAAGAACAGACACCCTCAGGAGACTTCCACGCAGAGGCGGGGCCAAACCCAGAGCTGAACCCCAGGAGCTGTGCAAACAAACGAGATAAGGGAAATCTCTCCCAGCAGCCTCAGGAACAGCAGATTGTATCTCCACAGTCAACTCGATGTACCCTGCATCTGTGGAATACCTGAACAGCCAACGAATCATCCCAAAATTGAGGTGGTGGATGCTGGGAGCAACTGTAGATTTGGGGTTTGCTTTCTGCATCTAATTTGTTCCTGGCTTTATGTTTATCTTAGTTTTGTATTTAGAGTTGATTATCATTGGTAGCTTTGTTTATTGATTTGGTTGCTCTCATCCTCCTTTTTTTTCTTTTATATATACAGATTTTTTTTTTCCTTTTTCTCTTTTTGTGAGTGTGTATGTGTATGCTTCTTCGTATGATTTTGTCTGTATAGCTTTGCTTTTACCATTTGTCCTAGGGTTCTGTCTATCCATTTTTTGTTTGGGGGGTTTTTTTAGTATAGTTTTTAGCACTTGCTATCACTGATGGATTTGTTTTTCTGGTTTGCTTGCTCTATTCTTTCTTTCTTTTATTATTACTTTTTAATTTTTTAATAATTATTTTTTATTTTAATAACTTTATATTATTTTATTTTATTTTTCTTTCTCTGTTTCATTTTTTCTCCCTTTTCTTCTGAGCCGTGTGGGTGACAGGGTATTCGTGCTCCGGCCAGGTGTCACGCCTATGCCTCTGAGGTGGGAGACCTGAGTTCAGGACACTGGTCCACCACAGACCTCCTGGCTCCACGTAATATCAAATGCAAAAGCTCTTCCAGAGATCTCCATCTCAACGCTAAGACCCAGCTCCACTCAATGACCAGCAAGTTACAGTGCTTGACATCCTATGCCAAACAGCTAGCAAGACAGTAACACAAACCCAGCCATTAGCAGAGAGGCTGCCTAAAATCATAGTAAGGTCACAGACACACCAAAACACACCCAACGGACGCAGTCCTGCACACCAGAAAGACAAGATCCAGCCTCAGCCACCAAAACACAGGCACAAGTCCCCTCCACCACGAAGCCTACACAACCCACTGAACCAACCCTAGCCACTGGGGGCAGACACCAAAAACAACGGGAACCACGAACTTGCAGCCTGCGAAAATGAGACCTCAAACACAGTAAGTTAAGCAAAATGAGAAGACAGAAACACACAGCAGATGAAGGAACAAGGTAATAAACCCACCAGACCAAACAAATGAAGAAGAAACAGGCAGTCTACCTGGAAAAAAATTCAGAATAATGAGAGTAAAGATGATCCAAAATCTTGGAAATAGAATGGAGAAAATACAAGGAACGTTTAACAAGGACCTAGAAGAACTAAAGAGCAAACAAACAGTGATGAACAACACAATAAATGAAATTAAAAACTCTCTAGAAGGAATCAATAGCAGAATAACTGAGGCACAAGAACGGATATGTGACCTGTAAGATAAAAGAGTGGAAATAACTACTGCAGATCAGAATAAAGAAAAACAAATGAAAAGAATTGAGGACAGTCTCAGAGACCTCTGGGACAACATTAAATGCACCAACATTCGAATTATAGGGGTCCCAGAAGAAGAGAAAAAGTAAAGGACTGAGAAAACATTTGAAGAGATTATAGTTGAAAACTTCCCTAATACGGGAAAGGAAATAGTCAATCAAGTCCAGGAAGCACAGAGAGTCCCACACAGGATAAATCCAAGGAGAAACATGCCAAGACACATATTAATCAAACTATGAAAAATGAAGTACAAAGAAAAAATATTAAAAGCAACGAGGGAAAAACAACATACAACATACAAGAGAATCCCCATAAGGTTAACTGCTGATCTTTCAGCAGAAACTCTGCAAGCCAGAAAGGAGTGGCAGGACATATTTACAGTGATGAAACGGAAAAACCTACAACCAAGATTACTATACCCAGCAAGGATCTCATTCAGATTCAATGGAGAAATTAAAAACCTTACAGACAAGCAAAACCTAAGAGAATTCAGCACCACCAAACAGGTTTACAACAAATGCTAAAGGAACTTTTCTAAGCAGGAAACACAAAAGAAGGAAAAGACCTACAATAACAAACCCAAAACAATTAAGAAAATGGTAATAGAAACACACATATTGATAATTACCTCAAATGTAAATGGATTAAATGCTCCCACCAAAAGACAAAGACTGGCTGAATGGATACAAAAACAGGACCCATATACATGCTGTCAAAGAAAGACCCACTTCAGACCTAGGGACACATACAGAATGAAAGTGAGGGGACAGAAAAGAGATAGTCCATGCAAATGGAAATCAAAAGAAAGCTGGAGTAGCAATTCTCATATCAGACAAAATAGACTTTAAACCAAAGACTATTACAAGAGACAAAGAAGGACACTACATATGATCAAGGGGTCAACCCAAGAAGAAGATATAACAATTGTAAACATTTATGCACCCAACATAGGAGCACCTCAATACATAAGGCAAATACTAACAGCCATAAAAGGGGAAATCAACAGTAACACAATCATAGTAGGGGACTTTAACACCCCACTTTCACCAATGGACAGATCATCCAAAATGAAAATAAACAAGGAAACACAAGCTTTAAACAATACATTAAACAAGATGGACTTAATTGATATTTATAGGACATTCCATCCAAAAATAACAGAATACACATTCTTCCAAAGTGCTCATGGAACATTCTCCAGGATAGATAATATCCTGGGTCACAAATCAAGCCTTGGTAAATATAAGGAAACTGAAATCATATCAACTATCTTTTCCAACCACAATGTTATGAGACTAGATATCAATTACAGGAAAAAAATTTGTAAAAAATACAAACACGTGGAGACTAAACAATACACTACTTAATAACCAAGAGACCAGTGAGGAAATCAAAAAATTCTTAGAAACAAATGACAATGAAAACTCAAAGACCTAAAACCTATGGGATGCAGCAAAAGCATTTCTAATAGGGAAGTTTATAGTAATACAATCCTACCTTAAGAAACAGAAACATCTAATATAAACAACCTAACCTACACCTAAAGAAATTAGAGAAAGAAGAAAAAAAAAACCCCAAAGTTAGCAGAAGGAAAGAAATCATAAAGATCAGATCAGAAATAAATGAAAAAAAAATGAAGGAAATGACAGCCAAGATCAATAAAACTAAAAGCTGGTTCTTTGAGAAGACAAAAAAAATTGATAAACCATTAGCCAGATTCATCAAGAAAAAAAGGAAGACTCAAATCAATAGAATTAGAAATGAAAAAGGAGAAGTAACAAGTGACACTGCAGAAATACAAAGGATCATGAGAGATTACTACAAGCAACTGTATGCCAATAAATGGACAACCTGGAAGAAATGAACAAATTCTTAGAAATGCACAACCTTCTGTGACTGAACCAGGAAGAAATAGGAAATATGAACAGACCAATCACAAGCACTGAAATTGAAACTGTGATTAAAAACCTTCCAACAAACAAAAGCCCAGGACCAGATGGCTTCACAGGCGAATTCTATCAAACATTTAGAGAAGAGCTAACACCTATCCTTCTCAAACTCTTCCAGATTATAGCAGAGGAACACTCCCAAACTCACTCTACAAGGCCACCATCACCCTGATTGCAAAAGCAGACAAAGATGTCACAAAGAAAGAAAACTACAGACCAATATTACTGATGAACACAGATGCAAAAATCCTCAACAAAATACTAGGAAATAGAATCCAGTAGCACATTAAAAGGATCATACACCATGAACAAGTGGGGTTTATCCCAGGAATGCAAGGATTCTTCAATATATGCAAATCAATCAACGTGATACACCATATTAACAAATTGAAGGAGAATACCATATCATCTCAATAGATGCAGAGAAAACTTTCGACAAAATTCAACACCTATTTATGATAAAAACCCTGCAGAAAGTAGGCATAGAGGGAACTTTCCTCAACATAATAAAGGCCATATATGACAAACCCACAGCCAACATTGTCCTCAATGGTGAAAAACTGAAACCATTTCCACTAAGATCAGCAACAAGACAAGGTTGCCCACTCTCACCACTCTTATTCAACATAGTTTTGGAAGTTTTAGCCACAGCAATCACAGAAAAAAAAGAAATAAAAGGAATCCAAATAGGAAAAGAAGAAGTAAAGTTGTCACTGTTTGCAGTTGACATGATACTATACATAGAGAATCCTAAAGATGCTACCAGAAAACTACTAGAGCTAATCAATGAATTTGGTATAGTAGCAGGATACAAAATTAATGCACAGAAATCTCTGGCATTCCTATACACTAATGAGGAAAAATCTGAAAGTGAAATTAAGAAAACACTCCCATTTACCATTGCAACAAACAGAATAAAATATCTAGGAATAAACCTACCTAAGGAGACAAAAGACCTGTATGCAGAAAATTATAAGACACTGATGAAAGCAATTAAAGATGATACAAATAGATGGAGAGATATACCATGTTCTTGGATTGGAAGAATCAACATTGTGAAAATGACTCTACTACCCAAAGCAATCTACAGATTCAATGCAATCCCTATCAAAGTACCACTGGCATTTTTCACAGAACTACAACAAAAAATTTCACAATTTGTATGGAAACACAAAAGACCCCGAATAGCCAAAGCAATCTTGAGAATGAAAAACGGAGCTGGAGGAATCAGGCTCCCTGACTTCAGACTATACTACAAAGCTACAGTAATCAAGACAGTACGGTATTGGCACAAAAACAGAAAGATAGATCAATGGAACAGGATACAAAGCCTAGAGATAAACCCATGCACATATGGTCACCTTATCTTTGATAAAAGAGGCAGGAATGTACAGTGGAGAAAGGACAGCCTCTTCAATAAGTGGTGCTGGGAAAACAGGACAGGTACATGTAAAAGTATGAGATTAGAACACTCCCTAACATCATATACAAAAATAAGCTCAAAATGGATTAAAGACCTAAATGTAAGGCCAGGCATCATCAAACTCTTAGAGGAAAACATAGGCAGAACATGCTATGACATAAATCACAGCAAGATCCTTTTTGACCCACCTCCTAGAGAAATGGAAATAAAAACAAAAATAAACAAATGGGACCTAATGAAACTTAAAAACTTTTGCACAGGGCTTCCCTGGTGGCACAGTGGTTGAGGGCTCACCTGCTGATGCAGGGGACACGGGTTCGTGCCCCGGTCTGGGAGGATCCCAAATGCCTTGGATGGGCTAGGCCCGTGAGCCATGGCTGCTGAGCCTGTGCGTCCAGAGCCTGTGCTCTGCAACGGGAGAGGCCACAGCAGTGAGAGGCCCGCGTACCACAAAAAAAAAAAAAAAAAGCTTTTGCACAGCAAAGGAAACCATAAACAAGACCAAAAGAAAACCCTCAGAATGGGAGAAAATATTTGCAAATGAAGCAACTGACAAAGGATTAATCTCCAAAATTTACAAGCAGCTCAAACAGTTCAATAACAAAAAATCCAATCCAAAACTGGGCAGAAGACCTAAATAGACATTTCTCCAAAGAAGATATACAGATTGCCAACAAACACATGAAAGAATGCTCAACATCATTAATCATTAGAGAAATGTAAATCAAAACTACAATGAGATATCATCTCAAACCGGTCAGAATGGCCATCATCAAAAAATCTAGACACGATAAATGCTGGAGAAGTTGTGGAGAAAAGGGAACCCTCTTGCACTGTTGGTGGGAATGTGAATTGGTATAGCCACTATGGAGAACAGTATGGAGGTTCCTTAAAAAACTACAAATAGAACTACCATACGACCCAGTAATCCCACTACTGGGCATATACCCTGAGAAAACCATAATTCAAAAAGAGTCATGTACCAAAATGTTCATTGCAGCTCTATTTACAATAGCCAGGAGATGGAAGCAACCTAAGTGTCCATCATCGGATGAATGGATAAAGAAGATGTGGCACATATATACAATGGAATATTACTCAGCCATAAAAAGAAACGAAATTGAGTTATTTGTAGTGAGGTGGATGGACCTAGAGTCTGTCATACAGAGTGAAGTAAGTCAGAAAGAGAGAGACAAATACCATATGCTAACACATATATATGGAACCTAAGAAAAAAAAATGTCATGAAGAACCTAGGGGTAAGACGGGAATAAAGACACAGACCTACTAGAGAATGGACTTGAGGATATGGGGAGGGGAATGGTAAGCTGTGACAAAGTGAGAGAGTGGCATGGACATATATACTCTACCAAACGTAAAATAGATAGCTAGTGGGAAGCAGCCGCATAGCACAGGGAAATTAGTTCGGTGCTTGTGACCACCTAGAGGGGGGGGATGGGGGGGTTGGAGGGAGGGAGACGTAAGAGGGAAGAGATATGGGAACATATGTATATGTATAACTGATTCACTTTGTTATAAAGCAGAAACTATCACACCACTGTAAAGCAATTATATTCCAATAAAGATGTTAAAAAAAAAAAAGAAACTATAGGACAAACAATCCGACTTCTTTAGCAAATAAACTGGGGGAGGGGGAGGGGGTAACTAAATATGGATCAAAACAGACATAAGAGTCACCTCAGCCAATCACAATATATAGGCATCATACGGATCTTGTTTCAAATTAATCAACTGTATAAGGTTTTGAGAGAACCAGGGAAATTTGAAGACTGAGTATTTAATTACTAATAAAATTGTTATGTGTTATAACAATGACATGTGTTATTGTTTTTTAAAGAGTCCTTAGTTTTTAGAGATGCATGTTGCAATATTCACAGATGAAATGATCTGTTGTGTTTGCTTCAAAATGAATCTGTACAGTATTGAGAATGGGAGGGTGTGGAAAGGATGGGAATATATATATGGCTCGAGGTTGGTTATGAGTTGATAACTACTGAAACTGGATGATAGAGTCAGAGACTTTCATTATATCATTCACTCTTTTATGTATACATAAAATTTTCCCCAATAACACACAACCTTTTAAAAGTTAACCTGGAAAAGATTAAGAAATAAACAGAATCTTCCTTCTGTAAAAATGTGTACATTTTATTAAAATTACCTGGGTAGGTCAGATATTTTTCTTCTAAAGGTTTTATTTCCTTTCCTTTAAATAAATTTAAAAATATTTACAGTAGTCCCTCCTTATCTGCAGTTTTGCTTTCCATGGATTCAGTTACCTGAGGTCAACTGAGGTCCAAAAATATTAAATGGAAAATTTCAGAAATAAACAATTTATAAGTTTTAAATTGCGAGTGGTTCTGAGTAGCACGACAAAAATCTCGCTCCATCCTGTCCAGAGTATTCCACCCATTAGTCATTTAGTAGCCACCTGGATTATCAGATCCACTGTCACGGCACCACAGTGCTTGTGTTGAAGTCACCCTCATTTTATAATACTTAATAACGGCCCCACGTGCAAAAGTAGTGATGCTGGAAGTTCATCTATGCCAAAGAGAAGCGTAAGTGCTTCCTTTAAGTGAAAATTTGAAAGTTCTCTATTTAATGAGGAAAGTAAAAAAATTTGTAAGCTGAGGGTACTAAGATCTAAGGTCAGAATGAATCTTCTGTCCGTGAAATTGTGAAGCAGGAAAAAGAAATTCATGCTAGTTTTTCTGTCACACCTCAAACTTCAAAAGTTATGGGCACAGTGCATGGTAAGTGCTTAGTTAAGATGGAAAAGGCAATAAATTTGTATGATAAGATTCTGAGTGAGAGAAACAACATCTTTCATTACAGCATATTGTTATAATTGTTCTATTTTATTTTACTATTAGTCACCGTTGTTAATCCCTTACTGTGCCTAATTTATAAATTAAACTTTATCATATATATATATTTAAAAAACATAGTTTATATAGGATTTGGTACTACCCACAATTTCAGTCATCCACTGGGAGTCTTGGAACATAATCCCTGTGGATAAGGGGGTACTGTGTATTAAAATATTATATTTCTTTTTTGTAAAGAAGAAGTAAAAATTGAGCCTGAATCTCTTTATTCATGTAAGCTCTTTTAATGTTTAAAAATAATATGTAATAAAAATAAAAGGCTAGAAAATTATAACTATGGAAAGTACAAAATGAAAAGTAAAAGCTTGTATCTCCCCACTCCTATTCCCAAAAGATAACCAGTGCCAGTAGTTTCTTGTGATTTGTTCCAAAACACAAAAAATGGAGAGGGAGTGGGAACCAGACACAGTACGTGTGTGCACACACGTGTGTATATGTACGACATATATACATAAAGTGCAACAAGAACCATATTGTTCTATATCTTAGTTTTTCACTTAATAATACAGCACATATTAACACATCACTCTACCCCATTTTTAATAGCACACTGTTTCTATAGTACAGATATATTATAATTTATATAACTATTGTATTGATGAATATTTAAAATGTTCCATTTTCTAAATTATTGCAAACAATGCTGCTAGATACCTTCCAAATGCTTTTAAAAATCTAAATTATTTGGTATAACTAAGAGTAAAGAAAGTTCGCCACACAAGAATAAAGTTTTTGTAGGCCCATACACTAAACCAACATGTGTAACAGCCAAAATTTACACTTTTTTAGGAAACCGGCTATTATGATACATAGAAAGAGCTGTGTGATGTGGAAACATTCTGTATGCTTCAGTCTAATATATATGAAATTAGAATAGTATGGTAATCTTATATGCCTTGATATATAGCTATGAGAGTAAAAATGTGTGTGAAGTCTTCTTTTACTACTCAAATTATGATAACAAAATGCTAGATTCAATTATAGATAGTAAGTGACTAAACCTTTAGCCGCACAAGAAATTTTGATACTAATTTCTCAAAGTTGAAAAGTAAATCTGGTAATGATCGGTTGTGTGTGTGGGGGGTGTGTGTGTGTGTATTATCTAAGTGAACATCAGTTCAGAAACTGTCTTCTTTTAAAAAAGAAAAAGAGAAATCCACAAAATGTTCTACCTTGACGTTCATCATCCTCCTTTGGTGTTTGTTCCAATAACGTGTCCAAGGCTCGGGCATAATCTTTCATTACCCAGTATGCAAGACTACGTAAGAAAGGATCAGGATGTAATCTTTTGCAATCGAATCCTGAGGCATCCTTTTGGCAACCCAAAATCTTCTGATTTAGGATGGATATATAAGTGGATGAAGTCTCAAAATCAGATTCATATAAACGGGCAATTACCATGGCTAGCTGGATATCTTCCATTTTTTCAAGACATACCTATAAATTTAAATATTAAGAAATACTTATTTAATGATAATTATTTAGAGATACGAAATATCCAACTGATATCCTGAAATTATCCACTATTTATATTCTCACAGTGGAGGGAAGAGGTCCAGAGGTTGAGACAGTGAAGGGTAGTTATATGCTTGCTTGAAAGGAGATTAAGGAATAGCAGGAAGATTAAGAAACTAGAACTTAGTAGCTTCCAGCCTAGAAAGATCATTTATAAAAAATGCATAAAATGAAGTATATCAACACCATCTCAGACTTAGATCAATTCAAATAACATCTTTAAATTAAATACCACTTATGACATCTAAATTTATGTACATCAGTTCCTGTTAATTTCCAAATATATTTCCATATAAACATAATTATTACTATTTTAAAAGAATCTTCTACTTACATAGCAAATAACTTAAGAAATAAAGCCACATACTCTATTCTTACTCTGAGTTTATATTCTAAAGTAGCTACTCATCTGAGAGTCTGAGGTCATGCAGGCAATATGAGCCTCTCTCACTCAATCAACATTTCTCTTCTTTGCCTGAGTATCTTCTAGGATAAGCTTCCCATTTCAAAATTATAAATATTTGTTACTTTAAAAACTCATACATCTGAGATAATTCTGAAAATATGACTAATTCTAAACATAAAGTACTTTCATTTTGTTGGATATTTCCTATTTTTTCTATGATATATCATTTCCAATTATGTTTTTCCTTCACCTGTTTGGATTATTCACTATAATAATAGGTATCCTAAAAGGAATATCTCATAAACAACAGAAATATTTGTAATTATTCTCTTAACCAGCTACCAAGATTGTGTATCAAAAAATGTGAACTTTTATCTCTTCCCATTCACCTTCCAATATCTAAGACTATATTTCAAAACAGTATAAACTGCAATCTCAGTTCCTTATCTGTGAATTTCATTTAGACGAAAAAGAACTTAAAATATCTGCCTGTCTACACAAAGTAAGGAGATTGTGACCTATACATACTTAAATAGTTCCGAATCACAAGATGGTCAGGAGAAAGATATTCATAAACCATTTTTCCATACACTTATACTTGAAATACTTATCTTGAAATGCAATATTCTCTATATAAAATTTTTCATTTATGTTTCTACATGTATTTATTTATAATTCCATTATCATTGTGCTACTATTTAAGTTAGTAATCTCTGTAGTTATTCTCTACCCTCTATCCTTACAAACATATGACCAAACATTACAGTCTCCTCCATGATCTTCCCAGGTTTTCAAGCTCTTACAGGTATTTCATAGCATGCTTTCTTAGTTATACCTCAATGGCATCTTTCAATGAACCAGCTAACAAGAAAAAAGCAGCAGATTGTTCGAAGCGTTGTTTTCCAAGTAAAGAGAAAGCGTTTTTCAAAGCGGCTTTACGCCATCTATCTTCATTAAAATTGTGGCTGAAAAATGTTGTCATTTTTTCATCATGCTGTGACCTGGGAACCAGAGCACAAACATCAGTGGTTAAACCAAATTTAAAATAGTTTTAATCCTTTACAGAATATATGAAAATAGAAAATGAAAACCTCAAACATCCATCTAAAAGAAGAACAATAACAACTTTAGTGGTAGGTATTTGTTATTAAGCTTCTCTTTGTTTCTTCTAATAAGGAGAAAACTCAAAATACCTTAAGTATACATGAATAGGAAGCAAGTGCACTCTTTACTTTCCAAAGTGCTTTTATCAACTTATTTTTAACAATATCCCACTCTTTAGGTTAAGTTCAAATGATATTCTATTTGTTTTGCAGATAAAGGAATCAAGGCACAAAAAAGGAAACTGATTTATCTAAGTACTTTCAAAAGCATTATGTTTCTGAGTCACAGCACAATCTTCATTCCATTAAACCATATTAAGTGTTGAGGAAATTTACCTAAACAGACCCCACACTATTGCTTTCTTCTTCATTGAAAGGTAGAATAATGCAGCATCCAAGGCATCATTGTTCCTTTGAAAAGAAGCTTTGGCAACCTAAACAGTCAATAAAAAGTTATACTGAATTAACTAGTTGATAAACAAATTACAACAATTAATGCTTCCCTACTACTTCCATGGATGACACAAACTATGCAGATGGGAAAAGCTGACTCTATTCCACAATCGCCAGTAGCTTATAATACATGCTCCTAGAAACAACCCTTTGTATACCAGTAATTACAATAAAAATAATAACAGCAACTAGTATTTACTGACTACTTACCATGTACTAGACACCTTTCACTTATCTTACTGAATCACCACGATCCAAGAGGTACTATTATTATCCCCATTTTACACATGAGGCGACTGAGACACAAAGAGGTTAACTGAATTGCCTAAGGTCACACAGTAAGTAAGGGGTGTAAAAGGGATTAGAACCCAGGTAGTAATAAAACTGTCTAAGATAGGAAACAATAAAGAATGCAGAATATTTGATAGGTAAGACCTTTTCTTTTCTTTTTTTTTTTTCTGGCTGTGCTGCACAGCTTGCAGGAAGTTAGTTCCCCAACCAGGGATCGAACCCGGGCCCCCAGCAGTGGAAGCACAGAGTCCTAACCATGGACCGCCAGGGAATTCCCAGTGAGACCTTTTCTTGAAAATTAGACATATTAAATTTCTTAATGTTTTGTAAAAGTTAAAATGCTGACTTCTATGGTATGTATATGTGATTTCACATTTTAAAGCTCTCTCAACTAATACTGATACAGACAACTGTAAATAAATATCAGTTATACTCACGCACATGCATACACACACATTTTGAAAAATACAAAAATTAATGTTTTAGTTTTTTTCTTTAAACATAATTTTCCAGTATTTTTTAAAATTAATTAATTAATTTATTTTTGGCTGTGTTGGGTCTTTGTTTCTGTGCGAGGGCTTTCTCTATTTGTGGCAAGCGGGGGCCGCTCTTCATCATGGTGCGCGGGCCTTTCAATGTCACGGCCTCTCTTATTGCGGGGCACAGGCTCCAGACGCGCAGGCTCAGTAGTTGCGGCTCATGGGCCTAGTTGCTCCGCGGCATGTGGGATCTTCCCAGACCAGGGCTCGAACCCATGTCCCCTGCATTGGCAGGCAGATTCTTAACCACTGCGCCACCAGGGAAGCCCTCCAGTATTTTTCAATCAAATTCTGACAGTTCTGAAGGACTGACACATTCTTTCTGGCATGTAATTAAAATACAGGTGGTTGAAGCTCCATTATTTTGAAGGGCTTTCAAATTTTAGTTCTTAGAAATTCCATGAGAAAAAGCCTTAATGAATATATAATTCCCCTTTGTACCATAACTGATAACCTCCTTTGAGCCATATGACCAAAGCTGCTGAATTTATAAAGAACCAATCAACTCAATGTAAGTTTAAAAATTATTAAGCCAGTAACACTGTTGTACATAATCATACGGTTTTGAATACAGTACCATACAGATCACATATTTCTCAAAGATACTGATATAACCTCTGCAAATAACTAAGTTGAGAGGTATAACGATTAAAAACAATGGATGTTTTATTAATGAACACTGATGGTAGAGCAGGAAGCCACCAAGGCATGGTGAAGAGGGGTAAAGACACCTAAAATCACATCACAAAAATGCTTTTATTCCTCTTCCCCTTTTTAAGTATTTTCTCTGCCTTCAATCATTTAACTTAGTACTTCAATGTTTAATAATTCTTATAAGAATTTTTATTCATCTTCAGCTAATGAGTTTTTGGGCTGGCCAAAAAGTTCCTTTGGTTTTTAAGTAAAAATAAAATACACATTTTTCATTTTCACCAAGAATTTTATTGAACAACGTATTCACTGTTTTGTTCTACTACCTTCTGCCAGTTTTCAAGCAACTTCATAATTCCATCTTCCCAAAACTTTTTATCTTTTTGAGCAAAGAACTGTTCCAGGTGCCTTTTACAGTCTTCCAGGGAATGGAAATATTTTCCATTAAGAGAACTTTGTAAAGACCAAAATACATGGAAATCCGAAGGTGCAATGTCTGATGAATACAGCAGATGAATCAGAATTTCCCAGCCAAGCTCTAACAGTTTTTGCCTGGTCATCAAAGAAACGTGTGGTCTTACATTATCCTGATGGAAGATTATGTGCTTTCTGTTGACTAATTCCAGATGCTTTTTGTCAAGTGCTGCTTTCAGTTGGTCTAACTGGGAGCAGTACTTGTTGGGATTAATCGTTTGGTTTTCCAGAAGGAGCTCATCATAGAGGACTCCCTTCCAATCCCGCCATATAAATAACATCACCTTTCTTGGATGAAGACCGGCCTTTGGTGTGGTTGGCGGTGGTTCATTTCGCTTGCCCCATGATCTCTTCCATTCCACATTATTGTACAGTATCCACTTTTCATTACCCATCACAATTTGTTTTAGAAACGGAACGTTTTTGGTACCTTTCAGTAGAGAATCCCATGAGGAAATACGGTCAGGAAGGTTTTTTTCGCTTAACTTACGTGGAACCCAAACATCAAAGCGATTAACATAACCAAGCTGGTGCAAATGATTTTCAATGCTTGATTTGGACATTTTGAGTATGCCAGCTATCTCCCGCGTGGTATAACGTTGACTGTTCTCAGTTAATGTCTTGAGTTGATCCCTATCAACTTCAACTGGTCTACCCGACCGTGGAGCATCATCCAGCTTCTCGAGAAATCTCCAGCACAAAACTTCGCAAACCACTTTTGACATGTTTGATTAGTCACAGCGCCTTCTCCATACACTGCACAAATCTTCTTTTGCGTTTCAGTTGTGTTTTTACGTTTCTTGAAATAATAAAGCATAATATGCCGAAAGTGTTGCTTTTTTCCTTCTATCTTCAATATTAAAATGGCTACACAAAAATTCACCAATTCTGATAAGCGTTTTTTAAATCCGTGCTGATAATGACAGCTGTCACAATACAATCTAAAAATTTGTTTCGAATGAAGTTGAAGACAACTAAGTGCTACTAGAGCCATCCTACAGAAAAAAACGAATGAACCTTTTGGCCAACCCAATATAACATATATTTCAAGGGAAAAAATTTTACATTTCCTTTTGATTTAATTTTAAGAGATAAATTACTTGTGGAAATAAATCATACGTATATATGAGAAATACTCAATTATAATGACACAACACACTGATGACAAGAAACTGAAGAGACTTTGTAGAACATTTCAGATAAAATATGTCCTCCTCTTTTTCCATTGCTTTGGGATATGAAAAAAATTTAATGGGGACTTCCTGGTGGTCCAGTGGTTAGGACTCGAGTGGTGCTTTCACTGCCGAGGGCAAAGGTTCAATCCCCGGTCTGGGAACTATCTTAAGATCCCACAAGCCATGTGGCGTGGCCAAAAAAAAAAAAAGTTAACGTAGATATTGTGTAATTTATATGCTATAACAATTAATTTCCCTGTACATCAGAAACTACATCTCTTGGTTGGTATGAGAACAAATTCCTTCTTACATCTGCCTATTTTGAGAAGAGAAATACTTACATATTATTGGCAGCCTTACATGTAGCAGGAAAATGACACTTTTACACTTACATTTCAAACTGTGATGTGAGGACCATGAACACCAGAATCACAGGATGCTAATTCAGATGAAGATGCCACAGCCCTACCACCTCCAACCCACTAAATGAAAACTTCTGAGAGTGGAAGTGAGGGATGTATGTTTCAAACAAGTTTGCCAGGTGATTCTTCAAACACTAAAATTTAGAAACTACTACTGTAGAGGAATAAATTCCTCTTGGGGGAAATGAATTCATACTCCACAAATGTAGTATCATTAATCGTACTTCCGAGAATTTCAATGGACTCCTAAAAGTAAACAAAACAATGACAATCCCACTCTCCTAATCACGACAGAGTAGAAAGGGCACAGACTAAATCTAACACTTTTAAATGATGGGAGTTTGGGCTGGTTACCCAACCTCTCTGAGTCGTAGTTCTACCAGGTGGAAAATCGAGATGGTAACATACAGCTGACGAGAAGATTATATGAAATAATTTATGAAAAGCAACTAGAACCAAACCTGGTACACAAAAGGTGCTCAATAATGGTTAGTTTCTGCAACACTGAAAGAATTTTCAGCTTCTACTAAAAATTTTTTAACAATTTTATTTTCTACTAGAAAACTGATTCCAAAAACCCATTTTAAAATTTATAGCATGAGGGGACTTCCCTGTTGGCGCAGTGGTTAAGAATTCGCCTGCCAATGCAGGGGATACAGGTTCAATCCCTTGTCCAGGAAAATCCCACATGCCGCAGAGCAACTAAGCCCATGCGCCACAACTACTGAGCCCACGTGCCACAACTACTGAAGCCCTAGCGCCTAGAGCCCGTGCTCTGCAACAAGAGAAGCCGCTACAATGAGAAGCCCACGCACCGCAACAAAGAGTAGCCCTTGCATGCCGCAGCTGGAGAAAGCCCGCACACAGCAACAAAGACCCAACGTAGCAAAAACAAAATTAATTAAATAAGTTAAAAAAGAAATTTATAGTATGTGTCATTTGCTGCCATAGATATATTCTTCAAGTGCACACAAATCAAAAATTTTTGAATGGTATTTTAAAAGTGCACAGGAAGTTTGGTATTTATTAACCTAGCCATGCAGAGAATCTTTTATATAAAAAGAATGATTTGGGACTTCCCTGGCGGTCCAGAGGTTAAGACTCCACGTTTCTGTGCTTCCACTGCAGGGGGTGTGGGTTCCATCCTGGTTGGGGAACTATGATCCCGCAAGCCATGCAGTGCAGCATGCATAAATGAATGAATGAATGAATGAAGAGAACTTTTTTTCTATGTAATGTATGTAACTGACATACAGTTTGTATTTTCTTAAACTAGGATGCACCTCAACTGATAGCAGAAAATATCTGTTCCATAAATATTATATACTTAGTATATATGGCAAAAGACAATTGATATACTGCTTGGACATTTTATAAAGGTCAAATTTTAGTTTTAAAGGTCCAAAAATTTTTATTTAAGAAGTTCTCAAGATCTCAAGATGTACATACTAATCCCTCACCACAGGTTTTCTGGAAGATAATATCTTTTATGCTTTAAGAAAAGACTTAACTTCAAAATCCAATGAAGTAAAGTTACCTTTTCAATGCATCTTCGAAGAGTGTTAATATTCCTCACCCACCAACCTATTCCCATAGCTCTTAACTCAGACCACTGAGGGTCCCCTCTCTGAATTGCCGGAATCATATTAATCAGCTCTTCCTCAGCCTCAGAATGAAAAGCCCAGGCAAAATGGCAAGTAGACACACCTAAATTAGAAATACAAAATAATAAGTTCCAGAACTATACCAAAACAAAAACAAAACCAATTTTTTACATAATCATGTATTTATTCATTCTGGAAAGAATTTTCAAGCTGAAAAAAAGTATCAAAAGATTTCATCATTCAGGATTTTATAGTATAAGCTTCTACATACGAGATCACCGACAGGATACACAAAACCAAAATCTTTCTGAAACGTATTCGCTGCAAGAATAGAGACACTAAAACTTAATTGCTGGAAAGAAAGATATTTGAATATCAAGCCGTTCATATGTACGTACACACACCAAACTGATCAAGAGTAAAAGCTCTGGTCAAGTCAAAATAGGTTGGTCCATGTACGTGGATGTTGTTTCACAGTGCCACTTGCTTGCAGACCATATCCTTCAGTACTGGATATGGAAAACTGCCCCATTCATCCCTCAGGCCAAGGAGCTACATATCACTTCAAAGCAAGCTTTAAACTTGATGAGAGTTCTAGGGAAGAACAGTCAGGAGGCACATTCCTCTGTCTTTGGTGCCTCAGTTAAAAAGAGTTTAAAGCGGCCTAATTACTGATGGCAAACACTTTTATGCCCTGGTAAAAGACTGACAGGGATCTAGGCTGTATTTAGAGGCAACAAATACGGTTTAGTGACACCCTCAGTGAGTCTGTCAACAGTTGAACAACTGATAACACTTTACTCCACTTAGAGCAGGTAAAGAAGAAACATGAGAGAAGTGAACCAAGGAGTGATGTTAGATAGTGGGAATGCCACTGGGAAGAACCCCAAGGATCCCAGGAAAGAAGCCAGGCTAGTCGAATCAGCCATCTATTAGAATCCCTTTGGAAACAAAGAAATGTCGGAGGTCAATGACGGTCTGATAGCCACATTACAAAGGACTCCCAATGCTGTAAGGCTATCAATATTACCACATATAATTTTTTTCATTAACAACTACTATATAGATTTTCCATATAGTTTAAAGCTTTTCTAACAATTACTGCTTCCCAAAAGTTCCTTCGGAAATTATTAAAAAAACTATTAGGACCATTTTAAATAATAATCTTAAGCCTTTTAAATTCCTCATTGCTAACATTTATATACTGTGTTTGAAATCATAGCACAAAATCAATGCAACAAGCCTTAACTGTCACTATAAATTTAGGGGGAAAATGGACAAAACTTAAAAACATCAACTTGTATTTTTTCAGAACCTAAAAAGCAGATTAATTCTCTATTTAAATCTGTCTGATTCAAGAAATAATCACTGAATGAAATAACTATAAAAAAACTAACACTTTGCTTTAGGAATTGCTATTATAAGGCAATGCAAAATGCACACTTTTGCTGATATAAAAATTTTAATATAAAGTAACAATATAAAGTATATTCTATACCCTTAAATGAAATTTGGTTGATGACATTTTTGGTATGACTAAAAGGAAACAAAAATATACACAGACATGTCAGAGGAACTTGGTTCAGAAAGAAGATGAAAAGATCAGTAACTCTATTTGGAAATCTAACTACTAGAAGTGTAAAAAGGTATTAGGAAGAAAAAACAAGGGGCACCAGCAGGCACTTATTTTTATTTGCCTACCAATGGCAGGCTATTCTTTGCAATATATCTCTGTTCTTCTTAGCTTGTCTACTAGCTACTTAAGTTTTTCCCCGGACCATCACCTACAATAGCAGTCACTTTTCTCATCTCCAATGTTTTAACTGTATCAAAGGGAAAATGGAATTTGACAAAGCTTTAGAAATTTGAGGTGTTTTAGGTCTCCCTAGGCAATATACACAATTGTCATTAAGTGATTCAGTACCATATGACCATCATTTAAAACTAAAATTTTAAAACTAAAATTTGAGATACCACTTTTTAAACCTATTCCAAATGCCATAGATTGTTTTAAATGATAATATCAAGTGTTGCAATGAGCTGAGTTTTGGCATCATCAAATACTGGTTCTGGGACTGTAAATGAGCATGGTCTTTCTGAAAGTCACAATATTTATCAAGAGTTAAGAATTTTCAGGGGAGAGGGGGAAGATGGCCGAAGAGTAAGATGTGGAGATCACACGTGGAACAACTCCTACAGAACACCCACTGAACGCTGGCAGAAGACCTCAGACCTCCCAAAAGGCAAGAAACTCCCCACGTACCTGGGTAGGGGAAAAGAAAAAAGAATAAACAGAGACAAAAGAATAGTGACAGGACCTGCACCAGGGGAAGAGAGCTGTGAAGAAGGAAAGGTTTCCACACACTAGGAAGCTCCTTCCTGGGCGAAGACTGCGGGTGGCGGAGGGGGAAGCTTCGGAGCCACGGAGGAGAGCAGAGCAACAGGGGCGCGGAGGGCAAAGCGGAGAGATTCCCGCACAGAGGATCGGTGCCAACCAGCACTCACCAGCCCCAGAGGCTTGTCTGCTCACCCGCCGGGACGGGCGGGGGCAGGGAGCTAAGGCTCGGGCTTTGGTCAGAGCACAGGGAGAGGACTGGGGGCGTGAACACAGCCTGAAGGGGTTAGTGCACCATGGCTAGCCGGGAGGGAGTCCGGGGAAAAGTCTGGACCTGACGAAGAAGCAAGAGACTTTTTCTTCCCTCTTTGTTTCCTGGTGCGCGAGGAGAGGGGGTTAAGAGCGCTGCGTAAAGGAGCTCCAAAGACGGGCGTGAGACACGGCTATCAGCATGGACCCCAGAGACGGGCCTGAGACGCTAAGGCCGCTGCAGGCGCCACCAAGAAGCCTGTGTGCGAGCACAGGTCACTATCCACACCTCCCCTCCCAGAGCCTGTGCAGCCCGCCACTGCCAGGGTCCCGTGATCCAGGGACAACTTCCCCGGGAGAACGGATGGCGCGCCTCAGGCTGGTGCAATGTCATGCTGGCCTCTGCAGCCGCAGGCTCGCCCTGCACTCCGTGCCCCTGCCTCAGTGAGCCAGAGCCCCCGAATCAGCTGCTCCTTTAACCCCGTCCTGTCTGAGAGAAGAACAGACACCCTCCGGTGACCTACACACAGAGGCGGGGCCAAATCCAAAACTTAACCTCGGAGCTGTGTGAACAAAGAAGAGAAAGGGAAATTTCTCCCAGCAGCCTCAGGAGCAGTGGATTAAATCACCACAATCAAGGTGATGTACCCTGCATCGGTGGAATACCTGAATAGACAACAAATCATCCCAAATTGAGGAGGTGGACTTTGAGAGCAAAATATATTATTTTTTCCCCTTTTCCTCTTTTTGTGAATGTGTATGTGTATGCTTCTGTGTGAGACTGTGTGTCTGTATAGCTTTGCTTTCACCATTTGTCCTAGAGTTCTGTCCATCCATTTTTGTTTGTTCTTTTGTTTTTTTACTTAAAAAATTTTTTTCCTTAATAATTATTTTTTATTTTAATAACTATTTTATTTTATCTTTATTTTTTCTTCCTTCCTTCCTTTCTTTCTCTTCCTTTCTTCCTCCCTACCTCCCTCCCTCCCTCTCCCTCCCTCCCTTCCTTCCTCTCTCTCTCTCTCTCTCTCTCTCTCTTTCTTTCTACTTTTCTCCATTTTATTCTGAGCCATGTGGATGAAAGGCTCTTGGTGCTGCAGCCAGGAGTCACTGCTGTGCCTCTGATGTGGGAGAGCCAACTTCAGGACACTGGTCCACAAGAGACCTCCCAGCTCCACATAATACAAAAAGGTGCAAAAACGACCAGCAAGCTACAGTGCAGGACATCCTATGCCAAACAACTAGCAAGACAGGAACACAACCCCATCCATTAGCAGAGTGGCTGCCTAAAATCATAATAAGGCCACAGACACCCCCAAACACACCACCAGACGTGGACCTGCCCACCAGAAAGACAAGATCCAGCCTCATCCACCAGAACACAGGCACTAGTCCCCTCCACCAGGAAACCTAAACAACCCACTGAACCAACCTTAGCCACTGGGGACAGACACCAAAAACAACGGGAACTACAAACCTGCAGCCTGCGAAAAGGAGACCCCAGACACAGTAACATAAGCAAAATGAGAAGACAGAAAAACACAGCAGATGAAGGAGCAAGATAAAAACCCACCAGACCTAACAAATGAAGAGGAAATAGCAGTCTACCTGAAAAAGAATTCAGAATAATGATAGTAAGGTTGATCCAAAATCTTGGAAAGAGAATAGACAAAATGCAAGAAACATTTAACAAGAACCTAGAAGAACTGAAGATGAAACAAGCAATGATGAACAACACAATAAATGAAATTAAAAGTACTCTAGATGGGATCAATAGCAGAATAACTGAGGCAGAAGAACGGATAAGTGACCTGGAAGATAAAATAGTGGAAATAACTACTGCAGAGCACAATAAAGAAAAAAGAATGAAAAGAACTGAGGACAGTCTCAGAGACCTCTGGGACAACATTAAACGCACCAACATTCGAATTATAGGGGTCCTAGATGAGGAAGAGAAAAAGAAAGGGACTGAGAAAATATTTGAAGAGATTATAATTGAAAACTTCCCTAATATGGCAAAGGAAATAGTTAATCAAGTCCAGGAAGCACAGAGAGTCCCATACAGGATAAATCCAAGGAGAAACACAAGACACATATTAATCAAACTATCAAAAATTAAATACAAAGAAAACGTATTAAAAGCAGCAAGGGAAAAACAACAAATAACACACAAGGGAAACCCCATAAGGTTAACAGCTGATCTTTCAGCAGAAACTCTGCAAGCCAGAAGGGAGTGGCAGGACATATGTAAAGTGATGAAGGAGAAAAACCTACAACCAAGATTACTCTACCCAGCAAGGATCTCATTCAGATTTGATGGAGAAATTAAAATCTTTACTGACAAGGAAAATCTGAGAGAGTTCAGCACCACCAAACCAGCTTTACAACAAATGCTAAAAGAACTTCTCTAGGCAAGCAACACAAGAGAAGGAAAAGACCTACAATAACAAACCCAAAACAATTAAGAAAATGGGAATAGGAACATATATATCGATAATTACCTTAAATGTAAATGGATTAAATGCTCCCACCAAAAGACACAGACTGGCTGAATGGATACAAAAACAAGACCCATATATATGCTGTCTACAAGACACCCACTTCAGATCTAGGGACACATACAGACTGAAAGTGAGGGGATGGAAAAAGATATTCCATGTAAATGGAAATCAAAAGAAAGCTGGAGTAGCAATTCTCATATCAGACAAAATAGACTTTAAAATAAAGACTATTACAAGAGACAAAGAAGGACACTACATAATGATCAAGGGATCGATCCAAGAAGAAGATATAACAATTGTAAATATTTATGCACCCAACATACGAGCACCTCAATACATAAGGCAAATACTAACAGCCACAAAAGGGGAAATCGATAGTAACACATTCATAGTAGGGGACTTTAACAGCCCACTTTCAACAATGGACAGATCATCCAAAAAGAAAATAAATAAGGAAACACAGGCTTTAAATGATACGTTAACCAAGATGGACTTAATTGATATTTATAGGACATTCCATCCAAAAACAACAGAATACACATTTTTCTCAAGTGCTCATGGAACATTCTCCACGATAGATTATATCTTCGGTCACAAATCAAGCCTTGGTAAATTTAAGAAAACTGAAATTGTATCAAGTATCTTTTCCAACCACAACGCTATGAGACTAGATATCAATTATAAGAAAAGATCTGTAAAAAATACAAATACATGGAGGCTAAACAATACACTACTTAATAACGAAGTGATCACTGAAGAAATCAAGGAGGAAATCAAAAAATACCTAGAAACAAATGACAATGGAGACACGACGACCCAAAATCAATGGGATGCAGCAAACGCAGTTCTAAGAGGGAAGTTTATAGCAATACAATCCAACCTTAAGAAACAGGAAACACCTCGAATAAACAACCTAACCTTGCACCTAAAGCAATTAGAGAAAGAAGAACAAAAAAACCCCAAAGTTAGCAGAAGGAAAGAAATCATAAAGATCAGATCAGACATAAATGAAAAAAAATGAAGGAAATGACAGCCAAGATCAATAAAACTACAAGATGGTTCTTTGAGAACATAAACGAAATTGATAAACCATTAGCCAGATTCATCAAGAAAAAAAGGGAGAAGTCTCAAATCAACAGAATTACAAATGAAGGAGAAGTAACAACTGACACTGCAGAAATACAAAAGATGATGAGAGATTACTACAAGCAACTCTATGCCAATAAAATGGACAACCTGGAAGAAATGAACAAATTTTTAGAAATGCACAAGCTGCCAAGACTGAATCAGGAAGAAATAGAAAATATGAACAGACCAATCACAAGCACTGAAATTAAAACTGTGATTAAAAATCTTCCAACAAACAAAAGCCCAGGACCAAATGGCTTCACAGGGGAATTCTATCAAACATTTAGAGAAGAGCTAACACCTATCCTTCTCAAACTCTTCCAAAACACAGCAGAAAGAGGAACACTCAAAACAGTCTACGAGGCCAACATCACCCTGATACCAAAACCAGACAAAGAAAGAAAACTACAGGCCAATATCACTGAAGAAAATAGATGCAAATATCCTCAACAAAATACTAGCAAACAGAATCCAACAACACATTAAAAGGATCATACACCATGATCAAGTGGGGTTTATTCAAGGTATGCAAGGATTCTTCAATATACGCAAATCAATCAATGTGATACACCATATTAACAAACTGAAGGAGAAAAACCATATGATCATCTCAATAGATGTAGAGAAAGCTTTCGACAAAATTCAACACCTATTTATGATAAAAACCCTGCAGAAAGTAGGCATAGAGGGAACTTTCCTCAACATAATAAAGGCCATATATGACAAACCCACAGCCAACATTGTCCTCAATGGTGAAAAACTGAAACCATTTCCACTAAGATCAGGAACAAGACAAGGTTGCCCACTCTCACCACTCTTATTCAACATAGTTTTGGAAGTTTTAGCCACAGCAATCAGAGAAGAAAAGGAAATAAAAGGAATCCAAATCGGAAAAGAAGAAGTAAAGCTGTCACCATTTGCAGTTGACATGATACTATACATAGAGAATCCTAAAGATGCTACCAGAAAACTACTAGAGCTAATCAATGAATTTGGTAAAGTAGCAGGATACAAATTTAATCCACAGAAATCTCTGGCATTCCTATACACTAATGATGAAAAATCTGAAAGGGAAATTAAGGAAACACTCCCATTTACCACTGCAACAAAAAGAATAAAATATCTAGGAATAAACCCACCTAAGGAGACAAAAGACCTGTATGCAGAAAATTATAAGACACTGATGAAAGCAATTAAAGATGATACAAATAGATGGAGAGATATACCATGTTCTTGGATTGGAAGAATCAACATTGTGAAAATGACTCTACTACCCAAAGCAATCTACAGATTCAATGCAATCCCTATCAAAGTACCACTGGCATTTTTCACAGAACTACAACAAAAAATTTCACAATTTGTATGGAAACACAAAAGACCCCGAATAGCCAAAGCAATCTTGAGAATGAAAAACGGAGCTGGAGGAATCAGGCATCCTGACTTCAGACTATACCACAAAGCTACAGTAATCAAGACAGTACGGTATTGGCACAAAAACAGAAAGATAGCTCAATGGAACAGGATACAAAGCCCAGAGATAAACCCACGCACATATGGTCACCTTATCTTTGATAAAGGAGGCAGGAATGTACAGTGGAGAAAGGACAGCCTCTTCAATAAGTGGTGCTGGGAAAACTGGACAGGTACATGTAAAAGTATGAGATTAGAACACTCCCTAACACCATATACAAAAATAAGCTCAAAATGGATTAAAGACCTAAATGTAAGGCCAGACACCATCAAACTCTTAGAGGAAAACATAGGCAGAACACTCTATGACATAAATCACAGCAAGATCCTTTTTGACCCACGTTCTAGAGAAATGGAAATAAAAACAAAAATAAACAAATGGGATCGAATGAAACTTAAAAGCTTTGGCACAGGACTTCCCTGGTGGCACAGCGGTTGAGGGTCCACCTGCCGATGCAGGGGACACGGGTTCATGCCCCGGTCTGGGAGGATCCCAAATGCCGTGCACAGGCTGGGCCCGTGAGCCATGGCTGCTAAGCCTGTGTGTCCGGAGCCTGTGCTCCGCAACAGGAGAGGCCACAGCAGTGAGAGGCCCGCGTACTGCAAAAAAAAAAAAGCTATTGCACAGCAAAGGAAACCATAAACAAGACCAAAAGAAAACCCTCAGAATGGGAGAAAATATTTCCAAATGAAGCAACTGACAAAGGATTAATCTCCAAAATTTACAAGCAGCTCATGCAGCTTAATTACAAAAAAAACAAACAACCCAATCCAAACATGGGCAGAAGACCTAAATAGACATTTCTCCAAAGAAGATATACAGATTGCCAACAAACACATGAAAGAATGCTCAACATCATTAATCATTAGAGAAATGCAAATCAAAACTACAATGAGATCTCATCTCACACCGGTCAGAATGGCCATCATCAAAAAATCTAGAAACAATAAATGCTGGAGAGGGTGTGGAGAAAAGGGAACCCTCTTGCACTGTTGGTGGGAATGTGAATTGGTACAGCCACTATGGAGAACAGTACGGAGGTTCCTTAAAAAACTACAAATAGGACTACCATATGACCCAGCAATCCCAGTACTGGGCATATACCCTGAGAACACCATAATTCAATAAGAGTCATGTACTGAATGAAAATGTTCATTGCAGCTCTATTTACTATAGCCAGGACATGGAAGAAACCTAAGTGTCCATCATCGGATGAATGGATAAAGTTGTGGCACATATATACAATGGAATATTACTCAGCCATAAAAAGAAACGAAATTGAGTTATTTGTAGTGAGGTGGATGGACCTAGAGTCTGTCATACAGAGTGAAGTAAGTCAGAAAGAGAAAGACAAATACCGTATGCTAACAGATATATATGGAATCTAAGGGGAAAAAAATGTCATGAAGAACCTAGGGGCAAGATGGGAATAAAGACACAGACCTACTAGAGAATGGACTTGAGGATATGGGGAGGGGGAAGGGTAAGCTGTGACAAAGTGAGAGAGTGTCATGGACATATATACACTACCAAACATAAAATAGATAGCTAGTGGGAAGCAGCCGCATAGCATAGGGAGATCAGCTAGGTGGTTTGTGACCACCTAGAGGGGTGGGATAGGGAGGGTGGGAGGGAGGGAGACGCAAGAGGGAAGAGATATGGGAACATATGTATATGTATCTGATTCACTTTGTTATAAAGCAGAAAGTAACACACCATTGTAAAGCAACAATACTCCAATAAAGATGTTTAAAAAAAAAGAATTTTCAAGCCCTTTGATTCAGTAATTTCACTACTAGAAAACAAACATGAGGAAGTAATCAGATATATACATAAATATTTATATGTAAGGTTATAAGGTCACTCATTAACACTGATAATTCAAATAGAAAAAAAACAGCTAAATTTGTATTTTTAGAAAAAAATAAAAGACTATATAGATGAATTATAGTTTAAAAACACGACAGAATATGACATATGTTTGTAATCATATTTTCAAAGAACATTTACTGAGGGTAAAGGGTAAGTACTGTGGGTAAGAGTAACAAGCTATAAAGTCTGGTATTCCAGGTCCTACAATACTAAAGCATATTTTATGGGGCTGTATCCAGGATGCTGGTTTCAAAAGGAACACAGCCCACTGCACTGGAATTCTCTATTAACAAATAGCCCTGTATCTTGGCAGGTCACTTTAAACTCTATAGTTTTGATTTTTTAATCTATTACGTTAGGGGGCTGATATAAACCTATACATCGCAAATCAGGGTATGTGGCAGTGTGCTAGAAGTATACAAACCTACTGGATTACTGTACGGCAGATATTCATGAAACATCAGCTTTACTTGTAAGTAAATAACTTAAAACATAATGCTTATATTAAAATAAACACAAATAATAATGCATAGGACAAAATTTACATAATTTTTAAAGAAAAGGTATCAGGCGTCATAGAAATTCAGGGCCACTTTAGGTTACAACCTCAGGCATACCAGTTTACTTAAACTACTATGATTTTAGTGACTGAAGTCTGAGAAACTGAGACAGATGAGCAAAAGTCACAGAATACAGCTGAAAAATAACATAGAAAAAAAGGTAAGTGGGTACCTTATTTTCCTGTGACAGGAAGATCTTAAGGCTGGTGATAGGTATGCATATGTTGATTTACTAATGCTCAGACACAAATATGAATATACTAACCACTTCAGTACAAAATAAAAGTTGCACGAAAAAAAAAAAAAAAAGTTGCACGAAGGTTCAAACAATACCTTGATGAAGCAGCTGTACTCGGTATAAAGGAGGCAGCGATGTCAAAAGGCAAGTGTGCAAGCGCATAGCTAGTAAGTACCGCAAACCACACTCATCTAATGTGTCTCTTCCTGCAAAGAGGAAATATGTTTAAGGAAAAAGGAATGCAACAAATCACAAACCAGTAAAAAGTTAGAAAATAAACATTAAATTTAATAATTTACACAAAAAAATATATATATTTTTGAGTGTATTCCTTTCTGAACACTTCAGTATCTTTATTTATACAGCTTTACAAAAAGCATATGTATATATTAAAACTGCCAAATGAAAAATAATTGGGAAAAATATAAGTACCTATTAGTACAGGTAATAATAGTACTTAGAGCTACTCATAATAAATGAAAAGGAAAGAAATCTTGAAATCCAATAAAAAATAGATTAGCTATAGTAAGTTAGGTATAATTTTTTTAAATATTTCCTGTGCAAATTCAGATGAGATTTAAAAACAGGAATTACATAATAAAGTAAAATTATTTATTATATGATTAAATAGGTAATATTTTCTAGGTTGGTTAGCTCCAATGAAATACAGAAGATTCATTATTCAAAGATTTCAAATTTGACTCCCCAGGCTACTGTTACCAAGTTAAGGCTGAACTCTAACCTTGATTCCACAAATTTACTCTTAGTCAAAAGTTGAGCAGAGGTATCAAAGCATGGCAAGTTTACTCAAAATTATAGCCACTGTTGGATAAAAGAAACAGAAAAATACTAACAGTGCCTAGCCTGGTAACTGCCACTTAGGAAGTACTCAAGAGTATTGAATCAAGTATTTTCTTGAAGAAAATAAAACGTTTTAAATTGTCAAAGTTCCACCTCTACTTCCCATCAGCTATATTTGTTCATCCACTCATTCATGTATTCATTCACAAAGTAAGCATCCGCTACATTGGAGGCACAGTTAAGGTACTGGGGGTTTGGCAGGGATAAGGCAAAGTCCCCACTCTCAGGGTGCTTACATCTTAGGAGACAGAGACAAACAATGAAGAGGTAATGTGTCTAGTGGAAATTAATGCTATTGAGAGAAATAAAGCAGGACTGAGAGAAAGGGAATGCTGGGGTAAGAGGGTTCTATTTGATATGAGGCCAGGGAAGAACATTCCAATAAGATGACATTTCTGCAGAAATCTGAGGAGGTAAGGGAATGAGGCACACCTAAATCTGGAAGACAAGTATTCTATGCAGAGGAAACAATATGCGCAAAGACTCTGAGACAGGAATGGGCCTAGTGTGTTTGTGGGACAGCAAGGAAGACAATGCAGTAGAATGGAAGTGAGCACAGATCACAAAGAGCCTTGTAGATCACTGAAGCATTTGGCTTTTTGTTCTAAAGTGAGATGGGAAGCCACAGTGTTTGTTGAGCAGAGAAGAGATTTAATGTGATTTTGTTTTAAAATAATCACTAGTTCCTATGCGAAGAGCAGACTGGGGTAACAAGAACGAAACAGTTTAGTAGGAGACTTTGTCAATAATTAGGCAGGATGTGACGTGACTTGGACCAGAGTGGTAACAGGAGAGGTGATGAGAAATGACTGGAGTCTCCATACAGTAGAACTAATAGCATTCGCCAATGGACTGGATTAGGGCGGGAGAGAAAGCAAGAGTCAGGAATACCTCTAAATTGTCTTACTTGAACAAATGGAAGGATTCATTTACTTAGAATCCATTCACTGAGATGGCAACTATTTAATCTCTGAGCTTCGGTTTGCTACCTGTGAAATGGAGACATTCATTCCTGCCTTATCTACCTAATGAAAACCCACTGTGACCAGGAGGAACCATTTTTATATTGCCTAACTAAGGATACAGTTCTGTATCCGAAAATTTAAACTATGTTTCATGGATTATGATGTATCTATTTTCTGAATGTCTCAAGTAAAAACTCTTAACATATATTAAGTTTGCAACAAAGGCTTAAGGCTGTTCTGGGGAGAATCTTGCTCAACTGCACACAACCTCATAATGATTCAAATTTTTTTAAATTAATATGGTTAGAAAATAACTCATAGGCAAAATCCTCTAGAGGTCACTAGTTATTTTAATCTACAGAAAACCTTGGAGATATATTATAAAGACATAAACCTATACGAAGAGATATATTCCAGGTAGCTTTGAGGAACAGTCTTTTTCCCTCACACTTGGAAATCTCGTGAAATAATTAAAAGAGTATAGGATTGGAGGCAACGATTTACCCACATCTGAACCCCAGTTCTGCCATTTACTACCTATGTGACCTTATGTGTCACTTAATCTCCCTAAGGATCAGAGTCTTCGTCTATAAAATTACGTATAATAGTGGCTACCTACTAGAAGACTGTTGTAATAATTAAATACAATAAAGTACATGAAGCACCTGGCACATAGCAATTGTTCACTCCTCCACAATATTTACTGAATGAATGAATGATCAATCATTTTCGGTTTCCTTTGCTAATGTCATCATTTAGAATCAACACCATTACCTTCAACTATCTGCATAAAAAAGAATGAAATCTAGTTTCAGGAGGCAGCCAAAATTTTTCCAGTTACAGAATGAATTAAGCAAGACACATGTTACATTAAAATGTATGAAAACCCCTTTCTCAAGAGACTTTTTGGAGAAAATTAGGTAATTATAAAAATTATTTATACCTAGAAATGTGAAGATGAACAAGTTGAGCCCAGGGGGTCCTTACAACCTGGTGGTTCAATAGTAAAATTAACAAATGGGCCATTATTATCACTAAAATTAAAATAAACCATAGGAATCAATCTGTTCAAAAAAAACAAAAGACTATATGTCCAAAATGATATGAAGGTTTCAGGGTAAAAATTCATGTGAGGATGCACACAGATATCACAAATACGTAAAGTCCCATGCACAAGTCAGAGCCTACCCCAATCACCTTTCCTTTTACAACTAATCATTAAATAGTAACTATCAACTAGAGAGGTCATCTCCCTGCAAGGTTTAAAGAAAGACTGCAATTTAATATGTGAGTCATTATATAGATAAATACAAACAGTTCTATTAATGATAACTTTATAAATTTTTAGTTAGAGTATTTACCTGAGTAACTCTTATCTCTGTTTTCATCAAGCTCAGTACTGGTGGTAGCCACTGTATCAGCCAAAGCTACAAGGAACATCTGCTCCAAACGGGTAAGGCCTGGTAGGCTTGAGTGCATAAGATGACTTGAAAGTACCCTAGCATGTTCTTGGCCAAAGTAAGCTGGTCCGTATTGAGAAAGATTTATTACTTTTGATTTGTTTTCTCTTTTTTCTGGCTCTAAGTCAATATCATCTGTTGTTATATCCTGGATTTGGAACAGCTCTGAATATTGATCCTCTGGTTGACTTTCCATATGATCTTCATAGCTCTGTGGTATTTTTGTACTTTCTTCTGAAATTCTGTAGGTTGTATCTTGATCAGCAGCAAGCAATGCATATAACGGTAGTGGGGGAATAGAATCTATCTCAGTATAATCTCGAGTACCATCTTTCCCTATGGTGACTGTATCCTTTGCTGTACTGCCACTTACACTAATGGTTCGAGAAAGATGTCGCTTAGTTCCTTCTCCAGCATCAGCATCTCTAACTATTGCAACTTCTCCTGCAATGCATTTTACTAAATGAGAGAGAATAGCTTTAGCCCTGCGAACTTTCCCTAAATCCATCAATTCTAACAGCTGGGTTGGATGATACTGCGGGAGAGTAGGGGAAAGTACATGTGCAGCCTCAAATAAGCCACCATCTTGAGCTACAGTTGGTGAACAAAAAATATCATCAGCAATGGCTGCTCCCTCAACAATACTTTTTCTTGACAACATATTAGATTTAAAGGCAAAATGATCTTGTACTGCTGTCTCTTCTGCATCAGGACCATCAGCGTCAACGTCTCCAAATTTGACAGCATGCTTCCACTGTGCATATACATGCATTTCACAATCCATTCCTACCACCAATATCCCATCTCTTACCCAAGAGAGAGAAACAGGCAGTGAAGGTGTACCATCAACAGAAGACACTAAGTCTATAGATCTAAGAAGAACCCATCTTGACCTAACTCCTTGCTTGATACTTCCACCTAGTGGTAAAGTAATGACAGCTACTCCATCCTTACTATTGATTTGCTCAGTCACAATTCCTGAAAGCCGCCCATACATGAATATATTAGCACCGACCCCTACTGTGAGAATGTGGGAGCCATCTTCTTTTGATACCCAGTCCAAATGTACTAAATGTTTGATATTCGGAATAAGATATCTATCCTTGCTCAAAAGTGCATCTGATTTGCTGTACACAAAGAGATTACTGTCGACACTGACCCTTGAATCAAGTACACTCCCAACTTTGACCAAATCATCAAGATGAATTGTTTGTTCTAAAACCCATTCTGACCCTCCTGTAGATTCACATTCAAATATGCAAACATGCATGGAAAATTCTTTAGAAACAAAACCATTGTGGTGGATAGGTTGTTTGTAAGCCACTGCAAGGCGACCCGTGTATGAACAGCTAACAGCAACTGGTCTTCCCACAATGCTCACTGTACTGCTGTTATCTTCTCCTTCATCATTCATCAAGGGCCATCTCCTCCAATGATAGGTTTCCTTCTCATCACTTTTACATTGTAGATTGGTTTCCATACTACATTTCCAGAAGCGTACTTTATTGTCAGAACAAGTTGTAACCACTAAATAAGGTGCCAGGCACACTGGATAAATTGAAGAGGAACTCAGGTGGCCTTAAAAAAGAAAAAGCAGATCGTCATAATAATAGAAACACAAAATAATATGCTAATAATCAAATTCTAGAATGTGATTAATCCAAATCCACTATGAGCTTCTTCAGAGTAATTCTGCAGTCCCCTGCTAAACCAAATATTTCATTAAAATAAAACTCAAAAGCAATGAAACAAGTCAATGCTTAATCAATAAACCTGTCACCTGCTGTAATTTATATGTCTTTACCACACATGCCTCACTGGACTTTCATTCTATATCTTTTATCACTTTCATCATAAATACTTAAGTAGTCATTAAAATTTGCCTTTCAAATTCCCCTAACTGGCCCTCAAATAATCCAGACACTAGATCTACCCCCACCACAAAATGTTTTCAGTCAGCTAAACAGACACTAGATCTCACCTTCTTAACCAGGTTTAATTCATGCTCTCCTAACACTGAACCAGAACCCTCATATTTATTCCTGACTGCCAAAGACTAACACTTCCCATCTATTGTCAACTATAACATGAGGGGAGGGACTTCCCTGGTGGTGCAGTGGTTGAAAGTCCGCCTGCCAATGCAGGGGACACGGGTTCGAGCCCTGGCCCTGGAAGATCCCACATGCTGTGGAGCAACTACGCCCGTGCGCCACAACTACTGAGCCCACATGCTGCAACTACTAAGGCCCGCACCTAGAGCCCGTGCTCCACAACAAGAGAAGCCACCGCAACGAGAAGCCCGCGTACCACAGCAAAGAGTAGCCCCCACTTGCCACAACGAGAGAAAGCCCGCACGCAGCAACAAAGACCCAACGCAGCCAAAAATAAATAAATTAAATAAATTAATTAAAAAAAAAAAAACAACTATAAGATGAGGGGTAACAGTGATTAAGGTTGGGATCAGAAGGCCTGGATTCAAGTTCCATTCTATCAATGCCTTCCTAACAGTGGGAAAGGCACTTAAACGTCCGAGCCTGTTCTATCTAAATAATAGGGAGGGGCTTCCCTGGTGGTGCAGTGGTTGAGAATCTGCCTGCCGATGCAGGGGACACGGGTTCGAGCACTGGTCTGGGAAGATCCCACATGCCACGGAGCAACTAGGCCCGTGAGCCACAACTACTGAGCCTGTGCGTCTGGAGCCTGTGCTCTACAACAAGAGAGGCCGCGACAGTGAGAGGCCCGCGCACCGTGATGAAGAGTGGCCCCCGCTTGCCGCAAATAGAGAAAGCCCTCGCACAGAAATGAAGACCCGACACAGCCAAAAATAATAAATAAATAAATATTTAAATAAATAAATAATAGGGATCATATTACTACTTCCCTTGGAGTTTTACTGTCCAACAAGACATTTGAAAGCATTTTACAGAGTCCCCGCAAAATGTAATTTATCATTATTAATTCCAATAAACTTATTTGAGTATATCCTAAACTTTCCAAATACTTTGAAAGATTCAAAAGCTGACCTAAATCTGCACCTGCCACAAAAGCCCAGAGTAAACTCTTAATGTGGTCTTTCCAACTCTGATTCCAAACCTGTGTTAGGGATGAGTAAGAGAACCTCATACTCAAAATCATTCACCAGTAATTGGAATAGTCTTGAACCTCCAATTCTGGTTCCCCAAAAACACTATTCGAGGAACTCCTCAATTCAAATTCCACAATGACAGAACATTTTAAAATACAGATGCCAGTCCTGCTCTTTAAACTATTTTACCAACCTTGCTAATGTCAGTATCGCTCTAGGCAAACCAAACTCTAATCCTGTATCCTATATTTTTCCCCCAAAGTATCTGCCAACTCTTGGTCAAACATACTTAATAACAGCAATACTGTGGATGAAAAGCCTTAATTTAAAAAAAAAGCTTCAATAATTCACATACGACCATATTTTTCTTTGCAATTTCACTATCACAGTATTCCTATTTATAGGAAATCACAGCATAGGCAAGAAACCTTGCATTAAAACATTCACACTATTTTCTGTCAAGCTGATTACATTTATCACAGGAAATTATTTCTAAAATAGACATGTTTCTAAATAGAGGTATCGTTAGTAGAAAACAAATCTTTATTTCAGTGTCAACTCTGCACATATTTCAGAAGAGTTCACCCATTTTATGCACTGAAGATTGCTCTGAGCTACAACTGTCCGGTCTTAAAGTTACGTTACCTGCTGAAGGCGTTGCTCTTATTACTTCAACTCCTACCGGGAGATCAAGAGGTCGGCTATATACCCGTCTAGAACTCAGAATCAGTTTACTAGCAGTTTGAAGGTTGGCGATTGATGAAGAATGTGGTATGGGGCTCACACTAGGAGAGGTTTCTGGAGAAGAGTCTATGTTCTTCTGTCCAGGGACTGAAAGTAGACTCTCTGATGAAACACCTTCTGAAGCTTTAGCTTTGAAAATAAATTAAGAAATTAAGAAATATATTAGTATCATCACTATCTACATGAGCTAGATAATATTTTGTGATGATTTAAGAAACGATTTCTTAAAAGTGCTCTGGAGACAAGATCAATTTTCAAACTTTTGCTCAGTTACCTTGATAGAATTTTTTTTTTAAAACTATTTTATTCTTTCTTAGCATCAACAATTGCATCACAGGGATATTGTCAGTGAAGAATCACAACATGTAAGATCTAGGAAAAAAACAAGTTCTCTAGCCCAGTGTTCTCAACCTTTAAAACACATCAAAAGCTTGAGGAACTTTTAACATGAAGGTTCTCAGGCCTAACCACAGAAACACTGACTCAGTTGTTTTGGGGTAGATCCCATAAATCTGCATTAATAAGCAGCCCAGGTGTTTCTGAAACAGATGGGTCATAAATCAAACTTTGAGAAATAACAAGGTACAGCCTCACTTAATAGATGAAGAAATTTAAACTTGGAAAGCTTACTGATTTTCCTTAGGTCATAAAATTAGCTAGCGGTAAAGAAGACATTAAAATACCCGCCTACTAACTATCAAGTGCTGAAACAAGATAATAAACAAGAACATATAAAAGTTCCAAGAACATATAAAAGTTCCAAACAAATTTAAGATAGTATTAGTTGAATGGCTTTGTAAGCATATTGACCTTGATCTTTGTCCAAAAAGCTTCCAGCTTTCACATTCAGGTGGAGTGTAAATCTCTAAGCAGATTTAGTTATCTGTGCTTCTGCTACATGTAAGAGATACTTGCATCACATTTATTTATTTGTATGTCCATCTCCCTCCCCGCCATTAGACTATGAATTCATCAAGGGCAAGGATGAGGTCTTATTAGCTTTATACATCCCGAGTAGCACCAGAATACGGAGAGATAATAATCAATCCCCTTTTGCTTCTGGTGGATTTTAAATATGCCAATCTCTTTTATAATGGCAGACCACTAAATAAGAAATGTGAGAACATTTTTTGTAAAATAGAATAAGACGACAAACTTGAATCAGTAGTCAGAAGACAGAAATACTACTCCTACTCTAAAACTAACTAGATATGTTGCCTTAAGCAAGGTACTTCATCATCTCTAGCTATTTTCTCACCTGCAAAATAAGGCTGAACTGAGTCATTTCTCTTTCTGTAAACCAGGCAATTTTCTAATGCATATATCTCATGCAAAGAAAGAAAATAAGAGCAGGGGGAAAAAGCAAAAGAAAGGCTTTAAAGCCAGAAGACCTAATTTTGAAACTTAGTCTGTGACAAACTAGATGTGTCATTTGGTCAAGTTACTTAATATTATTCCATTAGTAAACTGAAGGTAACATCTATCTCACATATATAAAGTACCTATCTCAGTGCCTGGTACCTAGAAGGTACTCCAAATGTTCCTTCCCCACCTAAATGTAAGTCTAGTCTATCGCTTCACCCTTTGCCAGGATTTTCAACACACTGCTAAATTCACGTATCAGCTTTAATGGCAATGTACACCATGTTAAATCTGCTGCACATTTTAGAACCACAAGATAGATGCTTTATGTCAAAGCTAAAGAGCATATGATTTGTTTGCTTCTACTGTAATCTTACTGTTTGTGACCTTTTACTGCTGTCACAAACAGAGTAAGCAAGGCAACTCTATACTAGCCCAGACCTGAGGGGAAGAGCAGTGGGATACTTCCTTCATAAGCAGGGGGACAGAAGGCATCACATGATTCCTATCCTACCACAAGGATCTGTTGCTACCTCTATTAATCTCTTCAGAACCATTCCTGGCTCTGTGCTCAACTCTAGAAAATACTATATTCTCTGGTGGGTTAAGAATTCTCTTCCCAGAGGGTATTATGCTAAATGAAATAAGTCAGACGAAGAAAGACAAATACTGCATGGTTTCACTCATATGTGGAATAGTTTTTTAAAGTAGTAAGTGAACAAACAAAACAAAACAAAGACTAACACATAGATACAGAGAACAGATTGGTGGTTACCAGAGGGGAAAGGGGTTGGGGAAGGGCAGAATGGGTAAAGGGAGTCAACTCTATGGTGACAGATGGAAACTATACTTTTGGTGCTGAGCACACTGTAATGTATACAGAAGTCAAATTAGAATGCTATACACATGAAACTTATATAATTTTATAAACCAATGTTACCTCAATTTAAAAAAATAAAAATAAAATTCTCTTCCTGACAAGCTTTTATCAATAGATCACTCTACTCTTGCATTCCTGTGGAACAACATGTAACGCCAAGAATTAACGCCAAAGGCTTTGAAAATTTTTTTGGATTCCTCCTACCACAAGATGATTAGGCTCAACTAGGCACAGGTAAAGGTTCTATTGAATCATTTGGCTTTTCCAGTCCCAGTTCATGGCCCAGTTAGAACTGCTATTTACACAGTTATGTGATAATGTGGATTAGGAAGAGAACAAAACACATATACATTATTATTTCTCTGTATTAAATGTTTAGTGTGTATAAAATCATTAAAATTATGTAACCATCAGAAATAATAAAATATTTTCAAAACTCAAATATTTTGGGTTAATCAGTTTAAAGTAGATTCAGTTTGATATGGCTAACTATGCAATTCTTCATTTAAACAAGTATCTCTCAAAAAGTAAGTTTGTTTTAAAAAGAAAGATTTATAATCAATTTCTGTACTTCATATTACAGATCTTCTAATTTGCTAAGACATCAATATGAATATGTATAGCAAAAGCACGGCTGAAATAATTTTTTTTAATCACTGCTGCATTTCCTAATACTCTACAAAACCAGTTCCCCTTTTGAACATCAGATGCTCAATCACATTTTCTAAATAGCAAATCTCCTCCTTTTAGTGATGCTAAAGCTAATGTGCATGGTATCAGATGGCAGTGTGTATTAACCAACAAAAAAATACAGTATTAATTCTATGGGCAAAACTGATTTATAGGACATGGTATCTAGAACAGAGTCATAATAGGCATTTAATAAATATTAATTAAAAAATAATCAAACTTTTTTTTTCAATATGTCTAATGTGCCCGTTGACTGGTTTGCTTTTAGATTAACCTGTTTCATTAATGATTTATGGCCCTGTAATTAAAAGTTTGGCCTATACATACTTCAGTTCAGCAACTCAATTTACAGTTCACTGGATCTTCATTTTAAAGAATTAACCAACCTAAAGCATATCCAATAAAATGAATTTATTTCATATCATATCTACATAAAACTGTAATATAATTACTTACCTAAACATGCCTGTACAGATTTAAGATGAAGGTGCCACATGTGGAGAACAGAGCAATTATTGCTGTCCTTTTCAATTACTACTAGAAAGAACTTTTCTGAAAATGGTGGTGGTCGATATCCTATTGTTAAAGGAAAAGAATATTTAAGTTAACGTGTTTCTATAGGGTTAAGAGAAAGACATTTTAAACAAAATCTCTTGATATGTATAGAAGTTGGGAGGAAAGGGAAGAATAGGTGTATAGAAGCAGTTTTATATAACTTTTGTGCTAAAAGTTAGGTGGCTATCAAAGACTAACATGGCTACATCAAAAGTACAAAAGCGAACATGAAGGGATACCTATTGGTCAAAGATGGGACAATTTGAGCATCAAAGAATAAAAATGAATACAATTTATTAAAACACATTGAGTTCATAAGAATACCAAAAGAGAGAGGGCACATAAGAAAAAAAGGAAAGGAAGGACAAGAGGACCAGAAGGAAGAACTGAAAGGAAGAGAGAAAAGAAGAGAAAGACACAGAGAGAGAATGCAAGAGCAAGAGAGGGAGAAAAAGAACAGGAGCAAGTCAGCCTCACTGGATGCCCCCTGAAGTAACTGGGGCACTAACTCCTTAACTGGAAAATTGGCAAGTAAATGGAAAGAATGAAGTAAACATGTATCCTGCTTTCTCTATATGTAAAATAGCATTTTTTAAAAAAATTAATAGTTATGGGTGGAGGGCCAATGATGGTGGTGCAGGAGAGACTTTTTAGAAATTTTATGCATTTTTTATGAAAAGACATTATTTGTGAACATAATGTTCCCTACTGACAACTGCATTTTTCATATATGAAAATGAGATCTACAAAGGACAACAAAAACTTCCTTTAAAAATGAAAACCTATACATTATATGAAATTATGGGTGTGAAACTTTTGAAAATTGTGAACCAGTATAGAATTTAAAGACTCTTTCATTCGATAAAAAAGGAAGGAAGGAAGGGACGGAGGAGAAAAAAGAGAAGAAAACCCATAATGGCAACTCATTGGCAATGAGCATTGCTAAAACTCAAACTGTGGCCTCTAAATACCATGCTCCATTGGAAGGAACAGTCTGGAGGGATGACTCCATTCTTGCAAAGGCTATCTACAAGATAAGCCTGGCATATCTTGCTGTGCCTGAAAGAAAGGAAACTATCAAAAATAATGAGGTTGTGTCAAAAGAACTCAGGACCAACTTGAAAGGGTCTTCACTAGCCTACTACAGGACAATGTGAGAATTAGAATTATGACTGCAAACTGACTGAAATATGCTAAGTACATAAAAATTCATGAGTGATAGGAGTATATCTTTGTATGTGTATTATTCTTCAGCAGTTTTTCTAAAATGGGTTCATAATGATTCACAAAATAAAAAGAAAGACAACAACAACAATAAATTCATCCGTAACCACTAGCAGCAACCTGGGCACAAACTCCTTTGAAATCATCAATTAAAGGGAAAGAACTAAGCACTTTCCTAAAAATAACTCTATTTCAAAATAGCCAAAAAGCTGCCATGGATAAGGGAAAGCTTTTCCTTACAAATGCTTTCCAGCTAATAAATAAATGAGAACTGATAAAACTAGAAAATCACACTTGTGCAATCCTTAATGAAATAATTGATTGGAAAGCAACAGTATCAATGGAAGAAACCACAAGATAATAGATTGCTGGCAAATTTTACACTGGTGCCACCAGGTGAATTTTCTGAATCTTAGCATCACTAAAAATGAGACATCCTAACATTACGTTCTTTCTTATGACCTTCTATGATGAACAAAGCAACACCTAGGAAGTTGAATCTGGGTCAAATCAAGTCTACAGAGGTAATTTGCACTTTACAGGAAAAATTTTAAATGACGTCACAAGTAACTGGTCAGAGAAATTCCTATAAAATAACTTTCTCTAACACAAGTCTGTGGCATGGTAAGAGTATAAAGGGGGATTACTTTAGCTTAAAAGACTCTTAAAAAATGAAACACAATGTGTGGACTCTATATGGACACGGATCCAAACAAATTAAGAACAAATAACCCTGACATTTTTTTGAGACAATTAAATGAAGTAAATCTATGGACTAGTTATTACAGAATTCTGAGAAATTTTGTTATTTTATCAATGTGATAACAGCACACATGTAAGAAAGTCATTTTTAGAAATGCATAAAGTACACAGGAGCGAAACAACATGATGGCTGAGTTTGCTTTAAAATATTTCAGGAAAAAAGGAAAAGAAAATAGGGTAGGTAAAGCAGGTGACAAAATCTTAAAGTCATCAATCTAAGTTATGGGCATAGGAAGGTTCATTTAACTATGCACGCTACTTTTGTCTGTAACTGGCACTTTTCTTAATTAAAAGAGTAATTAATTTTTAACTAAAACTTAGAAAGTACAAAATACAGCAGGGTCAGGGAAGAGGAGAAATACACATTTCAAGTCCCTTAAGAAAACAGCTATAAAATCAAGAGAAACTTTGTACAAAAACTAAAGGAAAACCAAGAAAAGCATCAGGAAATCTTTCAGCCTGATTTCACAGTGACATAAAGAAATATCTGGGATTGACATATATACACTAATATGTATAAAATAGATAACTAATGAGAACCTGCTATATAGCATAAGGAACTCTACTCAGTGCTCTGTGGTGACCTAAATGGGAAGGAAATCCAAAAAAGAGGGGATATATGTATACATATAGCTGATTCACTTCGCTGTACAGCAGAAACTAACACAACATGGTAAAACAACTATATCCCAACAAAAAGAAAAGAAAAAAAAAGAAAAAGAAATATCAAGGGAATTCCCTGGCGGTCCAGCGGTTAGAACTTGGTGCTTTCACTGCCATGGGTCCAGGTTCGATCCCTGATTGGGGAACTAAGATCCCACAAGCCAAAAAATATAAATATATATATCTCAAAAGAGGGAAATAAAATAATATTTTTAAATGCAGGTCTTCCAATTAAAAACATTATTTAAAAAATACCAACCTTATATAAGCATTGTTTTCTAGTAGGTTGGCATGTATTCCCTGTTAGAAGTAGCATGATAATTGATAGTTAGATTTGCAGGAAAGCGTATAAAAAAGTTTAACCCAAGTAAAGGTGAAATACTATGGAAAAGCACATTTTAAATCTATACAGTACTGTTATGCTATAGTGACACTGAAATAAAACTGAACGTGACAACTGAATAACTTAGAAAGAAGAAAAGTTCTGATCTGTGAAGAAAGATGCAGGAAAGGGAAAAAATTATTAGTCTGAGGGGTGAAAAGATGTTTGAGCTAAGCCTCACAGAAGACAGAACTCATTCTGATTTTCCACTAAAGAAAACAAAATTAACTGTACAAATTCAGTAGAAATACCTTCCTTAAATGACTATACATAATTCTGTGATAAAAGCTATACTAAGAAAATTAAATATGTCCTTCTGGATACTTACAATCTATAACCAAATGAGATAAAATACCTGGAAACCCTTTGTAAACTAAAAACTATTAATCACAGAAAATGAATTCTTAAAGTAGGACATGTCTTTCCTACCTTCATACAGAAAGTATTCTACTCAGTATGCTCTATTTTCAAATTTAATTTTCAAATAGAACATGAAAGTTTTATAATTACAAAGTATAACTTCTAAAAGGAATATTTAAAGCTAAATAATAAAGTTTAAATATCATACGGTTTGTTCTTGAAAGGTCTTAGGAGAACTACTTTCTTTCACAAGAAGAAGAAATAAATACAACCCTTCAGAGAGGAAAACTATGAGATGGTACCTTTAATTCCTGGTATACCATACAACATAAAACCTAAGCGTACCTAAGCTTCCTGGTATACCATACAACATAATATCTCCCTCCTATATTTATCAGTAATCTTTAGTAAACTTATATTAATTGGCTTCCTTAAGATACCAGAAGGATACTTACTACCAACCAAAACAATTTAATTGTAGAGTTGAACAACCGAAGTTAAGTTTTTAAACAATTAAACTAGGTTTCATAAATAACATTTCTCGGCAAAAGGCTATGTCACCAGAGAACCTGTCTTTCAAAATATAATTTTTACCCTCATGTGTTCTTCACCTACAAAAAAGCAATTCTGATAGAACTAGAGTATTTGCCAAAAATCACGAGTGATGACTTTAGATATAAAGATCCACACTCAATGAAAGTTTGAAGGTTTTCTAAGATTAAGGTATTGAACTCAAGACTATTTTTTACAAACTGTGTTGTTTTTTTTTTCTTTTTTTGCGGTATGCGGGCCTCTCACTGTTGTGGCCTCTTCCGTTGCAGAGCACAGGCTCAGCGGCCATGGCTCACGGGCCCAGCCGCTCTGCGGCATGTGGGATCTTCCCGGACCGGGGCACGAACCCGTGTCCCCTGCATCGGCAGGCGGACTCTCAACCACTGCGCCACCAAGGAAGCCCCTCAAGACTATTTTTTAACAGTACCTTGTGATGGTTGAAAAAATATTTCTGTTTCCTTTTTCTCCATATCTTCTTTATGTGGTTTATATCCTCTAATGAAGTCTTCTTGAAACACATGAAGCAACTGTGTATTTGAGCCACACTACAAATATGAAACAAGTAAAGTTTTATCTTTGAAATTCTGTATCTTCCACCCACTACCTCCCCAAGAACCCTAATATAAAACAGAAGAAAAAAACTCTCTAACAATTTCTATTCTTTATAGAATGACTAATTAGAGTGGAAAAAGCAAGAGAAAAAAATCATTAGATAAATTACTTTCAAAGATGCTATAGTCAACAGCAGAACTGTGAAACTCTAGTAAAAACAAATCAACAGGTCTGCATCTCAAAAAAAAAAAAAAACAGTTAAGTAACCTAGGCCACTCTGAGTTCAAAAATATCAGGTCTCATGACTGGCTGGAGAAGGCCATGCAGACCATATTAAGCACACTACCATAGGCTCTTTTTCTAATTCTACTTGAAAACCAAAAAAAAAAAACCCAGAAAGGTCCTCAAAGTATTTCCAATAAGTCTGTCTAGTGGGAATTATGAAGGATCCTGTAACAGCCAGTAGGAATGACACATCTCTGAAGAAATGTATTTACATTTAAGTAACTAAGATTTCTAAAAGAATAGATGAAACATCACAGTCAGCTGATGCTACAAAATCATGTTTGGGACCACACAGAGAAGAAGAGTAAAGATAATCACAAATAGCTACTTAGAATCACAAAAGTGAACTGAAATTCAAGGAAAGGCTAAATCCAAACAAAAGCTTATTACGGAAGCAGGTCAGGACAATTTGATGGCTGCCCCACAGATTTCAAGGAAGGCAAGCAGCTATGATAACCTTGGCACTGAATGTATGGGCTATAATCTTAGAGAATAAAGCAAATCAGCCTCCTTTCATAGTACTGATAGAAGGAAATAAAATGACTATGACATTAGGTTGACCCACAAAATTTTTATGAAAGTTATAAGGTACTTTTATGTCTCTCCACAAAGAAACATAAAAAAATCCCTTCACATTCATAGCATAAAAGGTCACCTTCCCCAGGGAAGAAGAATAAATGAAAGAAAAGGGAAGGGTGACGCTTTCATGGATACAGAAATCATACAGCACACGGGAAACACAGAATGATTTATAAGCCTAAGCCATTTATCAGTGCTTGCAGTTTACCAGCCCTGTGACAAAGATAGCCACAAATGGAAAGGGAAAAATCTTCAAAAAGTATGAAGTAAAAAGCAAAATGCTAGGTGAAAGAGGTCTGTAATAATATCCCATGGTACAGAGTAGAGAAGGGGCTACACTGGGGAAATGAATTTAACTCGCAGTTCATTAAAAATTAAGACATTTATGGGTTGAAGCTAATACACTCTTCTCCCATATCCCTATAGAGTGAAAAAAAGGAAATCACAAGTTAAGGGTTTCCTAGGAGGCGTTAGTAATTTGAGTCTGGCAGCCACATTTCTGTTGCCATGAGCTGATGTGGTCATTTCTCTACATTGGTGGAAATTATGACATTTTCCCTAACAGAATGTGCAAGGCATCACGGAAAAATAATGACATAACACTGTGTTTATTTTTAAATATGGTTGGCTCTTTCTTCATTTCCTTGTTTGAAAATAGTTGGTAACTTCCTCATCAAAGTAACCTTTTTTCATATGTGGAATGAATATATTACTTCTATCCCCTTCAGTCCATAAACATGATCCTGAAGAAACAAATATGAGGGCTATGATGGGATTTACAAACTCCCTGTAGAGGGAAGGGTTCTCCTTCTTTTCTAGGTAAGGGCTAGGAAAGAACACTGCCTACACGAAAGACCTGTACTTAGAAAGTAAATGCATACTTTGATCCTACTTCTATCTTCATTTTAATGGATCTCATAGAAATATCTAATACTCAGCCTAACAAAGCAAACACTCTTAAAGCTGATGTCACCATCTACTGAGTTGAAATGAGTAACAATAGAAAAAGAAAAACCACAAACCATGCCTCTATGCAGCTGTACTGTATTTTCCTTCATGGTTTCCCTGACTGAATCAAATGACCTTTAAACAGGAAATAAGGCTACAGATACAATTCAACTGGAGAAAAAGAATTCGTAAATCATTGGAGATTTTCACTAAGGAAATCAAGAGAAGTTGGCTATATTTAGTATCAAACAAGAGAACTATTCTGCAATGAAATATAGTTGACTCTTGAACGGCACAGGTCCCCTTACGTGGGAAATTTTTTCAATAGTAATTATTACAGTACTACTCAATCTGCAGTTAACTGTATATGCAGATGCAGAACTGAGGATCCAGAAAGCTGACCGTAAGTTATATGTGGATTTTCTATAGTGAGAAGGGTCAGTGCTCCTAACCCCCAAGTTGTTCAAGGTTCAACTGTGTATCTTATGCATATTAAGCACTCTGGGATAAAGTATGTTAGTAACACCAATTCACAAGCATGGTTTTACTTGGTTGGTTATTGCATTGAGCTCAATAATGCACCCAGGTCGAGCAGTAGACTGTTGGCTCACAATATTAAACACTTCTCCAATAAGTTTCTGTAAAAAAAAAAAAAAAAAAAAAGTTAATGATCAACAACATATGAATCTACTGTCAATATGACACAGCATCTCGGACATTAAAGGCCCTTCTAAACATTCACTGACTAACAAATGGCAATTCATACATTCAAAGAAATATTTCAACTTTCTTTACTCATTCTCATTTTAAAAATTAACTAAGGAAAAAACTCTATAGTGTTTACATAAACAGTATATAACTTCAAGGCATCTAGTTCTTTGAACATGTCTTCATTTAGCAACCTTAATGCTCCATGAGAGATCTGGCTGAGGATCTAGCCCTATGCCTATGTGTATGGTTTGCAGATCTGCAACGCCATTTAAAAGTACAACCCTGCCAGATCGAAGATAAGGGCGAAGGTTGAGAAGTGGGACTCTGTGTCTTGGGATGGGGATGTGTAAACTAAGAGGAAGCCTAACTTTGAATCCCAAAACCCCAAAACCTTTCTGCTGAAAAAAGCAGTTTTCCCTCTCCCTCCTTCCAAGCAGCCTTCTCTAGCATAAAAACTGAGATGCCGGGTTTCCCTTGTGGCGCAGTGGTTGAGAGTCTGCCTGCCGATGCAGGGGACACGGGTTCATGCCCCGGTCCGGGAAGATCCCACATGCCGCGGAGCGGCTGGGTCCGTGAGCCATGGCCGCTGAGCCTGAGCATCCGGAGCCTGTGCTCCGCAACGGGAGAGGCCACAACAGTGAGAGGCCCGCGTACCGCCAAAAAAAAAAAAAAAAAAAAAAACTGAGATGCCCATTCTCCTCAGCACCACCTCCACTATTTACTACCTTCAGGCCACTAAGAGGAATAAGATCCCAGCTTAGCCTAGGAGTCTAAGTACAAGGTTGGCTATGGGAGAGCAGCATATACACCAGAGCTGTAGGATCTTTCCAATTTGTATCAGCAGAATTCCAGAGTGCATGAATGGGAAGAGATTATAGGGTTATTAGACAAAGGAGGACAAAATATGTGCTTGGGTAGGGCTGAATTTATTGTTATGGGTATATTCACCCAAGATTCAGGATTTAAAATGTTGGCTGAGACACCCGGAAGTGGTGCCAACGGTCTGCTGGGTTTGTCCACTTGAAATCTGGACTCAACTGTGGCCTACAGTTGGTGAGATTAAAACACCGGAATTTCTCTAACACATCATGAATCTTAGCTACTTAAAGTGTGGTCACTAGACCAGCAGCAACAGCTTTTCATAAACGCAGACTCTCAGACCCCAAAGCTAACACATCTGCATTTTAACAAGCTCTCCAGATGATTCATGTGCCACCCCAACAGACTCCCCGTCGTCTCCATGCGTCCAGTACCCATCAACTACTCCCCATCCTGCAGATTAACCACTTTACCTCCCTGTCCAAAAATCTCTAGTGCCCCTAAATCCACAGAGTAAAATTCAAAATTCAAGATGTTTCTCATGGAATTCAAAAAAAAAAAGTTAGTCTCTACTCAGATCTACTAAAAATCTCATTTGAGGAAGAGCACAGCATGTGTCAACTTCTTGCTATACTTTAACTCAATATTAGTAGAGGAAGTAACTAGGAAAACTGCTGCTCTGACTTAAAAGGAAAAAAATGAGAATAATGGAAACCTGACAGAAAGTCATCATGTTATCTTAAGAGTTTAAGGTCAACAATAAGGGTAAGGCTCTGTAGTCTGTATTTTAAAAAGGCAAAAATCTCAGAATTAGGCAAGAATCTCAAAAATTTCAGCATGAGGCTCTGAAAGTCAAAGTGGCTCAAGGAGTCGGGAGGCTCAACAGACTTTGAAGGTTTCTGACTATGCAACTGCAGATATAACTTATGAGGAAAACAACTTGGTCAGTTTAGTGAGTTGAATAGTATCCCCTCAAAAACTCAGGTCCACCCAGAATCTCAGAATGTAATCTTATTTGGAAATGGGATGTTTGCAAATACAATCTGTTTAAGGTAAGGTCACATGGGATCAGGGAGATAAATCAAATGTCTGGTGTCCATATAAGGAGAGGAGAGGACACTCAGAGAAAATAAAGCTGCGTGAAAACAGAGACAGAGACTACAGTGCTACAGCTTCAAGTCTAGGAGCACCAAGTATTGCCAAGAGCCACCAGAAGCTAGAAGAGGCAAGAAAGCTTCTTCCCCTAGAGCCTTCAGGAAGAACATGGACCTGCTAACACCTTGATTTCAGACTAAATGTACTGCAAATATAAATATATTTGCATACCAAATATATGCAAACAGCAGAACTGCAGAACATGTGAAACAAAAACTCATAGAACTGAAAGGAGAAATGGACAAATTCACAATTACAGTTGGAGACTTCAACACCCTTCTCACAACAGCTGATAGAGAGCTACACAAAAAATTAGCAAAGGGGCTTCCCTGGTGGTGCAGTGGTTAGGAATCCACCTGCCAATGCAGGGGACACGGGTTCAAGCCCAGGTCTGGGAAGATCCCACATGCCGTGCAGCAACTAAGCCCACGTGCCACAACTACTGAAGCATGCACACCTAGAGCCCATGCTCCACAACAAGAGAAGCCACTGCAATGAGAAGCCCATGCACCACAACGAGCCCCTGCTCGCTGCAACTAGAGAAAGCCTGCATGCAGCAACGAAGACCCAACACAGCCAAAAGTAAAATAAATTAAAAAAAAAACTTAGCAAAGAACTAGAAGAACTCAACAATACCATCAATCAAAACAGAATCAGACACTGACAGAACACCCAATCCAACAACAGCAGAATATATACTTTTCAAGTGCCATGAAATGTATACTAAGATACACCATGTTCTGGGCCATAAAACAAACCTCAATACATGTAAAAGGAATAAAATCATAAGAGTGTGTTCTCCTACCACAATGGGATCAAACTAGAAGTCAGTAACAGGATAACAGGAAAATCTCTAAACACTTGAAACTAAATAGCGTACTTCTAAATAATCCATGGAATAGGAATTCTCGAGGAAAATCATAGTGAACTGAATGAAAATAAAAATCCTACTTATAATGCTTCTCAGGACTGAGACAAAAACTTATAGCACTAAATGCATACATTACAAAATAAGAACAGGGGAGACCCTCAAGATGGCGGAGGACTAAGACATGGAGATCGTCTTCCTCCCCACAAATACATCAGAAATACATCTACATGTGTAACTGCTCCTACAAAACACCTACTGAATGCTGGCAGAAGACCTCAGACTTCCCAAAAGGCAAGAAACTCCACACGTATGTGAGTAGGGCAAAAGAAAAAAGAAAAAACGAGACAAAAGAATACGGTTGGAACCTGCACCTCTGGGAGGGAGCAGTGAAGGAGGAAAAGTTTCCACACACTAGGAAGCCCCTTCACTGGTAGAGATGGGGTGGGCGGGGGAGATGTTTCGGAGCCACGGAGGAGAGCTCAGCAACAAGGGTACAGAGGGCAAAGTGGACAGATTCCCGCAGAGAGGATCAGTGCTGACCAGCACTCACCAGCCTGAGAGGCTTGTCTGCTCACCCACCAGGGCAGGTAGGGGATGGGAGCTGAGGCTCAGATTTCGGAGGTCAGATCCCAGGGAGAGGACTGGGGTTGGCTGCGTGAACACAGCCTGAAGGGGGCTAGTGCGCCACGGCTAGCCGGGAGGGAGTCTGGGGGAAAGTCTGGAACTGCCTAAGAGGCAAGGGACCACTGTTTCGGTGTGCACAAGGAGAGGGGATTCAGAGCACCGCCTAGATGAGGTCCAGAGACGGGCGCAAGCCGTGCCTATCAGTGCGGACACCAGAGACGGGCATGAAACGCTAAGGCTGCTTCTGCAGCCACCAAGAAACCTGTGTGCAAGCACAGGTCACTATCCACACCTCCCCTCCCAGAAGCCTGTGCAGCCCGCCACTGCCAGGGTCCCATGATCCAGAGGCAACTTCCCCGGGAGAATACATGGTGCACCTCAGGCTGTTGCAACGTCACACCAGCCTGTGCCACTGCAGGCTCGCCCCGCATTCCATACCCTCCCTGCCCCTGGTATGAGTGAGCCAGAGCCCCCTAATCAGCTGCTACTTTAACCCCATCCTGTCTGAGCGGAAGAATAGATGCCCTCAGGTGACCTACATGCATAGGCGGGGCCAAATCCAAAGCTGAACCCCAGGAGCTGTGCAACCAAAGAAGAGAAAGGGAAATCTCTCCCAGCAGCCTCAGGAGCAGCAGATGAAATCTCCACAATCAACTTGATGTACCCTGCATCTGTGGAATACCGAAGTAGACAACAAATCATCCCAAAATTGAGGTGGTGGACGTTGGGAGCAACTGTAGACTTGGGGTTTGCTTTCTGCATCTAATTTTTTTCTGGTTTTATCTTTACATTAGTTTAGTATTTAGAGTTTATTATTATTGGTAGACTTGTTTATTGATTTGGTTGCTCTCTTCCTTTTTTTTTAATACATATATTTTTTTTTCCTTTTTCCCTTTTTGGAGTGTGCATGTGTGTATTTCTTTGTGTGATTTCTGCCTGTATACCTTTGTTTTTACCATTTATCCTAGGGTTCTGTCTGTCCGTTTTCTTTGTTGTGTTCTTTTTGTTTGTTTGTCTTATTAGTATAGTTTTTAGCGCTTGCTATCATTGGTGGATTTGTATTTTGGTTTGGTTGCTCTCTTCTTTCTTTTCTTTATTACTTTTTAACGTTTTTTATTTTTAGTAATTTAAAAAAATTTTATTTTAATAACTTTATTTTATTTTATTTTTTTTCTTTCCTTTTTTCTCCCTTTTCTTTCAGCCGTGTGGCTGGCAGGGTCTTGGTGCTCTGGCCAGAGGTCAGACCTGAGCCTGTGAAGTGGGAAAGCTGAGTTCAGGACATTGGTCCACCATAGACCTCCAAGCTCCATGTAGTATCAGATAGCAAAACCTCTCCCAGGGATCTCCATCTCAACGCTAAAACCCAGCTCCACTCAATGACCAGCAAGCTACAGTGCTGGACACCCTATGCCAAACAACTAGGAAGACGGAAGACAACACCACCCATTAGCAGAGAGGCTGTCTAAAATCATAATAAGGTCACAGACACACCAAAATACACCACCAGATGCGGTCCTGCCCACCAGAAAGACAAGATCCAGCCTCATCCACCAGAACACAGACACCAGTCCCCACCACCAGGAAGCCTACACAACCCACTGAACCAACCCTAGCCACTGGGGACAGACACCAAAAACAACGGGAACTACGAACCTGCAGCCTGCAAAAAGGAGACCCCAAACACAGTAAGTTAAGCAAAACGAGAAGACAGAGAAACACACAACAGATGAAGGAGCAAGGTAAACACCCACCAGACCAAACAAATGAAGAGGAAATAGGCAGTCTACCTGAAAAAGAATTCAGAGTAATGATAGTAAAGATGATCCCAAATCTTGGAAATAGAATGGAGAAAATACAAGAAACGTTTAACAAGGAACTAGAAGAACCAAAGAGCAAACAAACAATGATGAACAACACAATAAATGAAATTAAATATTCTCTAGAAGGAATCAATAGCAGAATAACTGAGGCAGAAGAACGGATAAGTTACCTAGAAGATAAAATAATGGAAATAACTACCGCAGAGCAGAATAAAGAAAAATGAATGAAAAGAATGGAGGACGGTCTCAGAGACCTCTGGGACAACATTAAACGCACCAACATTCAAATTATAGGAGTCCCAGAAGAAGAAGAGAAAAAGAAAGGGACTGAGAAAATATTTGAAGAGATTATAGTTGAAAACTTCACTAATATGGGAAAGGAAATAGTTAATCAAGTCCAGGAAGCACAGAGAGTCCCATACAGGATAAATCCAAGAAGAAACACGCCAAGACACATATTAATCAAAATATCAAATATTAAATACAAAGAAAAAATATTATAAGTAGCAACGGAAAAACAACAAATAACATACAAGGGAATCCCCATAAGGTTAACAGCTGATCTTTCAGCAGAAACTCTGCAAGCCAGAAGGGAGTGGCAGGACATATTTAAAGTGATGAAAGGGAAAAACCAAGATTATTCTACCCAGCAAGGATCTCACTCAGATTCAACAGAGAAATTAAAACCTTTACATACAAGCAAAAGCTAAGAGAATTCAGCACCACCAAACCAGCTTTACAACAAATACCAAAGGAACTTCTCTAGGCAAGCAACACAAGAGAAGGAAAAGACCTACAATAACAAACCCAATTAAGAAAATGGGAATAGGAACATACATATCGATAATTACCTTAAATGTAAATGGATTAAATGCTCCCACCAAAAGACACAGACTGGCTGAATGGATACAAAAAAGACCCATATATATGCTGTTTACAAGAGACCCACTTCACACCTAGGGACACATACAGACTGAAAATGAGGGGATGGAAAAAGATATTCCATGCAAGTGGAAATCAGAAGAAAGCTGGAGCAGCAATTCTCATATCAGATAAAATATAGACTTTAAAATAAAGATTATTACAAGAGACATAGAAGGACACTACATAATGATCAAGGGATCAATCCAAGAAGAAGATATAACAATCTTAAGTATTTATGCATCCAACACAGGAGCACTTCAATACATAAGGCAAATGCTATCAGCCATAAAAGGGGAAATCAACAGTAACACAATCATAGTAGGGGACTTTAACACCCTACTTTCACCAATGGACAGATCATCCAAAAAGAAAATAAATAAGGAAACACAAGCTTTAAATGACACATTAAACACATTAATTAAACAATTAATTTGTAAATATCAAATTAATTTATATTTACAGGACATTCCATCCAAAAACAACAGAATACACTTTCTTCTCAAGTGCTCATGGAACATTCTCCACGATAGATCATATCCTGGGTCACAAATCAAGCCTCGGTAAATTTAAGAAAACTGAAATCATATCAATTATCTTTTCTGACCACAGTGTTATGAGACTAGATATCAATTACAGGAGAAAAGTCTGTAAAAAATACAAACACATGGAGACTAAACAATACACTAGTTAATAACCAAGAGACCAGTGAGGAAATCAAAAAATTCCTAGAAACAAATGACAATGAAAACTCGAAGACCCAAAACCTATGGGATGTGGCAAAAGCCGTTCTAAGAGGGCAGTTTATAGCAATACAATCCTAGCTCAAGAAACAAGAAACATCTAAGAAAACAACCTAATCTTACACCTAAAACAATTAGAGAGAGAACAAAAAAAAACCCCAAACTTAGCAGAAGGAAATAAATCATAAAGATCAGACCAGAAATAAATGAAAAAGAAATGAAGGAAATGACAGCCAAGATCAATTAAACTAAAAGCTGGTTCTTTGAGAAGATAAACAAAATTGATAAACCATTAGCCAGACTCATCAGGAAAAAAAGGGAGAAGACTCAAATCAATAGAATTACAAATGAAAAAGGAGAGGTAACAACTGACACTGCAGAAATACAAAGAATTATGAGAGATTACTACGAGCACCTATATGCCAATAAAATGGACAACCTGGAAGAAATGGACAAATTCTTAGAAAAGCACAACCTTCTGAGACTGAACCAGGAAGAAACAGAAAATATAAACAGACTGATCAGAAGCATTGAAATTGAGACTGTGATTTAAAATCTGCCAACAAACAAAAGCCCAGGACCAAATAGCTTCACAGGCAAATTCTATCAAACATTTAGAGAAGAGCTAACACCTATCCTTCTCAAACTCTTCCAAAATACAGCAGAAGGAGGAACACTCCAAAACTCATTCTACGAGGCCACCATCACCCTGATACCAAAACCAGACAAAGATGCCACAAAGAAAGAAAACTACAGGCCAATATCACTGATGAACATAGATGCAAAAATCCTCAACAAAATACTAGCAAACATTATCCAATAACACATTAAAAGGATCATACACCATGATCAAATGGGGTTTATCCCAGGAATGCAAGGATTTACCAATATACACAAATCAATCAATGTGAAAATCCATATTAACAAATTGAAGGAGAAAAACCATATCATCATCTCAATAGATGCATAAAAAGCTTTTGACAAAATTCAACACCTGTTTATGATAAAAAAACCCTCCAGAAAGTAGGCACAGAGGGAACTTACCTCAACATAATAAAGGCCATATATGACAAACACACAGCCAACATCATTCTCAATGGTGAAAAACTGAAACCATTTCCTCTAAGATCAGGTACACGACAAGGATGTCCACTCTCACCACTGTTATTCAACATAGTTTTGGAAGTTTTAGCCACAGCAATCAGAGAAAAAAAAGAAATAAAAGGAATCCAAATTGGAAAAAGAAGTAAAGTTGTCACTCTTTGCAGATGACATGATACTATATATAGAGAATCCTAAAGATGCTACCAGAGAACTACTAGAGCTAATCAACGAATCTGGTAAAGTTGCAGGATACAAAATTAATGCACAGAGATCTCTGGCATTCCTATACACTAATGATGAAAAATCTGAAAGGGAAATTAAGGAAACACTTCCATTTACCACTGCAACAAAAAGAATAAAATACCTATGAATAAACCTACGTAACGAGACAAAAGACCTGTATGCAGAAATCTATAAGACACTGATGAAAGAAATTAAAGATGATACAAATAGATGGAGAGATATACCATGTTCTTGGATTGGAAGAATCAACATTGTGAAAATGACTATACTACCCAAAGCAACCTACAGATTTAGTGCAATTTCTATCAAAATACCAATGGCATTTTTCACAGAACTACAACAAAAAATTTCACAATTTGTATGGAAACACAAAAGACCCTGAATAGCCAAAGCAATCTTGAGAAAGAAAAATGGAGCTGGAGGAATCAGGCTCCTGGACTTCAGACTATAGTACAAAGCTACAGTAATCAAGACAGTATGGTACTGGCACAAAAACAGAAACATACATCAATGGAACAGGATAGAAAGCCCAGAGATAAACCTATGCACATATGGTCACCTTATCTTTGATAAAAGAGGCAAGGATATACAATGGAGAAAAGACAGCCTGTTCAATAAGTGGTGCTGGGAAAATTGGACAGCTACATGTAAAAGAATGAAATTAGAACACTCCCTAACACCATACACAAAAGTAAACTCAAAGTGGATTAAAGACCTAAATGTAAGACCAGACACTATAAAACTCTTAGAGGAAAACATAGACAGAACACTCTGACATAAATCACAGCAAGATCCTTTTTGACCCACCTCCTATGGAAATGGAAAAAAAACAAGAATAAACAAATGGGACCTAATGAAACTTCAAAGCTTTTGCACAGCAAAGGAAAACATAAACAAGACGAAAAGACAACACTCAGAATGGGAGAAAATATTTGCAAACGAAGCAACTGACAAAGGATTAATCTCCAAAATTTACAAGCAGCTCATGCAGCGCAATATCCAAACAACCCACTCCAAAAATGGGCAGAAGACCTAAACAGACATTTCTCCAAAGAAGATATACAGATTGCCAACAAACACATGAAAGGATGCTCAACATCACTAATCATTAGAGAAATGCAAATCAAAACTAAAATAAGGCATCCCCTCACACCAGTCAGAATGGCCATCATTAAAAAATCTACTAACAATAAATGCTGCAGGGAGTGTAGAGAAAAGGGAACTCTCTTGCATTGTTGGTGGGAATGTAAAGTGGTACAGCCACTATGGAGAACAGTATGGAGGTTCCTTTAAAAACTAAAAATAGAACTACCATATGACCCAGCAATCCCACTACTGGGCATATACCCTGAGAAAACCAGACTTCAAAAAGAGTCATGTACCACAATGTTCATTGCAGCTCTATTTACAATAGCCAGGACATGGAAGTAACCTAAGTGTCCATCGACAGATGAATGGATAAAGAAGATGTGGCACATATATACAATGGAATATTACTCAGCCATAAAAAGAAATGAAATTGAGTTATTTGTAGTGAGTGGATGGACCTAGAGTCTCTCATAGAGAGTGAAGTCAGTCAGAAAGAGAAAAACAAATACCATATGCTAATACAAAGATATGGAATCAAAAAAAAAAAAAAGTGGTTCTAATGAACCTAGGGACAGGACAGGAATAAAGACACAGACGTAGAGAATAGATTTGAGGACATGGCCAGGTGGAATGGTAAGCTGGGACAAAGCGATAGAGTGGCATGTACATATATACACTACCAAATGTAAAATAGATAGGTAGTGGGAAGAAGCCGCATAGCACAGGGAGATCAGCTCGGGGCTCTGTGTCCACCTAGAGGGGTGGGATAGGGAGGGTGGGAGGGAGGGAGACACAAGAGGGAGGAGATATGGGGATATATGTGTATGTATAGCTGATTCACTTTGTTATAAAGCAGAAACTAACACACCATTGTAAAGCAATTATACTCCAGTAAAGATGTTAAAAAAATAATAATGTAAGATATTCACTACATGTTGAAATTCTGTTTTGGATATATTGGATTAATGAAAACATGCTATAAAAGTAATATCACCAGTTTCTTTTCACTTTTAAATGGTTGCTAGAAAATTTTTAAGTTACATGTATGGCTCACTTTATATTTCTATTGTACATTGCTGTTCTAGAAGCATCAAGAGAAAGAGCGAGAGAGGGAGGGGTTACTAATAAGAGTATTATAGGTATAAGACCTCTTATCAAAACACTGGAGGACAGAAATAACAGTCTCTAAATTTCTGAGGGCAAAAAAAAGATCTTAAATCTAGAATTTAATATCCAGCCAAACTTATCAATTAAATATGAAGGGAAAGGGACTTCCCTCGTGGTCCAGCAGTTAAGACTCTGTGCTCCCAATGCAAGGAGCCCAGGTTCAATCCCTACTCAGGGAACTAGATCCCACATGCTGCAACTAAAAGCCTGTATGCCGCAAATAAGACCCGGGGCAGCCAAATAAATATTTTAAAAAATAAATATGAAGGTAAAATAAACACTTTTCCAGCCATGTTGGATTCAGACTGATTTCAGAATCCTTATCTACCAGGCAACCTTTCTTTTTAAAAAATTTACAGTATTTGAGGATGTAATCTATCGACAGTACAGGAGAGAAAAGCAGCTCATGGTCCAGGAAACAGTGGTGGAATTCCAGGTGTGAAACGAAGAGGATGACACATCTGCAGCAACCCGAAAAACACAGCTCAAATTAAAACACCAGCTCAAAAGACCCTAAAAGGAATTCCTCCAAGAAGAGAAAGAGGAAGATTTAACAGGCAGGACAATTAAGAAGCTGGGAGCTCTTAGCCCAGTGGGGAAGAAGACTTAGGTTTTTTTTTTTCCTCTCAACAAGAAAAAAGAAGCCCAAGAAATTAGAAATGCCAAGAAAACAACTGAAAAATTAGAGAAAAAAAGTTTTGATTCAAATACAAGACGAGCAAAACTGTGGCCTGATCACTTGATGGAATATAATAGAGGTCATTTGACTTTAACCCTTTGGACATTCTCCGTTGAGAGAATCTGTGACAAATCAGTGACAAATAGTTGAAATGATCACATTTACATAATTGTAATTAGATGGTTACTAGTTTCAATTTTTAAAATCAAACCATAAGACCTAATTTTAGTTATAGAATAGAACATGCATGTCATAAAAGACATTGTAAAGGTAATGCTCCAGCTGGCAGAAGTCAAGTTGAGAGCAGGAGGAGGGAAGGGTGAGTGCAGGGGTGCAACTTTCTTCATTTTACTTTGGGATGATACAAGAGATACTGTGTAAAGAAGACGGAATGAAATACAGGATTATGTATACATCACTTAAAAGTATAAAGGCAGCCAACAGAAAAACCACACACACTAATACAACTAGCAAAACTCAGTGGAGAGAGAGAGGCAAGTGGAATGTGAGCTGAATTCCCTGTCTATCAAAGAAGATGGAAATGACTTGATTTCTACTGCTGGTAAATTAAGAAACTGAAATCTAAGCATATCATTTAGAATTATGGTGGTAACTTATCAAAAGAATTAAAAACAAAAGGTTTAAAGGGGTTTCCAATAAAGTGTGGGACCTGGATAGGGGAGGTGATACAGAGTTTTTATTTAATAACAGTACAGTATATGCTGTTTGAATTTTGAAACTGTGCACACATTTAAAAATGTTTTTGAAAATACATTTATAAAAACTTGATGTTAATAGGTATAAAGAAAGCCTCAATTAAAGAGTAATTCTTCCCTAAAAAAAAAAAAGAAAATAAGAACAGTTTCAAATCAAGAATCTAAGCTCCACCTGCTATATAAAATAAAGAAAGAAAGAAAAGAACAAAAGAAAAGGAAAAAATAAAAGAATCTAAGCTCCTAGGACTTCTCTGGCAGTCCAGTGGTTAAGACTTCATGCTTCCACCACAGGGGGCACGGGTTCGATCCCTGGTTCAGGAACTAAGATACAACATGCTGCACAACTTGGCCAAAAAAAAAAAAAAAAAACCAGAACCTAAGCTCCTATCTCAAGAAACCTAGTAAACGAAAACCAAAATAAATCAAGCGTAAGGAAGAAAATAATAAAGATAGGGCAGATACTAATGAAAATTAAAACAAAACCAAAGCATTCAGTGAAACAAATAGCTGGTTCTTTAAAAACATCAATAAATTAACAAACTTCCAGCTGAAAAGAAAAAAACAGGGAAGATGCTAATAACCATATTGTTAGCATGTGCCCCTGATGTAACACAAGAAGCGTACTTCACACACCTGAGGTATTTTTCCCCAAAACTCATAACTCCAGTCTAACCATGAGAAAAATAGCAGACAAACTCAAGTCAAAGGAAAATACAATAAAATATCTCACCGGTACTACCCAAAACTGTCAAGGTCATGAGAAAAAGCTGATGAAGATGAAGAAAACTTAGAAACTGTCCAAGATCAGAGAAGACTTAGGAGACATGACAACTAAATGTAATATGGTTTTGTGGATGAAGTCCTGGAACATTAGTGGAAAAGGACATTTGTGGGAAAAAATCAGTTAAGTCTTAATAAAGTCTGGGGTTTAATTAATCATATCACACCAATAACTGTTTCTTAGTTGTGACAAATGTATTCTGGTAATATAAGATGTTAACGATAGGGGTATATGGAAACTGCAGTATATCTCCAACTTTTCTGTAAACCTAAAACTATTCTAAAATTAAAGATTTGTTTGAAAAATTAAGTCACTGAATTAATTATTGTTTTCAGAGTACAAAGAGAAAGAGAAAGATAGGCTCATTAACAGAGGCTGATGGTTTAATGTTAATAAAGATCAGGAGAATAAAGAACTCCTAATTCCTACTTTGTCTCTGGTCTTCTATTTCAAGAATTTAGCTTGCAAAAGTAAAAAGGACCAAAAATTTTCTACAATGAATAAGTATTACTTTTTAAGTTTAAAAAAAATAATGAAAAAGGAGGGTTTAAGAAAAAAGTACATTGGTAAGTACATTGGAGCAGAAGACCAAGATAAATTTTAGAATTCCAAGAATGTATCCAACTGCTCTAAATGAATGTATACTTTCCTGGAAAAGATACTGCCCAGGTTATTGAGAAATTTTGCCAATGAGAACAATGAGCTACAGAGGATGTTCTCTCTGAGAAATCATGGGGATTGCCACAGCCAAAAGACTAAAAACAGGCAAAGATTCCAGTTTTCAAAAAGGAAAATAACATACTTCTGTAAGTCAGAATAAAGAGGCTGATGTCTATCTAGTACAACGTTTTAGTCATCAAGAGACATTAGGATACACACATTCGACCTACTATACATTAAAACAATCATCTCCTACAAATCTGACTTCCTTTTTTGACTGCAAAAGATTTGGCAGACAGGGTGTATTTTACTTCAGTGAAGTACACCACAAGCTGCCTCATGCAAATCCTTGGGATAAGCTGGAGAAATATTCTAGACAATAAAAATGGAGAAACAGGGCTTCCCTGGTGGCGCAGTGGTTGAGAGTCCACCTGCCGATGCAGGGGACACGGGTTCGTGCCCCGGTCCGGGAAGATCCCACATGCCACGGAGTGGCTGGGCCTGTGAGCTATGGCCGCTGAGCCTGCGTGTCCGGAGCCTGTGCTCTGCAACGGGAGAGGCCACAACAGTGAGAGGCCCGCGTACCGCAAAAAAAAAAAAAAAAAAAAAAAAAAATGGAGAAAGATTTCAAATGTATACTGCTAGGTTCTTTCTTCAGTCCAGTACTGTTTAACATTTCTGTAATTGACTTAGATGAAGATGTAGAACAACACTCATCAAATAGGCCAGTGATATAAGTCATAAAGCAGTAACACATAAAGCAGTAACAGAATCTGGATTCAAAAGGATACTGAAAGGATGTACTGTGGAGCTGAGCCTAGCAAGGTGAAATGTAATAGGGAAATAAGACTATATTTGGGTCCCAAATTCAAATGCACAAATACAGAATGGCTTACTAGCAAAAAAAAAAAAAGACTCCGTGATATTTAATTGAAAGTCAGCTCAATATGAATCACATACAAAGAATGTGGCGTGCCTGCCCAAACATAATAGTATCTACTGAGAGACGGCACAGTACTGCTATATTCTAGTGATCCTACGATGCCCCGTGTATAAACAAACGGAAAACTGCTCAGAAGAGTAACCAGGGTCAAATATATAAGTTAGATAAATTTATAGGCAGAGGAGCAGCAGGTTTGGCCTGAGGAAAAAAATTGAGGGGTTCCAACATAGGTGTCTGAGGTGCTCTCACATGTAAGAAATCTTAGACTTATTCTAAATGGAACTAAAGCTAACAAGTAGAATTTAAGGATTACAAGTTTAATTTCAATATAATAGTGATGGTAATTCAAAGACAGAATGAGCTGCGTTTAGAGTTGAGCTTCCCTCCTTGGGGGCCAGATGACAAATTGGCAGGAATGTGGTAGAGACAAAGTATCAGATGGCTGGTTAGACTAGGGGACCTTTAAATCTTCCAACTCTATAATTTTAAAGATGCTACTTTTCTAGACTTTCTCTATGCCGAACTTGTGGCTTCAGTCCAATTACCACTGTTTCTGGAACAAGCCTTATTTATACACGTACTTTCCTGTATCCACTCAGGCTATTCTATCACTCAGCAAAGACCAAGGATTTGTCTTTCTGCATCTATCAAAAATGAACTCAAATACTGTCCTTAATAAAAACCTCTATGCCTACCCTACTCTGATCTCTCTTGCCCCTGAATTATGAAATAGTGTTTGGCAGTTAATTACATACCAACTTCAGACACCTCTGCTTCTGTCTTAAACCGTTATTTAACCTTTTATAATAATTTCTCTCCTCTGCTAAATTTAAATCCCCTTAAAGGCAGACACTGTATTCCCTACACGTCTAGGGGTACACGGCAGACATTCAAAACCAGTCTTTGAGGGACTTCCCTGGTGGCGCAGTGGTTAAGAATCCGCCTGCCAATGCAGGGGACACGGGTTTGAGCCCTAGTCCGGGAAGATCCCACATGCCGCGGAGCAACTAAGCCCATGCGCTACAACTACTGAGCCTGTGCTCTAGAGCCCACGAGCCACAACTACTGAAGCCTGTGCGCCTAGAGCCCATGCTCCGCGACAAGAGAAGCCACCGCAATGAGAAGCCTGTGCACCGCAACGAAGGGTAGATCCCGCTCGCTGAAACTAGAGAAAGTCCATGCGCAGCAATGAAGACCCAATGCAGCCATAAGTAAATAAATAAATTAATTAAAATTAAACAAAACAAAAACAGTCTTTGATTTTCAATATTGGAAACATTTTTATTAGAACAGTTATTTTATTAAAAGGCACGTTTTTATAGGTAAATGGAAAATTCACTATTCAAATCTGAGTACTGACTAATATGCATGACTTGCAGTTCAAATAGAGAACTACCAGAATGAGACATTGTCACCCACTGATAACATATTCTAACCAGAGGACTTTTAAAATAGTGAATCAAGCTCAGAAAAGTTCAAATTTTCCAACCTAAACATAGAGGTTGGTAAAGCTGCCTTTCTTGAGCAAAAAAAGATTAACAGAACCAAACTAAAGGTGAAAAATGTCAAGAAAAAAATCACATTTTAGAAAAAAAATCGTATTTATTTCTTTAAATGTAAAACGTATTGATGTGTGATGTGATATACAGACTGTAATTTTTTTTTTCTTTTTGGCCACACTGTGTGGCTTGTGGGATCTTAGTTCCTCAACAAGGGACTGAACCTGGGCCACAGCAGTGAAAGCGCCAACAGACTGTAATTTTGATTCATGTAAATTGGAACACAAGTTAAGAGAAAACAAACTAGTCACACAGAGCCCAGAACAGATGCTCACTCCCTGAACACCAACTAACAAATAAACGTCCTAGACAAATTAAAAGAGAATTCCTTATTAGCTTAGATATATTAATAAAGATTAAGAAATACTTACTGAAGATTCTGGATCTGACAGTTCATCCAATAATTTTCTTGCATCTACCACAGCTTGGTAAAGTCTCAGATTTTTGCCATCAGAAGCAACAAAGCAAGCACTCGCAGAATTGCAATATGTGCCTGAGAAAGTAAACACTTTGCATTATAATATATAGTTTATTTTTATTACTGGCTGAAGTATGAGAAAAAATATTCACACTTCTCTTTTTAGACATAACCATGGTCCAGAAACACAGATACAATTAATAGATATAAAATTATTAACCAAAAAAATTCAACAGATAGGTTATGAGAGGGAAAAGATGAAAAACAAAAGTCTAGAAACTCTAAACTTAAGTCTGATGCCTACATTCTGAATACTTATTAAAAATCTTCCTAATGACAAATACAAATCATTTTGTATATAAATAACTGTTTTAAAGCTTTTATTAATTTCACTATTAAAATGAACACTTACCAAGACAGTAACTAGGAATAAGAGTTGGAAGCCAAGCAACATTAGAGAAGGCTGAAGTATGTAAAGAGTTAATTCGTGCCAACTCCGATACTCCTCCAGTGTATGACAAAGGTCCTATTGGGTCCACGCGCCACAGAATAAGTTCACTGTAGATGGCATTCGGGTCGTGAAATGTACGTGTTGCTGCATTTCTGAGAGGTTGTTTCGAGGAACCTTTTATGTGTCTTACAGGATCCATTAATCTACCTAATTTATTGTCTGAGTCCCACTGAAAATCTGATTCAGGAGTCAGCAGAGCATTATGATGAGATGATGTCAATAATAATGGTAAAACTGAATGACATGCCAGGTCATTGAGGTGAAATCTATGACCACAATATCTAAATTTGTGAGATACAGTTAGAACAGTGGTAAAGGCAGACTTATCAGCAAAAGTGACTGCCCATTGATTTAAAGAGCCATCTATGTGTTTAGAGACCATCATTACTGTGGGAGCTAAAATGTTCATATTTGTACTGTGTGGTCCAGAATGCAGCTGTGATCCATGAGGACTGCATTCAGCCATCATGTCTTCGTGTAACAGAGTGTGGTGAGAATCTTTTGCAGCATTTATACAGGCATACATCATGATATTTTTACTAAGAGAGCTTGCATCACCAGATGGAAATGCAACAGGAATCCGAGAAGAAAAAGAAACCTGAAAAACACAATTACATGATTCAGTGCAAGCAGTCTGCCTCCTCTCAAAGTCTTCCAAAAATACTTCCATTTTCAAACTGTCAAACCTCAGCTTCCTAGCAAAATATATCATTTTCGACCTTATTATGGTCTAATCCTTTTCCTCTATTTATATAGTATCATATATTCATCGCGTATGAGAAAACTGAAGAAATAATTTCAAGTATTTGAAACCTGAAACTTGCCTGTACATCTAGATGACTACAACCATAAATCTAAACAAATACTGTTCAGAAAGATAACCGATAAAGATAGTAGATTTAATTAATAAAACTGAAGAAGTGGAGGTGATACATCCTGAGTCACATTTTTAGGGTAGTTTCTTAAGTTTATTCAAAATATTGTGAATTCCCAGAAAAAATGAATACACATACATTCAAGTACTCACTATCACATTTCAAAGCCAAATTCATTTTACTTAAATTAATCAAGTTTATAAAATCTGTGGTCATTGACCACCTTTGGTAGCAAGTTATTCTCTTCTCAGTTGCTTATCAAAAATAAAATCATCGAGTATTCTGAAAACCTGCTAAATCTGAATAGCAACTGTTTTACTTTTTTAAGAAGTGTAAAAATTGCTTCATCAGTAAAATATACCTGGACTTGTCTAAATATTCCAGGATTATATTCATCCAAATACTTTACATGCCACACTAGGAAGGTACCATCTACCGGGTGTATAGTAAAAAGCATGTCAGGATTCTTATTCCATTCAGTTAGCAGCATTTCGATCTTCCGATCAAGCAGGACTGTAGGCAGTGGCATTGGTACACTAGGTCGTGAACAGGTTCTAGGACTTCCCTCTCTTTCTCCATCTTCATGTTCTGATGATCCTGTACCTGCTTCAGATTCTCTATCCAGGGATAATTCTAAATCAGAAAATAAATTTATCAGTACATACTAACAGAAATACTATAAAAAATTCATTTACATACTAGACTATCAAATTCATTTACATACTAGACTATACTACAGAAAATCATTTACATACTAGACTATCAATAAATAGCATACTAACTTTAGAAATCATGAATCCCTTTTACAACTTATGGCCAGGAAAAAAAACCAAGGAAGGAAACTCTTTTCTGATCTGAACTGAAAATTACTACATTTCTTAGTTTTAGATAAATCAAAATTTCATTCACACTATCACATTATCTTTATTATTACCATTATTAGCAAAACCTGTTACCCCCACCAAAAGCATGGCTTCCAAAGTAATACATTACTCAAAGCAATATGTTATAACAAAGCAAAGTTAGATGGTAGATGGTCCATAGTAGATGGTCAGTAAAGACCTGTGGAATGAATGGAAAAGTGAAAAGGAAGGAGGGGAGGAAGGAAAGATTACAAACCAAAGGTGGTTTCACAAAAAGCTGTCAGCCTGTAAAAAAGAAAAATCTGAACACAGGATACTAACCATGGTCTAGTTTCATATGTAAACCCCTCTCTCTTTCCTCCTGTGAACATTCATCTTCTCTATCTCCTTTGTCGTTTTCATGATCCACCTGCTTTTCAGAAAGTTTTCGTAATTGCTGCATAAATATTTCAGTAGATGATGTAAAATGAAATTCTTTGTTGTTTAACCAATGAACTACAAAGCCCCCATTTCCATCATCAATGTTAAATACAGTGCCAACCAAGACATTTGGAATATCTGTGGAATCAAAAAAGATAAAATTTCAATGTGAATTTCTAATGTCTTTTAAAATATTACATGTGCCTATAAAGACTAATTCCATTACACAGAAAATGTGATAAACAAAAAGTAAACATAACTCTAGCACGGTTTGAAATTTTTAATTGAATTTAATGGTAAATGAACTAATGGCATAGACATACGGAATTAAATTACTAATTTAAAAACGAAACACACCAAATGCACAAACTTTTATTGAATCCTGGTTTGGGGATGAGGGAACAGAAAGACAAAACAGAAAAGCAAATCTAAAAGACATTTTTGAGATGACTGAAATTTAAATATGAACTGAATATCAGAGATTATGGAATTATTTCTAATTTTCTTAGGTATGATAATGATATTGTGATTATGTAAGAAAATTTCCTTATTCTTAGGAGATACTTGCTGAAGTATGTAAGGGTGATATGCCATGATATGTGTAACTTACTTTGAAAACATTAAGAAAAAATTTCTCTCACACACACACACACATATAAACATACATATGTGTGTATATACAGAGAGAATAAAGCAACTGGCAAAATGTTAGCAATTGTTGAATCAAAGTGGGTGAAATGAGTGTTCACTGTACTATTCTTCCAACTTTTCTGACTGTTTTAAACTTTCCTCAAAAGTCGGGGAAAAATAATGCCAAGAAAGAACACAGGAAGGCAAGCAAATTTCTAAGTATAGCAGATTTTCTCCATGTGGCGTAACTGAAATTCATGCTATAGATCAGTTCACGTAAAACAGTATAATTCAAAAAAAAAAAATCTCCTTAATCCCAAATCAAATTATAAATAATCCATTCAATAGAAAGAAAAAGAGACTGGGGGGGAAGCATCCAGATAACACTCTTTTGGAACTGTATTTGCTAAATACTTATCTTTATATAAATAAACATTTAAAAATAAAATCCTCTGCACCCTGAAGCAATAGACTTCCATTTCAATAAAATGTAACTATAACTTTATACAACTATAGTTCTTCCAGCAATGTAATATGAAACTAATAGGCCTTGTCATATGTTTTTCATGCAGAAAGAAAACAATGACCTTAAATAGAAGCTTTAAATATGCTCTTGCCAACAATGAACCTGCCTCAAAATACTTCTCAATGACATAGGAGGAAAAGAGCAAAAAGAAAACATCAAGGTTAGAAGAAACACTACCTTTCCCGAAGTGTAGGACAAGAAAGTCTATGAGGGTACAAAACAAGATATGCTGAAATATAAGGAAAACTATGCAAAAATATACTTTGATAAAGTTATAAAGAAGAGTTGAGAAGAAAGAATAATAGTGAAAATACAAAAGGGTGGGAAATCACACTAATTAACCAGGCTGCCACCACTTGTGTTCATCTCCAGGTTCAACTAAAGCTCTAATTACTTAGAAACTTTGCCATATTGTAGACAAACAATGGTGCTCAAAAATACTTATTTGAAGTTATTCCCTGAGGATCACACAGTCTCAATTTAAGAAATGGCACCTTATATTTCTGTTCCAATTAAGAAGTATTTTAAAAGGAAACATGGAGTATTAGCATAAAATTAGAAACAGGTTATAAAAGTAGTCCCACTTTTCTATTTATTTATCTTATTTCAGCAGATAAGAAATAAAACTTTACTATCCTTTACCTGTGGCGGGATTGATGCTCGCTGCAATGTGAAAATGACATAGTACATTTGCGTGATGGGAAATGTGTCTTTGAACCTCATGCGTTGCCATCTGGTCATGCATTAATTCAGTGTGCGTTACAAGAATGGAAGACTTCCTTTGTCCTTTCCTTAAATTTTTCAAATGGTGTATTGTCTAAAATAGAAAAATAATTACTAAATCCAAGTCTAGGAAGTAAAATAAGTGCTGATCAAAGTACTTTTGATTATTAAGGGTTTTACAATTTTCCTCTCTGTAAAACCTGACCATCTTAAGGGAAACTTTAACTACAATAGAACAACTTAATATATTCTCCACTGGTCTTGCAAATTTTATAGTTCAAGGCAGTAGTTGCTCAAAAACACTTATTATCTGCAGAAACCCCTATAAAGATTAGGAGTCCAAAGTCTAGTTTTTTCAGGATATTCCAGTACTGAGACGAAATTTACTAGTCATAAGGGTGTAAAAAAAAAAAAATTCCAAATCTTCCTACCAGGAAGAATATTCCTCCCCAAAATTCTCACTTAGAACTAAATAGCCAGCTAAATAATCTAATATATAACCTCTATTATAAAGACAAAAAGAGGGTACAAAAATACAGAATAACAAGGGGAACCTTAACTTAGATAAGAGTAGCCAGGAAAGACCCCATGAAAGTATTGACCTGTGGAATTTGTTCAAACTGAGATATGTGCCTATGATAAAAATTCTGTACTGGCATACTCCATCATCTGAACTATTCTGACACGGGACCATGTCAATTCTCAGCACAATCTTTTCTCCACACCATAACCCCACCACACAGCAATTCCTTATTCTGTCACTTAACAATACCGTGCTTAATAATAATATACCGTTCTTTTCCTTTGTTCCTTGCAATCAATGAAATAAAATGTGGCATCCTCTCAGTTCTTTCTGCAGTAAAATAAAACATCTGGTCCTTCCTTTCAATTCCACAGCCCTTGTCCCTTTTCATGTGAAAAACAGTGTCAGTTCTATGGCGTGTCCTCTGTCTCTGGTCTCCCCAGTTATTTCTTTGATTATACCTATCAAATTAGTTTCACTCAATCTTTGACATTTATCATTATTTTAAATTAGATTGCCAAGGCTGTGCTATATTGGTCAGTTATCTTCTCCTAGGAACAAAATGTATAATTTAAGTATATATAGAATTATATAGACCTTGCAGTTAGGGGTTTTATAGGAAAGGACATTAGAAAGCAAAATAGCTCATAAGTCAGATAATCAGGTTTTTTCTATTAAAAACAATTTTAACATTACTAATTGACAACATTTTATTAAAAGGCAGCAAAAATGTGTCAAATCACTGATTACATTTTATTTTTTCTTTTATTTTATGTAGCAGTTAATAATTCGATTTAACAAACACTTGAAAAGAAATATATTAGATAACATGGAGGATATAAAGATATCTAAAAGCCCTTAGTCTCCAAAAGCTCATATGTAATTTAAAGATAAAATGTTATACAAATATATATAAATTATTGTAAACATCTAGTAAATAAAGTACTTTTTCCCACTAATTTTCAATCAATAGCAAAACATAACTCTAACTGTTCTGACTTGTGCTTTAATTTCATTTATGCTTTAAATGTTGGAAAAAACTGTATAAATAGTGCCCAATCACAGAGAGCATCAGAGCAGGACTACTTTACATAAAACTTTAAAGGACCACATCCTTAGCCTATTAAACCCCCAAAATATTTTTGCTCGCCAAAACTGCAAAACCATTTTGGCTATGCAACCATTAAAGTGTTAATGTAAACGTGCAATGTAAAAGTATAATTAGTTATGTACAGAGATGTTTATAACACATTAAGTATAAAAAGCAAGTTATAAAACATTATTGCATAATATGATCTCAATCTTGTAAATAAAAAAAAATGTACAAACACATATTGGAATAGTTGGATTATAAACTCTACATTTTTTTCTTTTTCCTAATCTAATTTTAGAATAAGCATATACTCTTTGTGTAATAAAGTCACATGAAAAATTAAGAAAATTAGCAATCTAGGTTTACTATAATAAATTTCTGGTAATTTTTAATAATGTGTTTATCTCATTTTATTCGCTAATCATAATGGGCACAACAGTTCATACTATATTATAAATAATCTAATTTCTTAGAAAGCATTTTTGTTTTATATATAGTATTTAAAAACTAGAAAAATTATTTCACTTTCAAAATATTAAACCGTGAAAACTGTGCAATTATATAAGTTCACTTAATATCTTAACAACACCTTTATTCTTATTCATAATAGTCATATTTAATTAGAAAAATAAATGTAAAATTTAATCCTCGTGAAACAAAAGCAAAATATTTTTATTTTTAATCTGTTTATTTTTTTAAAGATTGCTGTGGTTTATTTTATTTATTTATTTTGCTGCGCCGCGCAGCTTGCGGGATCTTACTTCCCTGAACAGGGATCGAACCCAGGCCCCAGCAGTGAAAGCACCAAGTCCTAACCACTGGACTGCCAGGGAATTCCCCACAAAACATTTTTAATTACAACCAATTTCAAAGACTTTTACATGTTTTATTAATCAAAGTTGCCTACTCCTATAGATTTTCACACTCAACATGCAAACTGGAAGAATTAAATTTATACTATTTATCTAGACTACATATCTGAGATCATTACTGTCTATATCTGTCTTCTAAGTGACATAAAATAAGTGAGAATTCTTTGCCATTAATTTCGTCATTATGTATACCATGCACCATCTGCAACTTAGCTTATGAATTCCCACCATACTCACATTATCTTCAAGATTCATTTACCATTTTAAATAATACAGTACCTCAAGAGCATGTTGTACTCCGTCTTTGTGACTTCCAGCATGAGTAAGGCTGCTGGCAGTGCTGGAAGTGGTAGTCTCGCAAATCTGCTCACCCAAAAGACAGTCTTCTGGTAATACGGTTTCTGCCCACAGCCGGCAGACACCATCATGGCATGAAGTTAATAACACATTACAGACAGAACCTCTAATGATAAAGAGAAATGAACAAAAGTTACTGTGAGTATCAATAACATGAAAAATTAAAGGCTATTAATATTTAGTTCTTCATCCTTAAAGATGACATTAACGCAAAACAGTATGATCTATGTGTAGTTATTTTTCCAATAATGATAATGGATTTCTACTGACTATTTCACACTCTTACCAAACCCCATTTATTACCTGCTCAGACCTGCAAGGTGGTAGGCTGGACATAGGGTGCAATCAGTTACCATAAAATAAGAACAACCTAACTGTCCCTGACACTCACCTTAATTCATTAAACTTATGTCTTGAACAGCTAAACTAAATGACAGTATAGTATGCTTCCAATTGCTTTAGAAATTACATTGTGTGGAGAAAGAGTATCAATGGAAGAGCTTGAAATCACGCACAGTACGGCTGTGAACATCATAAAAACTAGGAAATGGTCCTGACGAAGGAAACAGAAATTAATGCCAGATTATACATGTGCTGCTTGAAAACAAGGCTCTGGAGGATTAGTATCTCCTAAACAAAACAAAGTAAACATCAAAAGAAAACCTACATTTCTGTCATTACAACTTGCAGAATGACCATAATAAAAGATCATTAATTATAATTAAACTATGTGGTTTATGGCAGTAGTTCCAGCATTTTGTTTTATCCTTCTTATAATCTAAACAGTTATAAATAGGTAAACAAACTTATTAATAATAAAACTGTAAGGAGACTATAAATTCAAACTATAAATCAATTTCCATTAAGTTAAGCAAAAATGTCACAGCATCAAGCAGCTGAAGTGGTTTAACCACTCATCGTGAAAAAAAAAATTTTCCCATTAAAAAAATGCTTACATACAATCTGACTCAGTCAAAGGTAAAGTGTTCTGCAAATGTTTTCCATAGATGCAAATAACTTAAACAGATTTAGAGTAACCTTTTATCTAGATTCCAAAAATGTATATATTCCCCATTTTATCATTTACTGAGCACCTCCATAATAGGTGTGCTGTATTTCCCATCAAGTGCAAACAGTGCTCAGATATATTTAGCAGATGAAATAACCCTTCCTCAAGAATGAATACAGATTTCTAAGCAAGCATTTTTAGAACTGTATATATAATACAGGAATCATTGGTATGAGCTGTTTTGTAGTTTGCTTTATCTTCTAAACACTTTTAAGAGATGGCTGTAACAATGAAGAAAAACTTATAATAAATCCTTTGAGAAGTTTCTGTTGATAGCCCTAAGATAAGAAAAACTTGGCCACTTTATTCACTGTATGTATATGATATGCCTTCCCAGAATGCATATTACTGACAGTTTATTACTATGTTTTATTCTCCCTCAGTGTGTGCTTTCCTGTTACTTGCAAACGTCTCCTTCCTGGAATCTACTGCTGCTGCTGATACTGACAATACCAGCTAACGCTGCCCTGGCACACACAATGTGCAAAGGCCTGTATAAGCATTCACACTCACTCACACATTTCAGTCTCATACAACTCTCTGAGGTAGGTACTACTACGGCCCCCATTCTACAGAGGCATGGAGAGCTTAAGAAATTTAGTCAAAAGCTCACGAAGCTGGTAACAACAGCAGAATCTGAAGTCAGGCAGTTGATGCCCAGAACCTCTGCTATTCATTGCCACCATGTCAATTAAAAGGACCTTTGTTTTCATTATTTCTATAAACATATAAGTAATACAAAATGAAGTTCTATGACACAGTTGTCTAACCTGGGCATATATTTGCTAGTTTTACGCCATGAAAAACCTGTCACAGCTCGCGGATGTGCCAAATAGACAAAGGAAAACTGGGTAGACGCCTGTCTCCTTTCCACTTCATGATGATCCGGAGGTATAATTGAAGACTTCCAACCAGTCATAGGGTACCACACTTTCAAAAGACAATCATCCTGTGAAAATATATAGGCCAATATAAAATTAATTTGTATCTACACATTTCAAAATTTAAGTGGTTCAAAGCAGCTTTAAAAATTAAGCTATATTGGTGTCAGTTTATCTCTTGTAAAAATAAAATACAGTGTGTGTGTGAAAAAAAATTAAGCTATATATAAAAACTAAAATGTGACCTATACATAATACAAAACTAAACCTAAAATGATGTTTATTATTCTAAATAATACCATTCTTGAGAAATAAATGGTCAGTGTGCTCATTATTAATCTTCTCTACACAAAGGTACTTTTCAAACAGAGATTGAAGCCAAATTCCCCCACTTCAATACACAAGGGTCACTGTAAAGAAAAGACTCTGGAACCAGATGCTAGCCTGGAAAGAAAGAAGCCATGTTATCTGTCACTGTTATCATCTTCTCCTTTTTGAAGAGATCTGAAAGGATGAGACAAACCTTTTTAAATATGAATTGCTTCTTACTCTAAATCAGGACTCAGCAAACTCTTCCTGTAAAAGGCCAAGTAAGTTAGGCTTTGTGGACCACACAGCCTGTGACACAGATTCTCCTTGGGTTGTTTTTTTTTTTTTTTCTTAGAACCCTTCAAAAATGTAAAATCCATTCTTGGTTCATGGGCCATAGTGTTCTGATTCCTACTCTAAATGATGAGAGGGCATCTAGGCAGTTTTTGGGAACCACTTCTATGCCCACTTAAGAAATTTAAAGGTATAACAATAGGCACTGACTTTATCATTTTACTTAGTTCGAAGAATTTTGTTAAAGGCCTAAATAATTTTATCTTATTTAACAGGAACTATCTCTTTTATAGTGCTTCATCCTCTATGGTGTACATGAAGGAAAATAAAAAACATTTATGTAAAAATCTCAATCTCTAAGAAACAATGAAATTATGTATAGGTCCAAATATTTTCACCTGGACTAGACAAAACACTTCTGTTTTTTTCCATCTTAGTATTCATTCTCAATCTATACTACATAATGTATGTTTCCACTAAGGTCTCATTTATTTGGATATTTGAATTACACAACAAATCTCTTTAAGTACTTATTCTGAGACAACCACTTAACAGTGCACTAGTTGCTTTCCTCCAAGTACTTTCTCCACCTTAGCATCACTTTCACCTTCTCAAATTTACAGCACAACCTATGGCAGTAGTTTCAGATTATGTACCACAAAAACCCTTGAGGTACCTGAGAGCCCTTAAGGAGTCATCAAGGAAAGTCAGAGAGCCTCCACAAGCCGAGCAATCAAGCCCCTTTTCCCATTCCCGCCAGCTTCCCCCTCAAATGAAGCAGCCTCACCATTGTCATGTTACTACCTAAAACTCTAAAACCACACAGAATTAAACTAGAAATCTGTACAAGAAAGATAGCTAGAAAATTCCCAAATATTTATAAACTAAACAAAAACACTTCTAAATTACAAGACAATTTTTTTTAATGTATTTATTTTATTTTTGGCTGCACTGGGTCTTTGTTGCTGCACGCAGGCTTTTCTCTAGTTGAGGTGAGCGGGGGCTACTCTTCATTGTGGTGTGCAGGCTTCTCATTGTGGTGGCTTCTCTTGTTGTGGAGCATGGGCTCTCGGTGCGTGGGCTTCAGTAGCTGTGGCTCGAAGGCCCTAGAGCGCAGGCTCAGCAGCTGTGACACATGGGCTTAGTTGCTCCGCGGCATGTGGGATCTTCCCAGACCAGGGATTGAACCCGTGTCCCCTGCACTGGCAGGTGGATTCCCAACCACAGCGCCACCAG